>NC_139653.1:27426812-27501812 GCF_951799395.1 Argentina silus
CACACACACACACACACACACACACACACACACACACTCACACACACACACACACACACACACACACACACACACACACACACACACACACACACACACACTCACAAATTCTAGTAACAGTGTGTGATTTAGAAAAATATCAAAAAGCAAGCATTTGAAAAGTGGTTAAGTAGAAGCACTTATCATTGGTAATGATAACAATTTGGTATTGGGTAGGAGGACTGGCCAACTGGAGCACCGGGAGTATTCCCGGTGGGCCGGTCGATCTGACGGCTGGGGGCCAGTGGATGTGCCGGTTGATCTGTGGGCTGCGGGGCTGGTATATGTGCCTGTCGATTTTTGATTTTGTTGTCCCAGTCTGTCCCTGAGTAGGGGGATTAATTGTAGTAGGTTTCCAGAAGTTTTATAAAAGGCTCCATTCTGGAAGTCAGCGAAATGTTTGTGTAAGGCAAGGTTAACAGGTTTACGGAGAACAGAGAGGGGTAGGTACTCTGTCTCTTTACTTCACACTGAGGTGTTTGGGGTTGAGTGCAGTTGTGAGTTCTCTGATCAGAGTACAGGCAGCATTCCATAATGCAGTGTCACAATCTCACCCACACCCTCTATGGAGGGGCACTGGCGTAAGAAACCTCCCATGTCATTATTTTTCTCTCATTCTCTCTCTCTCTCTCTCTTTCTCTCGCTCACTCTCGCTCCTTCTCTCTCTCTCTCTCTCTCTCTCTCTCTCTCTCTCTCTCTCTCTCTCTCTCTTTCCTGACATGAACAAAACAAAGTGCAGAGATAATACATATCCATAGATCATCCTGTTCACTGGAAATGTCAGAGGTTATAAAACTCTTTGGTAGTAATTCCCATGACTACACAACTCTCTGGGGACAGCTTCCCCAAATGTCCCCGGGACTCAGACTGCTGTGACATAATTAACTAAACATTATCACTCCATTGGCTCTGCACATCACAACGACAGCACACTCCTGTAGATTCTTCCTCTATAACATCAGAAGGATATGTCCATTCCTCACCAAAGAAGCAGCACAACCTTTGGTCCAAATACTTGTGATCTCTCACCTTGACTACTGCAACGCACTACTGCAACGCACTCTTGGCCGGTCTCCCTACCTCCACCATCAGGCCTCTGCAGCTCATCCAGAATGCTGCTGGTGTTCAATCTCCCCAAATTCTCCCATGTCACTCCCCTCCTTCGCACCCTTCACTGGCTCCCGGTAGCAGCTCGCATCAAATTCAAGACCCTGGTGCTCGCCTACCGGGCAGCAAAGGGAACAGCCCCTCCCTACTTGCAATGGTCAGCCCCCAAACCCCTGCCCTATCACTCCGCTCTTCCACCTCGGCTGGCCGCCCGTCACGGCTTTTCACTCTCCTGGCGTCCTGCTGGTGGAACGAGCTTCCTACTGCTGTCATGACTGCGGAGTCACTACCAATCTTCTGCCATAGATTGAAGACCCATCTCTTCAGGCTACATCTTAACGGTCCCTCCTAAAGACCTCTTCACCCCCACTACCCCCCTGTACAAGTTTCTTTCCTGTTAATAAAAAAAAAAAAATCCTTCTTCTAGCATTGTGACTGCCTGTGGCGCCTGGTCTGAGCATTGATTACTTTATCTTATGATAGATGATTCACTTACTTAAACAAATGTATTTGTTGTAAGTCGCTTTGGATAAAGGCGTCTGCTAAATGCCATAAATGTAAATGTAATGCACTGTTTCAATATTGTCTACTAAGAACTAAATATTTATTCCCTTATATACACATATCACACGGTTATGGACATGATAAAGCAGACACTACATAGCATATGAGCTACTGACACAAGTTTCACCATAAGTCTAGAGCTATCGGTCAGTGTTTAAAAGGTTCATGTTTGAGCGATGGTAGGGTGGGGTTACTGCGACAGCAATAGTGAATGTCACAAAGCAGCAGTCGTCTGAAACTGGTTCTTTATATACTGAAGGATGGGTCTTTTCAAACATCCTTCACAGCTCTTGTTATCACCTTGTGGTGGCTTTCGGCAGCACTTCACACGTCCTCACAACTGGTGTCTGCCACAGCAGCGGCATTGAGGTAGCCCACTGTTGCGATGGCAGTGGGCTACCTTTTAAACATTGACTTACTGTATGTGTCCTAGGAACACGCAGGAGTTCTCAGGCCTAAACCACCATACCATCCCAGTATCACAATAACTCATCAGAGACTAGAGTATCAAATGGGAGAAGCCTTCTGGAGAACCATACACATTACAATCATCTTCAAAATACTCTATATGTCTTTTTATATGCCCCTTCTCTTACTGACATTGACAAATCACCCCATCAACTCAGTTGTCTTTTGTCTATGTGACTAGTATGAGTATTGGTGAGTATTGTTGAGTGAATACTCTGTTCTCTATTCCTGCTCTCCCATCTTTGTCTGGAGTTGTTGGTGATCTCATGATCAAAGGCCAGCCCATTGGGAGCGTGCTCCTCTTTGTTACTGTCAAACAGACAGTGTGATTGGATGGAGAGCTGTATTGAGGAGGGATTTCTTTGTCCTGATCCCTGACAGAGAGCAAGGGGACTACTGTATCATGGGCCTACATGCTGTGTGTCGTGGGAGCAGAAATGTCCGACCTTCCCCACACACAGCAGAGCTATGGGGTGAATGAGAAACAGTGGCAATCTATAATGAAAAGTATGCACATGTACAGGTCAGACTGTGCACTACAATCTCTATCTACTTACTGTAGTTAACAGTACTGTATGTTGATACTGCACAACCTTGGTACTCTCTATTACTATCTCTCTCACACACACACACACGCACGCACGCACGCACGCACGCACGCACGCACGCACGCACGCACGCACGCACGCACGCACGCACGCACACACACACACACACACACACACTGTCCTTCCCCAGTAAGGGCAGAAGGACTCTGGATAAATGGTTCCCAGATCAGCTATGTCACCCTTAACAAAAGAATGACCTCATTGGGATCAGGTCAGTGACATTAGGCATACAGTTCATGCGTAGCAACATACTTACGACCATGACCTGTACCATGCACATATACATTCATAACATACTTACATACATAGCTACTTGCGCGTTTGTATACGCACACACATACTTCCAGTCACTCTCAGACTCATCCATTCCAATCTCCAGCACCCACTGACATATTGCAGCTGAAGAAGGAGGCTTGACAGGGGCTGGGCTAATATTAGCCCTGAGTGTCACATTTCAGACCCCTTTAAAAGGTAATAACATTATTGTGTGTATGTGTGTAAAAAGCAATGCGTAAAATCTGATAAGCTAAGCAGCTTTGAGAAAGCCAGTCAGGTTTCTTAGATGACACAAAATCTAGATCATGTGTGTAGCCTAGTGTTATGCTCTGGGAAAACAGGAATAAATACAAACCACTGAAATGTGAGGTGAGGTTGCATGCATGTCTGTGCATGCATTTAAGTGTGACTGAGAGGAGGCGAGAGACAGTATAATAAATTGTACTTTTGCACATAGTAACTTTTGTTAGTATCCTCTCAATTCCGAGCCAGGTACAAGCACTGTATTGACAAAGATGGAGGAGAGAGCAGAGGAGAGAAGATAGAGAAGAGAAAAAAGGAAGAGAGTGAGATAAAGACTGTGTAAAGAGAGAATTGTGTTTTCCCTCTCTGAACAAAGTAAGAAAGATGAAGGAATCACTTCACTGGAAAAATAAATAAAAATAATTAATGAGGCATTGGAGGAGTCCTCAGTTGTACAGAGCCACAGAGGATTGACCTGGCTAGATCCTTCCCTGCTATCCAGCATCTAAACATTACCCCATAGTGACAAGGATGAGGCAGTGAATCTGAGAGCTGGGTGGGGGTGGGGAGGGTTGTTATGGGGAGAAGCAGGAAGGGGCTCATTGAGCTTGATGGATTTCCTGAATGTGGTTCAGAGTGGCGGCAGGAAGTATCCATACTGGCACCACTCTGCCGACCGTGGCGCTGCCAAAGCAAACACACTCCGCAGGCTTCCCCTCCGGCACGAGACTCCACCACATCACGCAGGGCTGATCTGGGGGAGGAAAGAGGAGGTTCTTCCATGACAATAGCTTCTGATTTGCTTCTAGGGTAGTGCCCTTGAGCTTTTGCTTCTCTCATTGTGAAAAAACTACATGTCAAATCCAACCCTACTCATTCATTCACTAATCGATGCTCTATCATGTATTAATTAAATTGTTAATTGATTAATTAATTAAAGTATTTAATTGATTGATTCATTTGTTTGTTGTAGCTGTAGCTGTGTTTCTCAATGCTGAATCAGGCCTGACTGGTAATAGACAATATCAACGACTTCTCAGTTGAGCCTGAATGAGCATAATCCAGATTGTCTAAAGCATTTACCATGCCCATTGGTTAGATACTGCACTGTTCACATTTCCTAGCATTCCTAATCTACATTTATAGAATATGCTTATCTTTTTTGTGCTTTTATGTCTGTGGACAGGCGGACATTCACTGGGGTACATCAATGACTCCACAAACAAACCATTTTAACCAACTCACATTTTCACTACATCTCAGTGTACAGTACCACTGCAACTCACAGTAACTCATGATGACAGCTCTCTCTGTCTCACTGTAACTGACTCTTATTGTAGGTCATTGGGTTTCAGTGCCTTTTTGTGCCTCATTCAGTCTGTTCCCTGTGTCTCATTCTTACTACTTCACTCTCTTTTCATCTCTTCCCAGGGAGGAAAATCCATCAGTCACAGCTGTGGGGATGACCTCATGCAACCAATAAACATAATACACACACACACACACACACAATGCAGACAGAGACTTCCCCTTCACCCTCCTCTCCTTTATCTCAAGGACTGTACTGAACTGACAGTCTTGTCCCGAGTTACTAACACTCAGATTGGAGAGGAATTCTGAAACAAATAGAGCAAAGAAAGTTGAGGAATTTTATTGCTGAATTTAAGAGAAAATGTTTCAAAGTTATGTATGTTTATTATAACCATCTGCTTGATAAACTAAACTTAGTGAATAGCAGCTTTCAAACACTGACATTGATGTTTGTGTATACAGGACAATATGGCCTGTGTGTGTACAGTAAGTGTGAATGTCTTTATACAAGAGAGATCTTCTGTGTAGTATAAACACTGGACGGGCTGTGTTTGTCTCTTCCTCCTTCATTTTCCCACAGGTGGTCTTACCCATCATATGCTGCCAGGTAACTGACATCACTTCCCTCCACATGCCTCATGTTGTCTACTCCCCTTCCACTGCCGTTTCACCTTTCACTACAGTACCTCTGCTTTTTCCAGTACAGTGCGGTCTAATCTACTGTTTACTGATTCGTCTGAAGACTTCCAAGCTCAAGAATGTCCTGAGCTAATCTGAGTCACTCTCAACCAAAGTGAATTGGGGCCAATATTCCTGCTCCTCTTTCTGATGGCTGCCTCATGACTGCTGGTATTTTTGGACTGTTGTACCACAACAAGCTTTATATTATCAAGAACAGCCTTTGCTCTGTCAATGGCTAAATATAGGCATTGGAACCTCTTCATAGATCAGGTCAATACAGCACCAAAGGAACTTCAGAGCTCCCTCAAAACCACATCAACCCTCGTCAGGGGTTGACAAAGCCTGCATCAAACTAGACCCCAGCTATATCCAAGTGTTTCATATACCAGAGTGTTTATGTAAGGTCATGGTTGCGGTCTAACTGCTCTGTTAATCTGCGCTCCTCATTCATACAGCACGTAAGCGGGTGTGTGTGTGTGTGTGTGTGTGTGTGTGTGTGTGTGTGTGTGTGATAGCATCTCCACACTAAGCAGTTGACAGCATACCCTAATAAATCCTTGTCTACTCTACAGCAGTCTGCTCCACTCAGCCCCAAGTCAGATAAGGACACATCTGCTGTGCATTCCCATCAGACTATAGTCCCCTCTTTCCTAATGCGCTCTTAATGTTCGATACGTTAGCTGATCTGGGTACTGGGTAGACACCGAGGTGTGTGGTGTTGTGGGAGATGCAGTAGTCACTGTGGTATACCTGTGTTGTAATTCAATGATGTACAGTGTCTTCGGAAAGTATTCTGACCCCTTCACTTTTTCCAAGTTTTGTTGTTGTTCTAGACTCAATTTAAAATGTATTGAATTTATTTCTTTTGATTAATTTTTGCAAATGTACTCAAATTGAAATACAGAAATACCTCATTTACATAAGTATTAAGACCCTTTGCTATGACACTCTTAAAATGAGCTCAAATGCAAAAATGTCTTTTAACAAGTCACTCAACAAGTTGAATTGAGTCCATCTTAGTGCAAGGATAATAGTTAATGTGATTTCGGAATTAATATTTTTTGTTTTTATAGGGTCTCTGGTTTGCATACAAATCAATTACACACTGTGTGGATTAGGCTCTTACTACCAACTCAGCAAATTTAATAATTTTCTCTTGATCCTGACAAACTCCTGAGTCCCTACCGGTGACAAACATACCCATAACATGACACAGCTCCCTCTATTCTTCACATAAGGGATGGTGCAGAAGCTGCATAGCAGGTGCTGGATTTGCACTTAATGCTTTGCAGTAAAACCAAATAAACATATTTCCAGCCACTTTCTTCGCTGTATCAATTGATCAATTGTTGCAAACACAATTATGGATGTGAGATAGACTATTTTCCATTAAGGGATTATTTTTGGCCACTTGGTTATAGACCAATTATGTAGAGTGACTGAGATGATGTTGTCCCATTGACTGTGCTATTTCCTCTCAGCCATTCAACTTTGTAAGTCTCCCCATGCCTCAAGGTAGTATTCCTGAGCAGTTTTGTTACTCTCCATTTGCTCAGTTTGTAATGACAACCTGATCCACCAATTCCTATGTAAATCAGAGACCCTATAGAAACAAAGATATTAATTCCAAAATCACACAAACTATTATCTTTGCATTAAAAGGGACTCAATTCAACTTATTGAGTGACTTGTTGATTACATTTTTGCATTTGAGTGTCATAGCAAAGAGTGTGAATACATGTAAATTAGGTATTTCTGTATTTCAATTCTAAAAACGTGTTATTACCTTGTCATTATGGGGTATTGTGTGTGGATTGATGGCAATTGATTTAAATTGTGTCTATAACACGACAAAATGTGGAAAAGTTGAAGGGGTCCAAATACTTTCCGAAGCTACTGTAGATCAGTGGTGTTAGTACATATTCTTCAGAGTACAAACTTTAGCACTTTGTGGTCTGAGGACTCCAGCTGGTTCATCCAGCTATCATATGAGATATTAGGATTTTGTCCCCAGAACACAGCTCTATCAGAGGCTCCCTTAAGGTGCTCAACTGGTTCAGCCCAGGATACCACACATTACAACACTATTTTCCCTGTCCCTATTTCACCTCCCCCTCCAAATCTAGACCACACCATCAAAAGAAGTAAGACACAATACTAGGAAAAAAATATAAACATCTCTACTTTATTACAGAATAGTTTCCAAAAAGTCCAATAACCATGGATTTCTTTTCCTAAACAGGTGGGTGGGGGTAGGGAGGCTCTTGCCACCCGTGTCATTCTTTTCTGCATCTATTCATTATTTCACTAATTTGTACATTCATTCATTAGTTTATTTATTCATCATTTGTTCAGTGAATAGTTCATACAGTATATGATAAAAGTCACACATACATTTTTATCATTCACATAGACGTTTCATTCACACATCCATACAACTCCATCCATTTAATATTTCTATCATTTGTTCGTCTTACAATACATTATTTACAGTGAACGACAGGGTTGGTAGAGAAGTTTGAGGTCCATCTTGTCTTGGTTGGCATTCACATTCCAGACAGAAATGTGAAGTACAGGACGCTATCCTCCATTATGTTGAGTAGATGTTATAATGTTTCTGCACTGCACCCTTGTGAATATGGCCATCTAAGTAGCATTCAGGTGGAGATGTGTGTCCACAGCAACATGGAAACTAAGAACCACAGAAAGGGTACAGGTACAGAAAAAAAACTGCAGCCCATAGAATTACGGAGAAACAGAAGGAAACAACATTCTCAGGGACAGCCCAACTGAGATGGTGGTGGTTTGTCTTTATGTGTTTGGGGCTAGGGGTATCTTGTTCAACATGGATATTACCTAAAATGCACTTGTTGCAACACTCAAAACATTCAACAAAAGGGCAAAACATGTTTTAAGTAGACAGGATGAGCAGGGTACACTTATGAGGCAAAGTCCCCATTTATAACAAACATAAAAACATTGGGCATATTTCCAAAAGAAGTGCCACCCATTTCAGTTCTAAAAGCAAAAGAACCCATATAAACCATGTTAAATATCTTAACTCTTAAACAAACATTAATGACATTTATATATTCAATAATTTACAGATTGTTCCTTTTCAGCAGCAAATATGACAGGAAATTTGTGACCATATTTAGTATATTTTTTGTGTTGCTGTATGTATCTGTATGTCACAGACCTTTTTTTATTTTTTTTGTTTCAAAAATAAAAAGTCACAAGCAACTTTGCTGGCTTCAAAACTTTACAGCAGTAGCTCTAAAGAAGAGCCTTTTCGCTAAAAGTAGCCCTAAGATATTGATATGACCCAACCATCTACCCCCAATAACAATGATGCTGTCCCAATAACTGACTTCTGAGCAGGAATCACAAAGAGCAGTCTGAAACATTGCATTCGATAAATATAAAATGTTAAACCCACAGCAACACACACAGAGTAGCCCTGAAATTAAATGTAATGGCAGCCATTCAGTTAAACATACACTCACCGAGCACTTTATTATGAACACTATACTAATACTGGGTAGGGCCTCCCTTTGCTCTTTATTATGAACACTATACTAATACTGGGTAGGGCCTCCCTTTGCTCTCAAAACAGACTCAATTCTTCGTGGCATTGATTCCAAAAGATGTTGGAAACATTCCTTTGAGATTCTGGTCCATGATGTGACATGATTGCATCACGCAATTCCTGCAGATTTTTCAGGTGCACTTTCAAGCATCTCCCGTTCTACCACATCCCAAAGGTGTTATATTGGATTCAGATCCGGTGACTGGAAAGGCCACTGAAAAACACTGAACTCATTGTCATGTTCATGAAACCAGTTTGAGACAACTTTTGCTTTGCAACATGGTGCATTATCATGCTGGACGTAGCCATTAGAAGTTGGGTAAATTGTGGCCATGAAGGGATGCACATGCTCAGGAACAATACTCAAATAGGCTGTGGCATTCAAGCGATGATTGATTGGTATTAATGGGCCCAAAGTATGGCAAGAAAACATTCCCATCACCGTTACACCACTTCCACCATGAGAAGGTGTACAGGTGTTCCTAATAAAGTGTACAGTGAGTGTATATTTGGGCAGACATGATAAAGGCAGTGGGTTACACAATGTCATTAGTACCAAGAGCTCAGCTAGGCCATTATTACTTACTATACTTGTGCCACACAGTTTATAGTTTGGGTCTAAATCATGTACCACATTTCTTAGAGGAGACCAATTCATAACCTATGACAGAGTAAAGCATCATGGCACCACTCAGTACTGTAGCATCTAACCCAAGTAAGAAATTAAATGGGCTTGACCTGTGTAAACACAAGCATCCACAACGAGGCCTCGTACAACACTGTATCATGATCAAAGTTCTGTTCTGGGGGTAAGTCTGATGGACCTGAATACACACTGCCATGGAAGCCTGATTTAAATGTTAATATTCCTAACAATAAAAAGAAACAAAATTAACTAAGCCAATAAGTAAATAAAAATGTAAATATGCAGGGGGTATGGAGTCTGGCAGATCTTTGAGCGGAAGTTTCACAGTGCAGTCTGTTTGGCAGCAAGTGTGTGTGTGTGTGTGTGTGTGTGTGTGCATGCGTATGTCTGTCCACAGGGTCCTGAGGTGAGGCCGGGGGGCATGGCCTCCCAGGTATTGCTGCTTCATTGCATGAAGAACTGAAGCGCAGTGGCGAAGTACTGGTGAGTTGTACTGCAGAGAGGAGTTGAGTTACAGCATTACTGCTGCATGTAATGATGTCCAGTTTGTAAAATCCGGGTTATGAGGTCCAGTTTGTTATACCTGATTGGTGAGGTCTGGATTGTAATATCCAGTTCGGTAGATCAGTGAGGTCTGGTTGAGAAGCTGTTAGATCCTTTTTGTGAGTTCTGTTCCATGCTGGAGTGTCCTGAAGTTCATTCTATTAAAACAATTAAAAAAAATAAGTTTAGCCAACAGAATAAACTTGCAAAAACACATAAACAGTGCCATGTTTAGGAGAGAGAGAAAAGGAGAGGGAGAGACACTGAGCCCCAGGGGGACACAGGGCTGAGCTCTGCTGTCTGGGAATGAGTCTCTCCAGAAATGAATCATGGGCTTTATAGGAACACAGAGCAGCCAGACCAGACAGTCTCTTTCTCCCCTCCTCTGGGTGTCTGGGTCTCAGAGGAACACAGCCAGACAAATCAGCATCAGTGTTGCCCTGGCAACTAGCAGCACACACAAGAGTATTGGGGAGGGAGGTCATACAATGAAGGCAACCCACTGCCTCCCACTCACAAAACTCTGGGTTAGGGTAGAGGACGGTGTGTGTGTGTGTGTGTGTGTGTGTGTGTGTGTAGCTCGGCCATTGGAATGTCCTGTTAACCATGTCCTTTAGCAAATCTAATCCAGTCAGGGAGGATGAGGCGCGACTTCAGGCTTTTGTTGTGTTTTTGTTATGCAATGATGTTGCTGTCTGGGGTACTGTACATCCAGCATCAGCAGTCCCTTTCATCTCATCACTCACTGAAATACACAGAGATGGGTTCTCTCTCTAACACACATCACCTCTCCTTCATCACAACCATAATTGGATCATTTAGACACAAAGATTATGATCATTAGTAGAATTCACAGATCATGTGTGCGCACGCAGAGCTCTGTGCTGCTAGGTTCTCTCTACCTCCGCAGTCCCCCTGCCATAGAGCTGCCCCCTCCCCATCCCCTCTCTGTGCTGCTAGGTTCTCTCTACCTCCGCAGTCCCCCTGCCATAGAGCTGCCCCCTCCCCATCCCCTCTCTGTGCTGCTAGGTTCTCTCTACCTCCGCAGTCCCCCTGCCATAGAGCTGCCCCCTCCCCATCCCCTCTCTGTGCTGCTAGGTTCTCTCTACCTCTGCAGTCCCCCTGCCATAGAGCTGCCCCCTCCCCATCCCCTCTCTGTGCTCCGGGGCTGGCACACACTGTTCTCTCTCCTCTGTCACTGGACATTTTTCTGACAGCTGCTTTCCTGGAATCCAGGTCAGGTGCATGCGAGGAGAATGAGAGGGTGTGAGATTGTGTTGTGACTGTCATGACTAAAACAAACTATAGTTATCTACCTACACATACTGACACTGTGACTGGATCTCTAAGAATAAATCCATACATTTCTCGAACAAAACATGATGTGGTCTAAATCTAAAACACATTACAGTTTCAGCCGGCCATGAAATCTTACTGCAAACACAAAGCAGGGACTGTACTGACCAGCATGTCTCAATAAACAATTATGAATGTTGTGACTAAAACCTGTGGGCCTTCACACAGAGCTGGAAGGAGATGGGTCTAGGCACAGAGCTGGGGAGCATCATGGATCACATAATGGAAGAGCATGAGAATTGTCCTCAGTGTAATACAATAAACCAAACCATCCCAGGAAAATTCCACTATCATAAACCCTGGTTAAAAATACTCCAGCAATATTTACTGGCAGAATTAAACAGACATAGACTGATGCAACACAGGGACATGGAAGGCCAGCAGCTCTAAGAGCACATCCCACATTCACATTTTTTATAGATATTACATTTTTAGGTCTTGCTTCTCTTTACTTAGAAAACCAAAATGTTATAGTAAATTGCAGAGTATAAAATTATAAGCCACCAGTCTATGTAAACACATAGCTCAGAATTGAAGAAGCCATTCAAAGGCTGCCAAGCGTTTCAGTCAGAAGAGTCCTGGTAGAATTCCTCCTATCAGTGTTGGTATTTTTCCAGACTGGAGTATGTGGTGGTCCCTTTGGGCTATTTCATTCATCACTAATAAATATTTTCCTAAGCAGCTGCTGCTTCCTCTGCCTGCTGCATCTTCACCCATCACATCAATAACACGCCTGCTAAGTAAATAACACCTACTACATGAACATTTCTATGCCATAATTTGAAGACAAGTGCTTCACTGGCATCTCCCACCCATGGGTACATGCTCTTCTCCATTTTATGTTTGCAGAACTGCAAGGGAACATGTAGAATTAAAAATGAGATCTTTCTCTCTCCACACACACACACACACACACACACACACACACACAGCACTACAGTCAGAAGTTCCTTATAAGGGAGTGAGTGAGGGGTGTTACTCAATCTCCACGCAGCTCAATGAACGCCACACGAGAGTGGGAGGCAGTGCCATGGCTTAGACACTTTTAGCCTGCACATCCCCAGTGAGGGGATAGCATTACTATCACACACATACGAGTGACCACAAAGTGCGTTGACATTCTCTCCAACCTACGTCAGAGCACAGGTCATGTTCAGAGACAGAACATTCAGCACTCAGCTCCCCCTGACCAAATGTCTGCCCCCTCGCTCCCTCACAAGCATGCGCTCATACAAGTGTAGGCATACACCAACACATGCTAATAACAGATGTGCACTAAACAACATTTTCTCAGTCTCTCTCCCTCTCTTTGAACATTGAGACAAAGTATGTAGGAAGCCAATGAAAAAACATGACTGAAGTTAGCTAATATCTTATACACTTCACCATCGCAAAGATGCACCATCTAACTCAATGATATAGCCTGATTACATTTTCATAACAAATAGACTAAATGATTCACTAAACTGCAAAACAATATCCCATTTCTCCCTTTGGCAGCTAGCCTACTTATTAAAAACACAAGATGTGAAACAGACTAGATTCGAAGAGAGGAACTGAGATTTTCAGATTGGGCACCTTCTCTGGGGCTTGAGAAAACAAAACATTTGTATCACAGTTTGTCTGATGTGGCAGAGATCTGTGAGCCAAATACCATTCCTTTCAGCAAAGGAAAAACTTCCCACTCCCACACAACCCAGATGTTTTGCCTACTTCAGCAAGTTGAGACACACACACACACACATTTCTCCCCACTCGGCCCCTCTCATCTCTGATGCAGTAAACTCCCAAATGCTCAGACTCAAAGCAGAGTTTTCCACCTCAAGATGGCTGACCAGATATAATACCGCAGGGTCCTTACCGCTAAAAATGTAAATGCCAGAAGTACCGAGTTGTTTTAGGCTGTATCAGTTTTTATTTGAGAGTTCCTTGAGAATGTAGATTTCTATGGAGTCAGATTTCTGCTAATAATATCAAGCAAATGCTTGTGATTAAGGCCAAAAATAAAATATTGAAACCAAAGAATACAATAACAAAAGATACAAAACTATTGAGCAATTGTTTTTATATTGGTAAGAAAAAATGTTTGAATTGTAACAAAACGTTATTTCCAAATGCATTGAAAACAACATTTTTACCATTCGTTAGCAACCGCTCAGATTCACTTTTGATAGCAATTATAACAGTGACCTCTGTCTCCAAAAACTACGTGTCTTCAGTTATGTTTACATTCTGCAGTTTGTACATTTAACGTAAAGACTTTCAAAGGACATTGAAGAAGCCGATTCTGGGTATCTCTCATTGTCTTACGTCATGTGTCGTCATTCTAGAACAACGCCGCTTTGCCTGAACTACCGGTCTTAGAAATCGTGGAGCGATTCATGATTTTTAAAGATTTTCCGCATCCGCGAAAATATATTTCTGTCACACCAGAAAATTAATCCGTTGCCCATTGCATTCAGTGGCATTACAGCCTACTTTGCAGACGATCAAAACTCAGTTAAAACCGTTGGCTTTTATAGTAACTGGCTACTTGTAGAGGTATACACAAAAGTATAATGAGCACCCGTTTCGTTTCGTATGAATTTGGTCTTGCTATGGCACTCACGTGCCAGAGTATGCATATTAGGAAAAAAAAAAAAAAAAACACATATGTTAAACCCGTTTGTTGTAGTCTGCAATTAAGTGGCCCTTGTTAGCGGTAGTTTTCGTCCTGGCATCGCCTGTATTGAGAGAAAGTTTACACTCTATCAGAACTCAATTGTTCTACGTCACAATCAGCCCCTTTAAAACAATGTAGTCTGTGGGGCACAACTATTCACAGCAAAGACTGATAACAGTTTTGAATTAAGCTATTATACCTATAGTGATAACAATATATAGCTCCAGGTAACTAGGGTTTCTAAGCTGCTTCGTTGTACGCCAACATAAGACAGCTGTTCATCAATAAGCTCCGGTTGGGCAGTGCCCGGAACAGGCTTAGCCGAGCTAACTACCGGTATATCAGAGTAAACCTGAGGTGATATTTGGCTAATTGTTCATAGGCGAAATATGGCCTTGTTTGTTTGTCGACCCATCTTATTTGCATATATACCATGATTCAAAGGAGACCAGGTTAAATATGGTTAAACTGTAATTATATATATTTTTTATTTTGACCCACAATTTATTTAGGTTATTTTCATATTTGTCATAAACGATATAAGGGGTCTTGAAACATATTCTAAGCCAAGATAGCTATAACCGTATATATGCTCCTAAAGGTATGTTACAGGAACATGGATGCGGTCAAACGACATATATACACGGGGCACAGGACTCTGCCCACCCTCATCGCGAAAGCTTGATGAGTCTGTATAGCTCAAATCACGTTAGTAGCGCTAATTTGTAAAAGAAAATAGCAGTCCTCAGTTTACAGTTTGATAAACTAGCTACGAGCTCAGGCTATGTTGAATCTCCCGCGTCACAATGCCGTTCTGGCGGAGTGAATTACTGGTCTGACGGAGCTTAGATGTGATTATCTCAGAAGTCAATTAATTGATTTCCGTAAAAACGTATATAATGGATGCAGGACACTCTTAAACTTTAAAATAATGTAATATTAGACAGGGTCTTCGGACCAATCAAAATGTACACCGAAAAACTGACTATTGTGAATATCCGTCATAGAATCTTGGAAAAGTCTGTTGGTTCGTTTTTTAAACGAACTGTTTTAAATTTTAAAAGCTGCACATCATTTTAAACACAACAATCTTTACTTTCCAATTAAACATCCCGTGACTTTAAAAATAAATGCAAGACTGCCGAGATGTTTCAATGCCACCATGTAAAATTGAATTTTAAATCAGATTTGAGGTTGGAGAAGCTGCAGTGCGAGTTCTAATCAGTTCATTTGCTATTGACTCGTTGAGTTGACCATCTCAGACCAACATATTTGCCTGTTATTGTCCGGCCTACGTATAAGCTCTTCACCGTTTCAAATCAATTTGCCCAACATTGAAGCAGAGCTCAGCATCCACATGACTGTCAGTTATAGAGCCAACTCTGGGAACCACACAAACTTAAATTTCATACACTGTACATCAATGTCCAACGATTATCTTGCGCTTGGCAGTGATATACTACTATATTCCTATATTTGTTACATCAGGCTGGCTAACAACAACAGTAGCTAGCTGGCTGGCTGGCTAGGAGCAGAATTAAAACTGTTGACCAGCACTCCTCATGATGCAAATCCTTTTACAGCCCACATGGTTTGCTAGCTAGCTCCACTTAAGTTAGCTTTGCTAGTGTAGCTACACTTTTGGTTTGGTACACTGTAAAGAAAACATCCCCTTTGGTTTGCATTGTCTTTGAAAGCGTTACTGCATGCTCTATTGCACTCAGCCTACCCATCTATACCAACTACAGTAGCTTGCCTACAAACGAAACGCACTAACCTAGTTACTCAAATATTTCAACAAGTTTGCCCAAAACCAGATTATGCAATCTGTTGTAGTGGCCTTGCTATAGGTGTACATATTACAGTGCCCTACCTAATTGGACAGTGAAGCATTTTTCTTCTTTTGGCTCTATACTCCAAAAGTTTGGATTTGAAATCAAACAATTACTTATTATGAGGTTAAAGTATAGATTCTCAGCTTTTATTTGATTGTATTTGTGTACATATTGGTTCCACTATTTAGAAATGACAACACTTTTTATACATCATTCCTTCAATCATAACTACAGTAGGTCTGAGTTTAACGCATGTCTCCAGGGTACCGCGACGGCAGTAGGGAGTCAGCTCGACTATTTGTTATGTTTTATTTCAGGTAATTCACTTCAGCAAAACAACTACCAGGAGGCAATGTTGAGCCTGATGAATTACATGAAGAGTAGCTAATGAGTTGTTGTTTAAATTTAGAAATTAAATTAATGTCTAGTTGGAGAAATTCGAAATGATGTCCTTGGATAAACCTTAATTTAGTGTGTGAATGAAATGAGAGCTGTCATGAATCAATAAATAAAATGTACATGCCAAGTGCAATGACAAATTATATTTTCACAGTTTTACTGCCCGTATTCAACAAGTCATTTATAATTGCCTACTGTCTGTATTTGATTTCTTTTTCGCCCCTGTCCGTCATATCATGTATCATAGTTGGCTACAAATGAATGACTTTCATATAGGTGTCATATCATTGGTGTAGCCTTGGACAGTTCTTGATATGAGTGACAGTCATGATCTGTAGGCTACACATTTTGATTCAGCTCCTGTGTGTGCTTGCTTGAGCTCCACTTACAACAAGCTTAAACAATTTCTCATTAACAAACAAAAGCATGAAAATGTATCTAGCCACTAGACAGTGTTTTATAGATACAATTTGAATGCTGAGTACAATCCAGACCCACTCCTCCCCTAGAACAGTAAAGTTCTTCATTTAACGAATTCTGTTAGTAAACATGCAAACACTGACTTTACTATACCTAAAATGTTGCATATTTTAGAGAACTGTTATCAATTCCATTTAACAACAGGACAATAATAAAACGGTTGTGTTCATTTATGCATTTCAAATTATTTTTAGGCTACCCTTGGAAGTGTGGGCTTTGGGAGTAGCCTAACCAGTGGGATATCTAGACTACCAGAGCGCAAGTTGCTATCGGTATATTAAGGAGTGAGCTAATACAGAGAGACTTGTAAATACTTATCTTCTTTATGACAACTGCATTGTAACATGGAAACATACATAGGCAGACATTACACAGATTACATGTGACAAACATCTCTGCTGCGATAAGTGGGGCAATTAGGATGATGAGGGTTCAGTAATTTATACAGACAGAACAAACTCTCTTTTCAAATGTCGGTGATCAGCAGTAAATTACAATATAGTGGGGGAAGGTGTGGAGTGGGGGAAGTTGAGCGAATTTGTCAGCAAATATGAGCTGATGTCACAGTAATCTTCTGCTGTCCTATATAGGTTGTTATCATTAAGCGACACAAAAGGCTCTGTCAAATCCATGCACATTTTATAGGAAAGCTGACTGCCAACTATCTACAATAACATTTGCATATGCAATTCAAATGTTCAAAAATTCATACAGTTGGCATACATTCAACGTTTTTAATGATAACAACCAGGCACGTAGGAAAGGGGCCACACTCTCTGTCAGCAGGTGTCTTTTATTAATCAAATTTATACAGATATTGCGTTTTGGTGATGGTGTGTGTGACAGTATGTGGAAGTCTATGTGCGTCATCTAGGCTACTGGCTACATTTTGTGACTACTGTTGAATTCTACGCTTTTCACTCGCGCTAACCACTATGTTATTCTCCCGTCCAAAGTCAACAGAATTGCTTGTTTAGCAAGCGATAGGCAACATTTTCGCTTAGTCCATAAGGAGGGGGGGGGGGGGGGGGGGGGGGGTGAATCAAGACAAATAGCCAAAATGTAAGGTCTTCACCTTACTACATCTCGGATTACGTTGCTCTTGGGTTAGGTTAATCGAGTCCAGACGGGTGCACTCAGGTAAATCAGCTGTAGGCCTTATATCATTTACCTGAGATCCGATCATTTCATGTTTTTCACTCGCACTAACCACTACGTTATTCTCATATTAAAAGTGACCAGCATTGCTTGTTGAGGTGATAAAAAAATGGGACCCATTTTCTCTGGGTACAAGGGTGGGCACAACCATTTCCAATCCTTCACCCCCTCACAACATTTTAGGCAGCACTCCTCACAAAATATACTTCCTACGTCCTCAATAACAACTATAGACTACTTTTCTATCCAGTCTCAATCTGAAACAAAAAAATGCTGACTACTGTCTCGCATGAAAATTCCTAACTTCATTCTGTAATGAATACGTTGCATTATTAAAGCGGACTCACATTTATTCATGTCAGATTACATTCAAACATTTCGTCCGCTCTGTCCTGTGAGGGAATGCATGATGATGGTATGAGAGACGATAAGAGTTGGTCCCGTTGCTTGGTCCTCCTTAAAATAACCTGATATTCAAACCATTTCTACTCTTCATCTCTGTAAACTATGAGCTATTATAATAAACTTGATTTTCTCAATCTCTCTCATAAGGCAAGCTGGTAAGGCAAACCATTCTCTTTTTAAACATCCAAAGGGAATTGACCCCAACCAAATGCAATGTTTATGTGATTAACTCCCATGTGTATTTATTGTAATGATGATTGAGTAAAAATTCTGTATTTTTTCACAACATCGTGAATAAAGTTAGATCGTTATAATGATCCATACTACTCTAATTCTCCTGTTGGCATCTGTTTCAGTAAACCACAGATCCTCATGGACAAGTTCATGCAGAGAGCTGGGCAATGTTCACCTCAGTAAGCAAAAATTCTCACTCTCACCACTGACATGCTCCCACTTTCTATGGTAGAGGATGAGGGCTTTAAAAAGATGATCGCCACCTTCAATGCTCAAAGAAGCCATAAAAGAAACTGACAGCTTTGCACTCCTCTAAAGACATTAAAGACCATTAGACTTTGCTTAAGGTCACTGTGCGCAGCTCTACCTCAAGCACCTTTGTTTATTATTATTATTTGTTTATAAGAAAACAAATGACTGTTAAACACTGTGTTCAGAAACACTAAGACTGTTCAAAAACCTTCTAAAGAGTCCAAGCCTTAGCTCAATTTCAGTGTGCAGGCATCAACCTTTTTTTCAGGTTGTAAGCATAGACATACAGTATGTCAGTGGTTCATGTCAGTATGTCAGGCTAATAGACTACCTAATTTACTATTTTTTCAATAAAGCATTTTTAATTAGTGTTGTTTTTTGGTAGTTGCAGCCCGAGTACATTTTAATTATAAAATAAATTCTTCCCCTCACCTGCACTACTGACACATGCCGCTGTGCCTAGGCCTACAACCTGATTAATAATCTGGTTGCGAATTCGTTGTCCACTGACATCCTCTTTAGCAGGGTTGGGGTTTCCTACTTCGACTTCAGCACCCTCTGACTCCAGCACTGGCAGTGGCACTCTCCTCTCCACACAGATGTTGTGAAGCGCCGCTGCAGCAGCGATCATGTGCAGACTCTCTCAGGCTCCATCTGCATTCTCACCATGTAGGTAGTGAAACTGAGAAGATGTATTTAGACCATGATACTATTTAACGTACCCTGGTACTGATGAATAAGGCTACATTTTATAGCTGATAATAGCCAAGTAACTCAATGATGCACGGTGCCTTGGTGTGCACATTGTTGTAGCGGCGCTCCTTGGCGCAACCAATGGGGTCATAAGCCACCGTTTAAGTGGGTAACCACTGTCCCTGAACAAAAGTCCACTCATTCTACTTGTCTCGCATTTGATGAAGCGCACTCTCTCTGAGGATGCGTGTGTCGAGGATCCGTGTGGCCACCGCACGCTTCGTTAATCTACTCCAGTCCAGTCCTGTCCTCTCCCTCCACAGCCAGTGTATCACTTCTGATAATTACATAAACTAGTGGCACTATGTTCTTATTTATAAGTATTAATTTAAGTGAAAAAACTCTGCATATCCCAGAACTATCATTTGATCAAGTGAACATCATGTATTTACATTTTGTATTCATTTTCAATGATTTATTTATTCTGTCAATGATAATGTATCTGTTCAACTTGTTTATTTCATGTGCTCATTCTCTTCATCCTGCTCTCGCATCTTTAAATGTTCCAAGATACGAATTGTCATCTCACCTGTAGCCTATACAACATAGTATTGTTACAATACACAACGCTAAAATGTCTGTTTTCTTAGCCTGAGCTGTGAATAATACAAAATAAACACGGACACTAATAGCTTACACATACCACTGACACTCACTCCGTGGTGGTATTTCTAGGTGTGGGAGCTGAACTATGCAGCGACCAAGACATTCACTGTCGGAGATAACACACTGTGGAAATCCGAATCGGTGTGAAAATGTACTCGGGTGACTTGATTTTAATTATCGAGTTGAGCAGTGCTTATGGCTGCCTAATGTTTATTTGGATAAATATTATAGTGAATCTCTACATTACGTAAAATTAGTTCGCTACAAACGCACATTAGCTAAATTGCACCCGGAAAAAAACCACTAAATATAGCGTTCTGATTATTGCGCAATATGCTGGAAATGACAAGACGCGCAGCACCTGAGCCCCCCGAACGCCACTTGCGTACCCAAGTCGGATTTAGCAGGAGACTGACACATTATTCAGCTGATAAAACAATACCCGCTATAGAACTCGTTTTTTCTTTAACCAAGGCTAAAGCACATACAGATAAACTGCTATAACCTTAATGGGTAGCCTACATCGTAATTTTGCCCTATTCGTAGTGTCATTCTTTCAGATTCCATGCAAATCCTTTTTTATTATTATTTATGGAGACCTGCCTACCTGTTGAAAATATACCAAGCGTTTAGTTTCAATATGGCCACAACATTTCATGTTATTTCATCATAAACTTTATTGTCAATCCCCTCTAGCATACTACATCAGATTGTATTCTATAATATCGTCCATCACTAGCCATGATTGACAAGATTGTTGATCTCAACCCATGACAGCGTCCATCGTTCTATCAAGCCTGCTTATGAATAAGATAACTTTTTTTTTTCTGTTCTAAAGATGTGATGTCTAAAAGTTAAGTGCCCAAATAAAGTAATAGCCTACTTTTGCTCCAGAAGCCTGTCATGTAGCCTAATGATTAGGCATTAGCCTAATGCATTTGATAAAACAACAATAGGCCTATAGCACGCATTAGTTTGGTCCAATGTCAATCGTGAGAGAACGGTAATAGTTACATTCTAAGTAGCATCATTTGCTAAATAGTATGGAAGCTTGTCTATATTGCCTACAGCGATACCATTTTGATCAACGCATCGATCGCGAGAGAACGGTAAATGTTTTGTAGAAAGTTGCATGAATATCCTATTAAGCCTTACCCTACCTTCATCTTGCTTAGTAATGCAGTTTAATGGTCAACATATCGTCAATTTTTACCATAGAAGCAAGGCCAGCTTCCATCAGCCATTGATTGATCAGTTCATGGCCGGGTTGTGAATCTGATAATAGCACGTTCACTCTTAAATTCTCTGAAGCTGTGCATGTTGTTATACATATAGAATGTTGAGCATTCAAATAATTAGGCTACATGTAGTGGCTGATACTGCACACATAATCTATTATAATGTACTGTAGCCCACTAGTTGCAGCTGTTTCTATCCGTTTTCTACGCTGCTCACACATTCTCTGCGCGTGCCCCTGCTGGCTGCCTAGGCTGGCGTGGGCGCAACCATATGACGTCAGCACTTTATAGAAGTAATACAAATACTTCTATTGTCCAATCGGGGCTATACATTTTTTTTTCTCTTATATTTGAAAGCAATTGTAGAACATGAGTTTCATGCTGGAATCGATCTCATTTGGCCAGGAACAATCAATATGACTGTAATGTGAATTACATTGTGAATTGTCTTTTTGGGCAGAACTACAAGTGAGAACTACAACGGTACCAGGAGTGGCCACTAGGTTTTGCGGCGTGCCCGCCAGAGACTGATTGCTCCTCTATTTTAAACACGCATTGCAGTGTATTAAAATTGTTATTTACAGTGCCCTCCATAAGTATTGAAAAGAGGAAACATTTAGTCTTCTTTTAGCTCTGTACTCCAACAGTTTGGATTTGAAATCAAACAATTCACAAGTAGAGATTCTCAGCTTTAATTCAATGTTGTTTTTTCCAGATTGGTTTCAGCATATTGAAAGTACAACATTTAAACATTTCATGGCTCCAAAAGTATTGGAAAAATCATATAATATAGTAATATATTATAAAGCACTCATGTTTAGTATTTGGTAGAGTAGATTTGCCTGAGGTCTGCGAACCATTGACCCCACCAGACACTGAGCATCTTCTCTGGTGATGCTCTGCCAGGCCTGTACTACAGGCAACTTCAGTCGTTGCTGTTTTGAGGTCTTTTTGCCTTAACCCTTGTGTGGTGTTCGGGTCAAAATGACCCATTATAAAAATGATACAATTAATTCTTTTTTCAACCTGAAACTCTATGGCCTTGGTTTATTTTCTGTGAAGAACATGTAAAATGTCCCTGATCCGATGTTCGATTTGACCCGAGAGTAATGAAAGGGTGGAAATTGGAAACTCCCAATTTCTTTGTGGATATAAACACACACACACACAAACGCCATAAGTTTGCAACATAGTTACATTCCAAGCACCGGGAACGCGTCTGCTCCCGCTTTCCCACCCTCTTTACCCTCTGTAGTGTAGGAACCTGCACATTGTTTTTCGGGAACCTGCACAATGTTATTCCAAAACGTTCTAAACATTCAACATTTTCTCACACTGTACCCCATCACATCTGGGGGCGGGACAAAACAGATACGTAGCTTTGCATCACAGTGTGCAAAACTCCCTAGTTGTTGTGGCAGTATGTTTGGGGTCATTGTCTTGCTGTATAATGAAGCATTGTCCAATGACATTGGAAGCATTTGATTGTACTTCAGCAGACAAGATGTTTCTGTACACTTCACGCAATCCAGTTTCTGTTGCTAACTAGTAGTTTACACCTTGCCGTGTAGCCTCTGTAGTTCTGTGGATGGTCGTCTCTGACACATTCAGACATACCTCCTGGAGAGTCTTGTCATCTCGTTTCATCTTTAGTTGCACTACATGCACTAACAATAGCAATCGTCGGATTACTTTCAACTTTTAGAAAGTGTTTTTAGTCAATGATTTCGATCACTGGTAAGATTATTTGTGATGGGACACATTGTAAATTGTAATCGCTATAGGCTAATTTATATTATGATTTGTGTCAGCCGAAAGTTGGCTCAATTAGACCGCTTGTAAGATCACTCTTTCCCCAGAGCTATGGATAACGTAGCCTGGCTCGCTACTTTTATTTTCCAATTTTGATGTTATGCTGTTGCTACTTCTGTGCATGTCTGAAAGTCTACATCAATAAAATAAATTGCTCACATTGAGGACATACAGTTGTAAAGACGTATCATTTGTGGAAAATGTTTCTGTGAAAAAACAGTGTGACAGCCCAAAAAACAAAAATCATCTTAGCAGCGCACACAAACAATAACCACCATCAGATTGTTTTCAACTTCTGGATAGTGTTTTGGTGAATTATTTTGATCACCTGTAAACTCATTAGTAATTTTAGATTAGATTAGATTCAACTTTATTGTCATTGTGCAGAGTACAAGTACAGAGACAACGAAATGCAGTTAGCGTCTAACCAGAAGTGCAAAATAGCAGAAAGTGCAATGAACAGTATTTACAGGTAGTGCAATATATGATCAGTAGTAGTGCAGTGTAATATAGAATAATATAAGCAGTATAATATAGCAGTGCAGTATAGCAGTATGTGAGTAACAGTAGCAATTATAGTAGAATAAATAGTTACAGTATGAGCAGTGTAGCAGCATATGAGCTGTATGGGTAATGCAGTCTAGCAGTATATATGTATTAACAGTAACATGAGGTAGATGCCGAATAAATATAAATATGGAATGCCGTATAAACAGTAAAAACAAGTATGTACAGTATGTGCAGTAGTATTAAAGAAAATATAGGATATGTGCATTATGTGCATTATGAACAGTATGAACAGGTATGTACAGAAGAGCAGTGGTAATGAGTAAGAGAAGGGGAGGGGAGTATAGTGCAATAGTGCAATTGTCCGGGGTGGGGGTTGCGGGGGTAGTAGTTTGTCAGGTAGGTGTAGTGTTCGAGTTCAGCAGGGTGACAGCCGCAGGGAAGAAGCTGCCTCTGAACCTACTGGTTCGGGTGCGGAGAGACCTGTAGCGCCTCCCGGAGGGGAGTGGGGTGAAAAGTCTATGGTTGGGGTGAGAGATGTCCTTGACGATGCTGCGTGCCTTACGCAGGCATCGTTTGCCCTGGACAGCCTCGATGGAGGGGAGTGAGGAACCGGTGATGCGTTGGGCAGTTTTCACCACCCTCTGCAGTGCCTTCCGGTCCGATGCCGAGCAGTTGCCATACCATACTGTGACACAGTAGGTAAGGATACTCTCGATGGTGCAGCGGTAGAAGTTCACCAGGATCTGAGGAGGTAGATGTACCTTCTTTAGTCTCCTCAGGAAGAAGAGACGCTGGTGAGCCTTCTTTATCAGGGTGGAGGTGTTGAGGGTCCAGGAGAGGTCCTCAGAGATGTGGACACCCAGAAACTTGAAGCTGGTGACTCGCTCCACCTCAGTCCCGTTGATGAGGATGGGGGTGTGTGCGCCAGCTTTAGACTTCCTGAAGTCCACAATGAGTTCTTTGGTCTTCTTGGTGTTGAGAGCCAGGTTATTGTCGTTGCACCACACTGTTAGGTGCTGGACCTCCTCCCTGTAGGCCGACTCATCGTTGTTGCTGATGAGACCGATCACCGTTGTGTCGTCTGCAAACTTAACAATGGTGTTTGAGCCATGTACAGGTGTGCAGTCGTAGGTGAAGAGGGAGTAAAGGAGGGGGCTCAGCACACAGCCTTGTGGAACGCCGGTGTTCAGGGTGAGGGTTGAGGAGGTGTGGTTGTGAAGCCTAACAGACTGCGGCCTGTTGGTCAAGAAGTCTAGAATCCAGTTGCAGAGGGAGGGGTTGATGCCCAGTTGCCTGAGTTTGGAGATCAGTTTGGAGGGGATGATGGTGTTGAATGCTGAGCTGAAGTCAATAAACAGCATTCTCACATAAGAGTTAGTCTTGTCGAGGTGGGACAGGGCGGAGTGAAGTGCCGTTGAAATGGCATCCTCTGTACTCCTGTTCTGCCGGTAGGCGAATTGAAAGGGGTCCAGTGTGGGTGGTAGGCAGGTCTTGAGTTGAGCTAAGACCAGCCTCTCGAAGCACTTCATGATGATGGGCGTGAGTGCCACTGGTCGGAAGTCATTTAGGCTCGTTGCAGTGGAGTGTTTTGGCACCGGCACGATGGAGGTGGTTTTGAAGCACGCGGGGACAGCTGCTTGGGCTAAGGACAGGTTGAATATGTCAGTCCAAACCTTAGTCAGCTGCACAGCGCAGGCCCTGAGGACGCGTCCGGGGATCCCATCAGGACCAGCAGCCTTGCGTGCGTTAGTCCTGCTCAGTGCCGCACACACGTCGGTGGGGGATAGAGTGAGGGGCTGGTGATCCGCAGGGAGCACAGCCTTGGTGGCCACCTCCTTGTTGTCCCTGTCAAAGCGGCCGTAGAAGTGGTTCAGCTCATCAGGGAGGGAGGCGTCAACGGAGAGGGGTGAGGTGTTAGATGGTTTGTAGTCAGTGATGGCCTGGATGCCCTGCCACATGCGTCGGGGGTCAGAGTTGTTTCTGAAGTGATCCTCTATCCTCAGCTTGTGGTTGTGCTTGGCCTTTTTGATGCCCCTCTGCAGATTAGCCCTGGATGAGCTGTAGGCCCGAGCATCCCCTGATCTGAAGGCAATGTCGCGTGCCTTCAGCAGGAGTCGGACCTCACTGTTCATCCATGGCTTCTGATTAGGGAAAGTGGTGATCCGCTTGAGTGTGGTGACACTGCTGATGTTGGAATTGATGTAGTCCAAAACAGATGAGGCATATGAATTAATGTCCGTGTGGGAGTCATGGGTGGCCTGAGTGGCAAACACACCCCAGTCAGTGTTTCCAAAACGCTGCTGGAGCGCTGAGTCAGCTCCCTCTGGCCAGACCTTGACTGTCCTCACTGTAGGTTTCACTCGTTTGATGAGTGCTGAGTACTTGGGCAGTAGGAACAATGAGAGGTGGTCTGATTGACCTAGGTGGGGGAGGGGAACGGCTTTGTACGCATCAGCCATGCTGGTGTATACTTGGTCCAATGTCCTGTCTCCTCTGGTGGGGCAAGAGACATTTCGGTGGAATTTGGGCAGTACAGTCTTTAAGTTGGAGTGATTGAAGTCACCCGCGACAATGAAGGCTGCCTCGGGATGCAGAGTCTGTTGTTTGCTAATGGCAGCATACAGTTCTTCCATAGCAATCTTAGCATTAGCATCAGGGGGGATATAGGCTGCCGTGATAACAGTAGACGTGAACTCTCTGGGCAGATAGAAAGGTCTACACTTAACCATGAGAAACTCCAGGTTAGCTGAGCAGTGACTCTCGGTGATGGTAGTGTCCGTGCACCACGTCTTGTTTACATAAATGCACAAACCTCCACCTCTGGTCTTACCGGAGTCGCCTGCTGTTCTGTCTGCTCGGAGAACGCAGCGCCCTGCTAGCTCGATAGCGTTGTCGGGAACCTCGCTGTTGAGCCAGGTTTCAGTGAAAACCATGATGTTACAGTCCATAATCCATTTGTGGGTGGTGATCCGCAGCCGCAGTTCATCCATCTTGTTTGCCAGATGTGAAGTAATGTGAAGCTTTCTAAATTGTAATCGCTATTATCTAAATTATATTATGGTTGCTGTCAGCTGAGAGTTGGCTCAATTAGACCGCTTGTAAGATTACTCTTTCCCCAGAGCTAAGGATAACGTAGCTTTAGCCTACGTTTTCCGATGTGAATGAGAACTAGAACTTCTGTGAATGTCTACATAAAAACAATAAACTGCTCACATTGAGGACATACAGTTGTAGGCCTATAATTTGTGCATAACAGTGTGGTCAGCTCAATGGTGATTGTTGAGTAATTTGTAAATAGACAAATTCTAATCAAGTGTTCCATCACACCATTGGAGACCTTAATCTTGAGGGACCACTCTAGACTGGTCTCACCCGTTTGATCGTATGCATTAAAGGGTTAAACATCTCTGAACCATGGATTACAGTTTCTCCTGGCCCATGGACTACTAGTACACTAAGGAACCATCTGACTATAAAGGTGTGAAAAGGGGACTATGCATTTAAGATAAACTGTCACTCAAAAACAGATTGACCAATAGAAACATGTCAAACACGCCTTCTAAATCCCACCCACTTGTCAAGTCCTAAACCTGTGCTTGATATTATTGGCACAAATCTAACTCCATATATTTATAATTAGAACAGAAATTCTAATAGACATACTGAAAAAAGAAAAGAACATGATGCGTGCTGATGTTATGCAGGTGCAGGCATCTGAACAAATTACCTGCACAAAATAGACTACAAATCTGCCACCCCCTCAAAACACAGAATATAAAAACATTAAATATCCTCCCATGAAAGACTGAGAGAGATTGATGAAGTTCTCTTGAATGAATAATGAACGTGCTTTGTGTTTGAACACACCACCATAAAAGCCTAAAAATAAAAGCCACCATAAAAGCCTAAGACCAAACATACATAACAGGGGAAAACAATACACAGCACACACAATAGATTCCTCAAGCAAGACAAAAAAAGAAGAAAAACTACCAGTATCAGGCAGAGGCATGCCACAGCGGACACACTTCTCAAAACGTTCCACTGCTGATTCTGTGACCTTAAATTTAAGGACATAAATAAGGACATAAGCACTTCTGGAAATTGTATATTATGTGCCTACTGACATGTAGCCATGGTGGCTGCTGCAGGGAACCAGACATATGCAGTCCAGACGGTGGTTTACACTAGAAATGCAAACAGAGAGGTTTTAACAACTTTGTTGTAGTTTATTGTGACTTCTTCTGGACACCTTCCAGACTCAAACATCTCTCTTGCTCTCTCTGCGATTTTTTTTCTCTCCATTGTTGTTATGAGCGAAAGAGAGTGGAAGATTTAGAATTTAAGAAAGAACTTACTTTCCCAGTGCCCCACCACTGCTCAGAGAGCTGATGTCAGAAACATCAGGGTCTGATCAAAGGGCCTCTGTGTGTGAGCAGTGTAGACCTCCACAGACAACCCTATTCGAAGGGTCCTATTCAATCAATCTCTGCTACCAGGTCTCTGAAATAAGTCAAAACAGCCTTTCTCATGTATTGTGAGACTGTAGCCTTTGGGAGGGTTGTCTGTGTGTTCTACATGTACAGTCTCATAAGTATAGCACAGCCTCTACATGCATGCCCATCTGCAATGAAAGACAGCCATGATGACGAGACCATGCATCAGAACCACAAAGAGAACACAGGAGACGACGGACAACGTGGCCACCACAGGCGCAATGGAGCAGGGGGCCTCAACTGGCACAGTGGGCTCCACAGGCACAACTCCTCCAGCTGGGTTCACTATTGAGACCCACAGACCCAACTCCTGCAGCTTGGTTTACTACTGATCCCAGTGTGTGTCTGCACTGGCTACGGACCAGCTGCTGACAGCCTGCCAAGTTGTACAGAGAGAGGAGGTGAAGTGAGGACAGTGTGCTCAGTGCTCCAAGTTGGCCAGGCAGATCCCATGGAAGCGGGAGGCAGGGAGGGCGGGGTGCGAGGCAGCATCGCTCCCTCCACAGCCAGTCTCAGCTAACTGGCTCAGGAGCCTACTAACCACACAGTCAGAGCATCAGGTTCACAGAGCAGCAAGCAGACGCCCAAAGACCAAGAGACCCTGAACGATCCAAACCAGCCAAACAAGTGATACGTCTTTGTAAAAAGGGATGACAACATTAAACTAATGTAGTCACTGCATCAAGTCTTGTGGCTTAAATATTAGCTACAGTTTTCAACAGCTCTGGAGAATGTGATATGTACTTTATTTGAATATTTATATTTATCAATATCTTCTGGAAGTTATGAGGAGAGGGAATGTGTTTTCCATTATGAAAACACAATTAAAACGAGCTGGTGGGTGATTGTGTGAAATGTTCTCTACTGTTCGAGTGAAGTGTTCTCTTCTGATCTGAGCTATTATCTATCAATCAATGCTGCAATAGCATACTCCTTTATCTGCAGTAAAGGCTCTTGTCAAGGATAGAGCTGTGACGATAATAGAACTCTGGATAACGATTAATTGTCATGCAAATAACTATTGTAACCATCATAACCGTTTGAAAGAGTGTGTGTGTGTGTGTGTGTGGGGGGGGGGGGGCGGGGGGGTGATGTTCAATGACCATCAATTGTGGGAGTGCACCTTTGAGTGTGCGGGGCACTATCGGGCGAGCAGTAAAGAAATATACTGTAGGAAGTGGTAATAAAATGGGAAGAGGGACACACAGTAAATAAAGAAGCTTATTTATATTCAATACTCCACTTTGTCTTCTATCCAGATACAAACATTCTAATTAACATTACACTTTTTATTGTCTAGGGTTATGGTTTCTTCACAGTCGTCGTCATGCTTAGTGCTGCAAAATTAACCAGAATTTCGTTTCTGTGCCGCTTTTCTAGATAGAAATCAAATCAAGGATCAGTAGAAAGTTGTCGTTTTTCAACAGGCAAAATATTTGTGGAGAAAATGTGGTAATTAATTAAAATGACCACAATCCATTTAGCCTAAACACACTGACACTGACACACACACACACGCCAGCAATCTCTCTGTCGAGCTGTCTGGTTTCCGAGCACCTCAGAACAGTACATGACTGGAAGCCTATGGCAGGAGTGGATGAACAGCCGCAGGACTTAATTGGCTGATCTGTCAGTCCATCGCCATCTAGGGAAACCTTAGATGGTGCCTCACCCTAAGTGTGCTGCATTCCTCACTGGACACACAAACATGCGCGCAGCAAAACTGACATGATAATGCTGATATTTGGCTGCCAAACTTGAGTAATTAAACTGTTTAGGGTTCATTATCTCGCTTTCCAGATTATCCCAGAAACGACACTTTTACTAGTGTCTGCACAACCACTACATACATCTTCAACTACTGCCTTTGATGGCGTGTTTTTACTTTGTCTACCTGACAGAAGGCATTAGTGTACATCATGTTAGTGTACATCATGTTAGTGTACATCATGTTAGCTTGCATAAAAGTAGGCTATCCGAAGCGTGGCTTAAGAATGTAGTTTGCTTGTGTTCGTTGAACTTCCAATTAAAGTCGATTTTTTTTTTCCCCAACTGGATTTCTTTTCAAAAAGTAAGCGTTGTGTAAGATATAGGCTTAGAGTTTCTTATACGTTTTCTTGTCCGATTGACTAGTGTTTCAATAGTCTTTTAGCTGGCTATCTACAGTCCTTAAATGTGCTTACTGATTTCCAAGTTGACAAAGAAAAAATAATTGATCAACTGTTACGAGAACAAAGCGCTAGTAAATTAGAAAAGATAACGTAGCCTACAAGAAACTGTACGCCTGCGTAACACAACACTTATATTAGCTAAAATCCCGATAGGAAAAACAATTTTGAAAAAAAAAACGAAATGTCTACAGTTGTGTGATTTTCTGCTATTTTGAATTGATTAGTATGTTACCCAGTAAATCGACTCCCCCGAAGTCCCAAACATTCCCACACTGTTACGAAGCTCTTCAGTACACCTGAAGAGCAGTTACCCACCCCCCCCCCAATACTAAACATGAGTGCTTAAAAAAAGGGGGACCATGTAAAAAAAGTGTTGTAATTTCTGAATGGTGAAACCAATATGTACACAAATACCATCAAATAAAAGCTGAGAATCCCTACTAACCTCAGAGTAATTGTCTGATCAAAACTTTTGGAGTGTAGAGCCACAAAAAATGCTTCACTGCCCCATTGCTTATGTTGGGCAATTGATTGGGTGCAATTTACTGCAATTTCCTTCCAATTTGATAGTTCGACAGTACAATTTAAATGAAATTCCAAGCAATAGCCAATGAAAATTAAGGTGTGATATGATATTGTGGCGATCGGTGAAGGAAGACGCAAATTAGTTCACAATCGACTAGCAAGCTGAGAAACGAAGATTTACCATAAAAACGTAACACTGGGGTCATCAAACTGAACAGCAATGCCACCCATGGTTTCAGTACTTTAACCACATAAGTCTGAACACAATGCATGCTGGGGAACAGGAAGGCACAATGCTAACTGTGTAGCCCCAGCGCTACAATATCATTTTGAGAAGCTGTATTCTAAAATACATTCTAGATGTGTTCTCCCGTGCTCCGTGCTCCAATAAGACACAGACAACTAAATTTCACTGCGGGCCAGATTTAACATCTCCCAGACCAGCTGTCTTGGAAAGTTCACATAGCCCGGTTATTTCCTTCCCAAACTTACGGTGGCCAACTTACTGTAGCTGCAATATGCTTTGATCAAACACAATTGAAGTTGTTCTAGGCTCAAGGCTGTGTCTCTCCAGTTAACATTTATAAGCTCGCAACACCGTGAAATATTAATTCCAGCCAGCAAAGAAATAGTCTTCAACACTTATGTTGCTACTCCCTGCCCGCTCTCATGAATCGTGGCATGCAGCAATATTCACACTGCAGAAATAGGGCTACAATTATCTTGCAAGGGCTTATTATTTAAATGTCGAAGGACGTACTATATGGACATTTTGGGGGAAAGTGATTATTGGCTTGCTAGGCAGCTATAAACTATACTTATAAACTTTACAATGTAGCTGTGTTTTCCAAGTTGCTATTTATGCATCTGAGAGGGTTCAGTTCGTCACAAAAGCTAGCCACTGTTCGCTAACTATGGGGCTGACAGCAACAAACAGCAGACATCTAACAACGATTAGGGACAATATAGCATAAATTAACAAGACCTTTATATCATAATTTATGAACATAAATATGGGGATGTTCAGCACACAAGTAAATTAATACAATGTTAGTGTAAACATTGATGATCTGTAGCCGGTGTTGATACAGGACGTTAGATTACCAGTCATATAACTTACCTATACAATGATTGAATATTGCATGCAATCAGTCATCACCCTGAAATCCTTGGATTGCAAGGACTTCAGGGTGACACACTGAGCAATGAAATTGCTACTTTAAATTTAAAAATTGTGTCCAAGTTTCATCATGTAACCCAGGCTTGAGTTGCTTGTACTCATGTTTTTGAAACTCTATACTTTTTAAAATATTCAGCTATTGGTTGAGAAAACATTCTGAGAGCCCCATTGTTACTGTAACTGCCAGACCTACAGAACACATTCTTAGAATGATTACACAACAATGCAGTCTCATGACAACATGTTCTACCCCACTGAAACCACTCAACCAACCAACTCCCTACCCACTCCACTGAACTATCCAAAGCACCTTCTATCTAACGATATGTGTACACTGACTCCACTAAAATAACTTCCATTCAGATTTTGTATACCATTTACACTTTTTGAGCTATACTCAAATTTGCATGGAATCCTATTCATGCCTATACCGCTGTGTGCACAGCCTAAATCGCTTAACCTATTAACTTCAAATCAACGTTTAAATGTGAAACTTTTGTTGATTGAATTTCTTGACCATCTTTTTCATACCATTTATACTTCTTGAGCTGTTCGATTTTGCCTTAAGTCCTATTAATTCCTATGGCCATTCGCTCTAAATAGGGACAATTCGAAATTTTAAGCTTGATACCCCAATTCAGTTTTAAAATGTATAGACTGACTCCACTTAAAGAACTTCCATCAAGAGTTGACACTATTTAGACTTTTTAAACTTTAAGCCTTTTTAAGTTGCATGAATTACCATGGGTTTCTAAGAGGAACATTGGACCATTGGGTTTCTATGATACATTTTAAAATGCATCTCCTATTTCATCTTTTAAGCTAGACAACTCAACTCAACTTTAAAATGTGTACTCACTGACCCTACTTAAATAACTACTATACATATTGTTGATACTATTTAGACTTTTTAAACATTAACCAGATTTCCACTCTCTCTCTCTGTCTATTCATCTACAGTGCCTTCGGAAAGTATTCAGACCCCTTCACTTTTTCTACATTTTGTTGTGTTATAGACTCAATTTAAAATTGATTAAATTAAATTGAAATACAGAAATACCTCATGTACATACAGTGCCTATAGAAAGGCATCATACCCTGTGAAATCATTACCTTTTGTCACATTACACGCTGGAAATTAAAATAAATCAAATCTAACTTTTTTGAGCTGTATGTACACATTATAACCCTCATCATCAAAGTGAAAATAACATTTTTTTAAATTCTGGACAATTATTAAAAATTAATTAGCCCCTTAGAGTATACCATTATAAACTTGCTCAGGTGCAACCAATCAACTTCCAGATCAAACACCAGGCTAATTGCCCCCCACCTGACATCAATTGTAGTGGTTTTGATTACTTCAGAATAAAACCAGCTGTTTCTTGAGGATTCCACTACTAGAAGTGCATGGTTCTGCAAAGAATTCACCATGGTTGGAAAAGTACTTTCAAAAGGCCTCCAGGATAAAGTTGTAGGAAGGCACAAGTTAGGTGAGGGCTACAAAAAGATTTCGAAGGCTTTAGCTATCCCTCTAGGAGTACCGTTCAGAGCATCATTAAGAAGTGGAAGGCGTATGGCACCACCAACACCTTGCCTAGATCAGGCTGTCCGTCCAAACTGGATGACCGAGCCAGGAGGACATTGATCAGAGAAGCTACCAAGAGGCCAAAGGCAACTTTGAAGGACTTACAAGTCTTTATGGCTGGGACTGGTCTATCTCAAAAGCTTTACACAAAGCTGGCCTGTATGGCAGGGTGGCAAGAAAGAAGCCTGTTCTGAAAAAATGCCACAGTCAGTCTCGTTTGTGCTATGCAAAAACACACCTGGAAGATTCTGTTGCCATGTGGAAAAAAGTTTTATGGTCAGACGAGACTAAGATTGAACTTTTTGGACTGAACTCCAAGCGCTATGTTTGGCGAAAACCAAACACAGCACACCACCCAAAACACACCATACCTACTGTGAAGCATGGTGGTGGCAACATTATGTTTTGGGGATGTTTCTCTTCAGCGGGGACTAGGCAATTGGTCAGGATTGAAGGGAAAATGGATGCTGCCAAGTACACCCAAATTCTTGAGGACAACCTGCGTCCCTCTGCTAGACAGCTGAAGATGGGCAGGTCATTCACCTTCCAACACGACAACGATCCTAAACATTCCGCCAAAAGAACAACGCAGTGGCTTAAGGATAGAAAGGTGAATGTCCTTGAGTGGCCAAGTCAGAGCCCTGACTTAAATCCGATCTGTGGATGGACTTGAAGAGAGCAGTCCATCGCCACTCACCACGGAATTTGACTGAACTCGAACAGTTCTGCAAGGAAGAATGGGCAAATATTCTCCAATCTAGGTGTGTAAAGCTAGTAGAGACATATCCAAACAGATTGATGGATGTAATTGCAGCAAAAGGTGGCTCTACAAAGTATTAAATAAGGGACTTTTCCAACCCTGTTATTCTTGTTTTTCATCAAAGAACTGTCGCCTTTTTTTTCATTAGTTTGATGTTGAATGGCTAAATTTGTACAAAAAGCAGATTATTTTTTTTTTTTAGATGGGTTTTGATTTCAGGCTGTACGACAAATATAGTAACTATTTCAAAGGGGTATGATGACTTTCTATAGGCACTATAAGTATTCAGACACTTTACTATGACACTCTTACAATTAGCTAAAATGCAAAAATGTCATCAACAAATCACTCAATAAGTTGAATTGAGTCCATCTTAATGCAAGGATAATAGTTGATGTAATTTTGGAATGAATATCTTTGTTTTTACAGGGTCTCTGATTTGCATAGGAATCAATGACACACTGTGTGGATCAGATTGTCATTACAAACTGAGCAAATGGAGAGGAACAAAACTGCTCAGGAATGCGCCCGAGGCCTGGGGAGACTTACAAAAATCTACAAAGTTGAATGGTGGAGAGGAAAAAGGAGTTGACGGGACATTATCATCGCAGTCACTCTACAAAATTGGTCTATAACCAAGTGGCCAAAAAGAATCCCTTATCAGACCCCTAATCTGCACAGTGTGTAATTGATTTCTATGCAAATCAGAGACCCTATAAAAACGACTATCCTTGCATTAAGATGGACTCAATTCAACTTACTAAGTGATTTGTGAAGAGAAAAAGTGAAGAGATCTGAATACTTTACGAAGGCACTGTATCCAACTATCAGACTATCTGTAGTCCAAACCATCTTTTAACTTCATCAACTAATGTACCAAAATAAGACTTTGCAAACCCAAACATTTTTTTCAGGAATTTTCTTTTCTATTTTAAATTAAAAAATAAAATAATTTAAAAAAAAAGAAGAAAAAAGTTAGTATATTTCAAAAACCTGACAGATACCGTAATTGCACTACTAATGGTTATATGATTACCGTGCCAGCCCTAGACAAGGCCAGAGGATTGACAGGGATAGGATCTCTTTCCATGCTCAGCCAGGAAGCTTCAATAAGCCTTCATTAAAACAGGCACAAAGGCTGCCGAAAAAATTCCTACCCCAGAGTTCCAGGCCTGGAGCTACACAGTGCAGCAGCAAGCCTCTCATTTACCCCTTCACACACATTCCACAAGCCCTTCAAATTACATTTGCCTCCCGCCCAGCCCCGCCCCCCAAAGGTCTCCCTCCAATCTACTGTTATACACCTTCACCCTCTTCATCACATTTAAACAACCTCTTACCCTCTCTTCCTGCAGCTAAGCTGTCCCTCTGGCTCTTTGGGATACACCCAAAACCCTTGACTTCCAGATATGGATGTAGCATTAACAGCACACGCTAGCACAAGGTACTCGAGAGTGAGAGAGCCCTAGAGAACACAACCCTAATATGACATGGCTACTGGCTAGCTAGAACACCCAGCAAAACCTTTCCACAGCCTCACTGCACAGCCTTTCCACTCACAGTTCTGCACCCAGCCATCCTGTGTGTGCACCACCTGTGGCCTCCTAATCTGCAGTGACACAACAAAAGGGTGGCGGTTACCGTCATAAACACCAGCATCAATAGGGAACAGACACTCAATTACTTTAAGGCAGGGATGTTTTTTGCCAGAGCAGTAGGTCGGAGGGCCGGACCATTTATAATCAATAATTTACTACAGTCATACATGATTAAATGCTTCCTTCTAACTAATATCATTATATCTAAATAATAGCAGTTTCTCAAGCAACATAAGCAATTGAGCAAATGTGTCCAATGTGGAATTTTAAGAACAATCACACCAATCTTGAAAATATAAGGAAATGGTTCCACAATCATTTCTACGCCTTTTCGATCTGGTTTAGTCATTTTCAACCTAAAATAGTGGCTTAGGGGGTCACTCAAAATGTTTCTATTTTTAAGTGTCTGCATTAAGTAGAATAAACATGGAGTAAATTGGACCGTGCAATAAAGTAAACAAGACCACTGGAAAACTAAGCTACCACATGTGCATACAAACACAAGTTGGAGCTTGTTCCAGCATGTTCCCTCACACACACAAGACCTCCATTTTCAGTATAAACAAGACATTGTTTGCATCGTCGACATGTTAAACACTTCCCCTTGCTACTGACACCTCAGTAGCAAGTAGCAAGCATAATGGACCTCAGTTGCCAGCATAATGGACCAGCACCTTGGATGCATTGTGTTTCATTACATTTTAAAGTTAAAATCAAAAATGTTATGCTGAAAATCCATGTTCTAATTATAAGTATATCAATATACAACAATGTCTTGTCCGAAATAAGCAATTGTTAAAAAAAAAAATAGATACTTAGAAATGTATAGTGTTGCTAGCCTATAAGGTCAGAGCAGACCCACAGCTGTGCCCACAAGGCTTTGCTATTTTAATGCCGGCTTCATTTGTTCCATATTTTAACAATAACCATGTTACAACTTGTTACAGTATAGTAAATTCCTATTAAGAAAACCAAATAATTTTGTCAAAGGCATTGACCAAAGGAACTATAGCCTACATTTACGTTTGTCAAAATGCATTTTTAATAGGGTAACAGGAAATCCTCATCAGTTATTGTTTGCAGTAATTTCTTCTTTTTTACAAAAAGTAGTCCAAACATTTTCTACCTCAATCTGCAAGTTCACCACAAATAGAAGTGGGCAATTCCACACGAACAGAATGACCCTAGGACTAAATCTTTCACTTTCAAATATATGCCAAAGAAAAATCCTTGATAGCAAAGTTTAACAAACTATACAACTCTATGCACAAGGAATAATTCTAACAAATGCAACTGAAAAACAAAACAAAAACACATTTACTTTAAGAACTGGGCAGCTTCAAAGAGACCCTAAAATCTCCCTGGGTTTTTATGTAACCACGTTTCCCCAAAACTCTGTTAAATATCAGCTAAAATTCAAATTCAAATATGTCTGCAGAAAGAGTGGTGTTAGCTATCATATGATACCTTGAGTTTGAAAATATCTACATACATAAAAAGCCTACACTTTTGCCACCAAAAAACATAATTTGAAAAAATTAAATTCAAGTTGGCCTGTCATGTGCAGACACAACCCTAACCCTAACCCAAGATGCACTAGTTTGCATCAGCCTCTGCAAAATGAAAACATTATTTATTGTCTGCAACAGGTGTGGGAAGGATCCTAATAATCTGTTTTAGGGGCACCACACCATATGTGTCAGTGCAGTCTTTAGTAATGATCCCTTTCTGTCTTTTTCGAAGTGTGCAACATTAATGTCATCATTCTCAATGGCATTTATTTGCGCTACGTATTTGTGTGATTTGCTGGCTTTGCTTTCCCCACTGTACAACAATGAAGTCTTGAGGATGAGGATGTTGATGCAGGGCTTGGTGAGGAAGTTGATGCAGTGGTTTATAACTACTACTGTATGATTTCCCACTGTTCAGCTGTCCCTGTGGAAGAACCCTTTTGGAACCCTTTTAAGTTCCATGTAGAGCCCTTTTGTATTCCATGTAGAATCCTCTGTGAAAAGTGTTTACTTAAAAGGTTCTCCCACAGGGGCAGCCAAAGAACCCTTTTAGGGTCTGTACAACCTGTACCATAAGTGAATGTAGCCAATCCAATGCAATATGGTAACAGAATCACCAAATTTAACCACTTATTAATTCCTAAACTAAATCAATATCAGTAAAAACACTACATGTATTTGGTAGGTCTACATATACTTCTTACTTGTGTTAACTTTCATTATTCATCGCTCTTTATGAGGTATATTAGAAAATATCTTAAACTTATGTGGATGTTTGGTAACACAATGACCTGGAGACTGAGCAATGATTCTTAATCTGAATACAAACCATTTTCTCTAAACTAAATATAAGTGTTGATATTAGTTGACTCGAGGTCTACACTTGAACATTGATGAGGTTTGATGTTTTTCTGAACACCTTTAAAGACTCTTTCTGGTACAGTGCTGTAGATGTTTTCTTAAATGCTTTTCCATATGTTTGACCAGAAGTCAAAGCCTTTGCTTATCCCTATTATTAGGCTTTCATTTGACACCCAATTGTGATATGCTCTGATGAATTTCACATTTTGGTCCTAATGGGTCCTTTTACACTGTCCTTTTGTCTGTGCTGAGGAGTGTTCTGTATAGTAAACAGTAAACAATAGCCATGTGCACACTGCACAGTTTATAAAAATTCATCCTACGCGCATCCTCAAGTAATCTGTAATCTGCATTTTCAATGTTAAAGCGCAGCACCTCCAAATGATAATCAATTTAATTCTTTCAGCATTTAGCTGGGAATAGATCAATTTCATGTCATGATAAACACTTTGTCTTTGTTACCAACTTATGGGTATTCTTATATTTTAAACAATAAAGTATAATAGTCAAGTAGATAAAAATTAGGAAAACATGGATAATAGCATGTACTCACCCTTCTCTTTATAGTAGGCACCCACACTCCACAGCATTTACAGGCATTAATCAAATTATTATGTCATGATGAACTCTGTCTACCGTATTATCAATAGGTACAATTTTAATAAAGTATGTGACTAAAGAATGATGACATTCCAACTACTCAGATTTGTATACATTTGTAAAAGCATTAAAAAGCATGTTTTTTGGTAAATTAATCATAGACTAATTGAAGAATCAATAAAATAATCTACAGATTAATCAATAGCAAAATAATTGTTATTTGCAGCCATAATTACATGGCATTATTGCTTCAGATTTGTGCTGTTTTACTTGTTATCAAGCATTGGTACTTCACATTTAACCGCGTTTTTATTTTACAGTGGGCTATGTACAGTTACACCAATTATGTCTGTCACTATGATATACTCAATATGTAAGCTCTTTAAAATACACAATTTGATGTTCTCATGATTCTTAAGTCCTGACTAAATACAACCAGTTCATTATGTGTTGCATGGTATTGATTCAATGATTACACTGTTACACTAACGTCAACAAATGGAGGTCTCCAGATGTCACTACTACTTTGGTTAGTAATAGGGCCCAGTGCTTCTAGTGTTAACAACTACAAACACACAAATTAAAATGAAATATTAAACATTATAGAGCAAACACATATGTATGCACTCGCCATAGGTGACAACACAGACTAAGAAAAATGTCAATGACAAAAGTCAACAAGAAGTGGACAGCTCCTTACCTTCTCTGTGAGTAGGGTTCCTCGTAGACTCTTCGGCTTTCTGAAAACTGATGCTTGCGTAGGCGCTCAGGTCCTCTGATGGGCTCTCTCCCTGCAATTCCACTGGTCTGGCCTGGGGGAAACGCCACTCCAAGTGGGGTTGGTCTTTGGCCAGGTCCAGGTCGATGTAGTTGAGCCCGTTCTGGTTCTGGGCACTGGTGCAGAGCAGAGTCTCTCTTCTTCCGTTGGCAGCTGGGGACTCCGCTGGCTTCAGCCACACATTCTCAAAAGAGGTGGAGCTATGACGCTTGACTTCCTCTACAGAGGGTGTGGCTGCGTTGACAGCCCCCTTGGCCGCCGTGGAGGAGAATGTCTCAGAGCTGTGCCTGCGCCGGCCCTGTTGGTCCGCCCGGATCACTTTTGCTCCCTGGTTCCAGCTGGGGCTAGAGTTCACCCTAGTGAAAGCACTGAGCCCTGACAGTGGGCCCATCAGCCCTAAGTGCACAGCACTGGGGCCAACACCCAGCACAGACAAGGCCTGACTAGGGGACAGGGAACAGGGAGTGACATCAATGGTAGACACTGAGGTGTTGAGCATCATCTGTGTGTCAGAGTACCCTGCACAGTCACCCACCTGTGTTCTACTGTAGTCCCGCCCATGGTGGCTTTCACAGAGAATCACAGAGGAGGGAGGTGCAGGGGCCACTGTAGCAGAATCACCTGTGCAGGCAGGGGGTTCGGCTACACTGCTGGGGGCCCTGCCCTGTGCTCCCAGATGCATGTTCATATACTCTGTGGAGAGCTCTGCTGGCCTCTCTGGTCCCCTACCTGAGAACACAGGGTTGAAAAGTGTGGCCAAGTTGGCTGAAAGGATGTTGTCATTAAACTCTATATTGACATACTCCCCTGGGCTTTTGGGGGAAGGAGGGAAGGGGGCCTCCCGGGCGCGGGGCAGTGTGCTGGCTTTGTTGCCTCCCAGGAAGAGGCGTGTGGGCCGAGCCAGTTTGCTGTCCATTTCTGTTCTCTTGGGCTTGACCACTGGCTGAGTATTCCCCTGTCCCCTATGACTGTCACTACTGGTGGAAGAGGAGTCACCGAAAACCAGGCGTCCAGAGCTAAGGGAGAGGCGCAGGGGGCTCTGGTCTTGCTTCCTGTTGGCATGTTTGAAGGAGCGTGGTAGAGAGAAGTAAGCATACATTGGCCTAGAAGGCTCTTCCACTGGGTTAAAGTAGCAGTCAGGTGGTGTGCTTGTTGTGGAGCAGCTAGCTGGTGACATGTTCATGTAGTCTCCACATGATGACACCTTGCCCTCAGTGCTCTCCACAGACAACTTAGGGTTGACCCCATTGGCCCAGATTTTACTATAGTTGATGGTGTCTGGGGAGCAGCTTGCACTGGGAGACATCATCATATATCCATTAGAGTCCATTCTGGGGTGCTGGCGGGGGTTGATGATCTGCTGGGGCGCAGAGACACTTTTAGGGCTCATGGGCATGTAGTCTGCATTCTTGCCGGTCGCAGGGACCACACCAGGGGACATGGGCATGTACCCATCGTCTTTCTGACTGGCCTTGTTTCCCTCCAGGGCAATGTCGAGGATCTCCTCTGGGTATGAATGTGTGGGCATGAATGCTGAGTGCCTGTAGGTGGATGCCCGGTTGCATGAGTAAGCAGGCATCATCACTGTGTACTCCTCCAGAGACACTGTGGATGACTGAGAAGGGGTCTTCTGGTGGCAGATTGTTGGGGGAGAGGTTCCCGAGGAGTGTGTTCGCTTTCTGAAGCACTTCTCTAGCTCAGGCTCATCCTGACGGGAAGGCGTACCACGGGGATGGCTGCGGCCACAGTGACCACTAAGAAGTGTTACAGGCTTGGCCATGCAGATGTAGTTGTTAAGTTCTTCCTCCCTTGCAGGGGGTGTGTGACCTAGGGAGTCTGGTGTGACACTGCGAAAGGAGCTCCTGAAATCACAGGGGCTGGAGCCATACTCATCAGAGGAAATGAATCCCCCGTCACTTGGGGAACCTGATATGGAGGCACTGGAGCGACGAGGGTAGAGGCAGTCTGATGTGGAACCGTGCCCACTTGTGCTACTTGATGACAGGCTAACAGGGCTAACGGCTGAGGGGGAACAGCATGAGGATGGCATTGGAATAGACCTGCTATGATTGAGGGGAGGGTGGAGCCGGGAGGACCCTCTATGTCTCTGAGACTGGGTTCTGGCAGCACTGGGGCTTCCTGGGCTCCCATCCACGGAGGCGGGCCTAAACATAGTGCCCTCCCCATCACTGGAGGCTCGTACTCTGAAAGAGTGACTGTGCTTTCCTGGCCCAGCAGGTGAGGTGGCTGTGACACTCTCTGCACGGGACCTCCTTCCAAGCCCCACTTGGCTGGGGGGCGGGTTGTTGTGGTGATGCCTTCGCAACGGCACAGAAATTGGGTTGGAGCAGTTGGAAGAAGACTGGCTTTTACTCCTAGGACGAAATTCCTCGCTCATTGCTTTCATCGCTTCTAAAATAGTTTCATGCATATTTTGCGCAACGACAGAGTCATCCACCTGCATCCAAAATTCTCCCGGCCCAGTGACTGCGGATCTCCCCACTTCAATGAAAAAGAAATTCTCTGAATGACCGCACCTCCTTATGTTCATTAACTGCAGCACTACTGCTGCTGCATCTGAGTTTAATTTCACAAAACTGATGGTTTTATTTGTCAGGCACAATCTGTAAATCCCAATCAAATTTTTTGTGTGTCCCAGGCCTTTTGGTTTTAAAATAACTTGCCAGACTTCTTTAAAGGCAGGTCCTGGCGTGGTCTCTCCATAATTCTCTTCTCCCATCCCACTGCCTCCAACAGCATTGTGAACTTTACCTCTGTTATGTAGGTCCACTAGGGCTTGGTACCACACATCCTGCTCCTGTTCGGTGTCGGCTGCTATTGCGAAGTACTCGTCCTTGGTGTAAAGCGCCACTAGATATTTGTTTTTGGAATCAGCCCTCTTGTTTATGTTGAAGCAGCTCTCCAGCGGAATCGACCTTTTAGGTACCCCAGACTTGTGTCTCCATTTTTTCTCGTTTTCGTAGTACTCCAGTCTGGAGGGTCCTGCCGCACTGTATGCACGCAGGACAAAAAACCTCTTGTGCATGCTTTTGGGTTTCCTTAAATAACCCACCTTTCTTACGTCTGAAAAACAACTCTGCTCCGTAATTGGGCTAGCCATTTCGGAAAATTATACGTGCTTATTATGCTTTACAATTAGGAATTTAACTTGAATGCAACAAATGTTAAAATAACGTATAGCAAAATATCCCCACTGGAAAAAAGCTGAATAAGTCAAGTGGCTTTTATTTTATGAATTTGCTTTGGCATACGCCTCAATTAGCTAGGTAACGGCGCTAAGCCATTAAAGCGCTGTCAACCGGTCGGTGCTGCTGTTTTTAAGCAGCACGCTATATCTTTATCTCTGCGAAAACGGAAAAGCATAATTCAATCAAATAATCAATTTATAGTGATAACAAAAGTACCAAAAATAAGGAAAAACTTGTTTCAGTCTGGAGTGCCATGCACTCTAAAAACAAGCACTGTCGTTCAATGCCATTTAGCTGGCTCGCTAACCGAGTAGGCACGCTTGTTTATTCCTGCTTGCAAAAGTGCCACATTGACATTAATGCATTTGACCATCCTTTCAAAATGCAATAAAGAGCCAAACGTGACGAGGTCGTTCCGGGTTGTTTCCTCCTTTATCCATTTGGTTTGAAACTCCAGCAGCTACCAAAACAAGGCACCATGTCGGTGTTTGTATATGAGTACAGTTCCTACCGTGGATTTCCCCAGCTTTGCCTTGCGCTCAAGGAGGTGAACACGTGATGATTCGATTCGCGGACAAGGGGAGCTGTGTTCTGGGAACGATAATAGTGGAACTCCGCCCACTTAACTCGGGTGTATGTAAATTAGTATTTCTTCCAAATAAAAGCACCCAAACGAACGACAATTTATATATTTAACAATATCTACAAATTAACAGTTAATCCTCTCAATGTATTATTTGTGTTTTTAAGGATTTGTAATTCTTCTAATATCCTAATTACCGTGATGAAAGACTGCGGCACTGCATAGGGGACATACAATGGACTGTACACAAAATATTTTCCAAGGCTAAACATGATTTTTACTACCACTCTCCTCAGCAACACTTCTAGAATATGAATCTATTGAGTTTCAACCATGGGGGGTATCATACAAAGTATTCTTGGCCCTTTACTGTGGCTCAACAGTTCAAAGTGCCTCGTCTAGATTGCATAGGGAACACATTATGGACTGTACACAAAACAAAAGTGTCCAAGGCTAAACATGATTTTTACTATCACTCTACTCAGCAACACTTCTAGAATATGAATCAATTGAGTTTCAACCATGAGGGACGTCATACAGAGTGTTTTGTGCCCTTTACTGTTGCCCAACAGTTTAGAGATCAGAATCAGAATTCTTTTATTTGGCTAAGTATATTTGCACATACAGGAAATTTACTTGGTGAGGTTGGTGCATGGGACATAAAAAACAATAGCAAATATTGACAAGAAATTTACAAAATAGCAAAATATTAACAAAATAGCAATAACAAATTTACAAATTTACAAAATAGAACAATAAAACAAATAAAACTGTTAAAACTGCCACTTCTAGATTGCATAGGGAACACATAATGGACTGTACACAAAATTTATTTAGGGCCAAGAACACAAAATTGTACATACTTTCTGTTACGTAATATTTCTTAATGAATGAAAAATATTATTAAATAATGTGATCCCATTATTTTAGTGATCTATTACCTCGCGCTTTTATTTTGAAGTCACAAAAACGAAACCGGAAGTCTTATTGTCGGAACGTGCCAGTTACTGTCGTTCAGAGGACACAGCTGACAAGCGGTACAACCTACCTTGGCACAAAAAAAACGTTCGAGCCTATCCCTTTGCAATGACTAAGAGCATTCATTTAGTTTGCTCGGTCGACAGCCGGTGCACCGGGTTACTGCTGATTACATTATTGTACAGCGGGCGGCCTCCTTGGCATGGGCCGGTGTAGTATACATTTCATCACCTATACAATCCATCACTTTTTGGCTTGAAGCGGTAGTGATAGTGGCATGTGATTAATAAGGAAGGAAGTGTCCATCTCATGTCTTACCTACTTTTAGCCCGGTCACATGCCGGCGCCATCGCCGGATCAAGTTAATCGAACGACCCATAGACACGATGTGATAATCTGATTGGGTAGAGTTAACTTCAATCTAGATCGAAACCGAAGGCGTCGTAGAAGGTACGACCAAACAGTCTTCTGTTATAGGTATTTATAGATTTACAAGTCAGCACCGATTTGTTGGTATTGCTTATCGGTGAAGATGACTGACTCTATTGTTGGTATTGCTTGTTTGCGAGGATGACTGACTCTTATGTTGGCTCTAGGTGATTTATTGGTTAAACCTATTATAAATGTAAACTAGTATGATATGATAGGCCTATTTGCCGACGTGTAGCGTTTCATATCATTAATATAGGCTACTTTTGTAAAAAGTTTCAGGTTATTTGTGTTGTTTGTTCCTGTATTTCTACTATCCTGTAATCCTACCTAGATTTTATTCATTAAGATTTTGTCAGGCAATTGGGAAAAATAGACAATAAGACAGTAAGTTTGTGTGCAGTGTAAGGAGAGAGTTGACCGTATTGAATGAGCTTTTCAGCAATAGTTAACGAAATTACGTATCTGAACAGCCAGTGAAATTGTGTTAGCATAAGGAAGAGACAGATATTCACCAGTTGATCAATGCTGCCACCTACTGCCACAGGCTTTGTTCACACATTTTTTTATTTGACTTTCACTCCTTGAATTGATTGTTTGTTGAATCGATTAATTGGCAAGATTAATCAGTGCTTGTATATTTTAGATTTAACGTTATGCCTCGTCCCAGTTCAGTTTACCAGTAAATTACAGGGAAATGCCTTTATGTAAACAGGGTATAAATCAGTTGAAATCAAATCGAGTTTAGATATTAAACTCACTCCTCAAGTTGAAATAGGATCTGAGTTGGTCAACGTCTGGGGTCGTTGTGGGGAGAGTGCAACCATGTTGAGATGATTAACTCAAGTTGAAATACCTCCACTCGCGCCATCGAATTGCAAGCTTTTTGGTGACATAGGTGGTTTACATAGGAAGGTGGTCACTTGTGCTGGAAATACAGAGTTGATAATAGACGATAATTGGAAGAAATCTGTTTGAATGCATGGACAAATGTAACCGAGTTGAGATGGTAAGCTCGCTCTTAAGTACCCTTAACCGCGCCATTGAATTCTAGCATTTCGGTGGCTTAGCTGATTCAAATTGGGTGTTCACGATGGTGGTCACTTTTGCTGGCAATACAGAGGATGTTTGAGACTTGTGTGAGCTCAAGTGCAAGGAAGCAATTCCGTTTGCGGCAACATGAAGTCAGTTACACAGACACACACAGTATAGAAAACCACAATTTTAAAATGCCTCTAGATCTGACCTCCTGTGTGTAGGCTATGAGAGGGAAATTGGGCTCCCTTGGGATCATCAGAGTCAGAGAAAGATGATGTTTATTTATGCTGTTATGTGGGCTGCCGCATGTTTCTGTCAATGTTTCTCATTGTAGGAGACTCTCCTGATTTGAAACACAGCATGCCTTTCACAGCCTGCCAGTGAGTTTTCATTCTGCAAACTCTTCTCTTGGTCTGTCTCTTAGTCAGAATCAGAATTCTTTTATTTGGCCAAGTATATTTGCACATACAGGAAATTTACTTGGTGAGGTTGGTGCATGGGACATAAAAGTGCTGACTAATTGAGAGATTGACACTGCAATATCATTGGCTAGCAGAACCCTTTTAACCCCTTAAGGTGCGGCCACCCAGAGGAAGGTGCCGGTGAGAGTGAAGTTTTCTAGAGATGTAGTAGAGCTATGTTGGATGCCTTGGTTTGTAAAGGGAGGTGCTTTGTTGTTTGAATCCCAGATGTAAAAGAATCAAATGAGATACTAGTGATAACCTTCAGAGCTTGAGAGTGGTTACATTTCTCTAGTCGTAAAAAAGTGGGGGGTGACGCTTTGTTGTTGTTTGAATCCCAGATTGCTCCTTTAAGTAGCACTTTAATGTGGTGTGCCTTTGGGCTAAGGCTAAATATTTGGACTGTTTTTGGAGGAAAATAAAACCTATTTACATATGTATGAGCTCTGCTTCTAAAAAAACCTATGGTGGCATGTAGGCATTTCTCAATGGAATTTAAACTAGCAGTGTCCTGACCCTCTCATTCATTGGGGTGAAACTATCAGACAAAATCTCTCGTCAGATCTGATTTTAATTCCTATTTAAGATAAGATTTTTTCAATGTGTAATGTTTGAAAATGCACAATTTATATTAAAAGTGCATGTCTTTCGCCTAAATGAAGCTTCTCTTGGTGAAAACGAAGCCATTATACTGCTGAGACTCAGCTCTTGAAAAACAAGAATAATGTCGCCATCTAGTGGACAATAGTTTGAAATAGGACCTACGCAAATCAATTGAGCTGAAAATCAGACCTATTACTATGCTTAAATGCCACTCAGTTGAATGAATTGTGTTGACAAACAATGAATGATTATGTTAATGAAACTTGAATGAAAATTGTGCTAAATTATTGCCACTTTTGAATAAATGAATTTATAAATAAATAAATAAATGAAAGGATGTATATTGGATATTAGCATTGGGAAACATGTTAAGAAAAGATGAGTTGCAAGTCTAATAAAAAATGTAAAAAAAATAAATAAATTTGATTTTAAATTAATATACATAATGACTCAATAAATAAATATAAATACATCAATAAATCAATACAGTGCATACAGTAAAACTGTCCCTCCTCCCCCCCTTGCCACCCAACACATGGGGAGTGGAACCAGCACTCACAGAATTCACACTGGACCCATGACACCAGCTCTAAGCCCCCTTTGTCGAGGGGATCTGCTTCTCGACAGGCACAGCAAAACCTGCCCAGGCCATGTTTGTAGTTGGCCTGGGTGTGCTCTACATTCACCTTCACTTTTCTTCCCCTTGACTTTGAAGAGGGGGGCACTGTAGAGGCAAGTAGAAAACAATTGTTTAAAGAGAGACATTAGTTCATGCACATGGACATTGCTAAATGGCTATGACATACATACTATATTGTTGTAGTTGAATCTCAGTGGGTATAATCAGTCAATAGGTTTATTACAATTGAGTTGCAACATGCTACACATAGTTACCTGGGGCTGATGTCATGGGCCTGGTGAGCGCTGGTCCAGGGGAGAAGGAAGGACCACTTGGAGTGTCTGTGATGAAGAGGTAGTAAAAAAGGTCAGGTACGATTGTGGAATTCCCGTTCTCAGCTGATTGCACATAACAGTTTATATGAGGAACTTAATGGATAAATGATGTCACCTATCTGGCCAAACAACTGCATGTTTTTGACGACCTGGAGGGGGAGGACCTGCAGACTGTGGTTGTGTCTGTAGAGGGGAAGTTAAAAGGTAAGCAATTGTAACTGAATGGCAAGCAGTTAGACTAACAGCTACTTCAATATTTTAATAATTTATAGATTTTACCAGCTGTTTTTATTTTTAAGTCCTGGTAGGTGGGCATTGATGTAAAATGTGGAGGCAGGCAGTCTGGTGGATGGCAGACGGATGTGGAAGGAGCCTGTGTTGCTGGTGGATGCAATGGGAGCCATGTGGCCTGTGGTGGGGAGCAAAGGGTTGAGGGACTGGTTGTGTAAATTTCAGACGTGGTGGTTATTTTGGTGGTAGCAGAGGTGCTGGTGGGTGCAGGGGCTCCTCTTGTGTGGAATTTGTTTTTGGATAGCGAGATAGCCCTTGGCATAAATCACCATCAGAGGGACATCCTCCCCAGCACGCGTTCGGGCAGCATGGTGATATGGTCCCTGGTGCCGGGTGCCTGAAGGTAGGGATGTCTGCATCCCTTTGCCACCAGCACCTTGCGCCTGCTCTTATCCATGCGAAACCCAGACTCGTCGCAGTTGTAAATCTGCCGGGGCTTTTCCCCCAGCCCTGCTCATCTAAGTACTCCCTCACTGGAACTTCACGGGCACACATGGCTCTGGTCCTCTCCAGGTGGTCTGGCTTCCTCATAGTGAGCTCCCCCTAAGTTCCGCCACCAGGTGCGGGAGAGGGACTTGCTGTTGGAGCTGGGTCTTGGTCAGGGGGAACCCATGGCTAGCATTGTAAAGGCAGTAGTGGACCAGGGACGTGTCTTCTGCATCTGTAAGTATGCGCCCTTTGTCCACTAAGGCAGCCATGGGTCACCCGGCCTTTGACTCTATCCATGAGTGTCGATCTGGGCACACCGAAGGTCTTCACTGCCTGCCTCACACTCATGCCCTTCCTGCAGGCTGACAAAGCACTGACCATGTCCTCCTCCCTCCATGTCTTGTATGTCCTCAGTTTTCTAAGAACATTTTAAATAATAGTATTACAGGTCAGTACTAATTAATTATGCTAAATGTAGTATTACATTACATAATACTATTATTTAATGTTGAATAATAAAATACATATGTTAAACTCTCCATTTGAATAAAATAAAACTCTGCCTTTCATTCTTAAAAAAATAAAATAAAATGTGTGTGTGTGTGTGTGTGGGGTGGGGTGGGGTGGGGTGGGGTGGGGTGGGGGGTCTTCAAACCTTATAGTAGAAGGAAGTGCGTCACCGCCGAGTGGTCGGAAATAGAGCCTCGGTCGAAAATACGTCCGCGCCAGCTACTCACATGACACCGATTATTGCCCGAGCAGACCAGTGCAGAAAATGAACGCCACAAACCGATCGAGCGTCATGTGGCACATTGAAAGAAATACTTACCAAGTTTGCCTTAATATTTCTTGGTGGTCGTAACTGAGTGTTGTGTTCTTATAATACTGAGAACCTTGCAGAAATATCAAGAAGGCGTGACGTTAGTACCAGGAAGTAGGCAGGATGTACTCTCTTTGGCTACACCAAACTTTTTTATTTTGAGGGTGTGTCATGCTTATTTGCGCGGTTGGTTGTCTTCGTGCCGTAGCTCAAAATTAGTTGACAAACCAGGAAAGGTGGTAACAGGTAAGGTTCAGGCTATACTATTAATGACTTTGTGTATTGAATGCCACAGATGCAGCTACAGTAGCTACAATTGTCTCCTGACTTTGCCTTACTGTATGTTAGTGGTCAATTTGGTCACTGCTAGTGCAGTGTGTCTGTCTGCATTCCTAACATTCTGACCACAACGTGCATGCGTGTGTGTATGGTCAGTCACACTCGCCTGCCCTTCTCTTGCTGTGTGTGGATATGTGTGTTATTGTCTACACGTGGCTGCACAAGAGCACAATGCACTCCCTCTGAACCAGACCTGACAATTTATTCATCACATGTCAACAAGTCATAAAACTACATTGGGAGAGCTTGTTGTATTGACTACTGTATGTCTTTTCAGGCTGAACTGCTGTGATTGAGTGAGAATGAGGAATAGACACAGGGGATCCCAATTGGGTCTGCTGCTTCTGGCCTCCCAGGTGTTCCAGGTAGGTGTGGAGAACATCCCCCCTGTGACGCTTGCTGTGCTGGGGCTCAACGTCTACCTGTTCTTGGTACCTGCCTCACCCCTGATGAAGGCCTGTGTCAGTGTCGAGCAGGCCTACTGGCATGGGGATTGGCGCCGCCTCCTGCTGTCACCGCTGCATCATGCAGATGACTGGCATCTGTACTTCAACATGGTGTCGTTCCTGTGGAAGGGTATACGGTTGGAGCGCAGGCTGGGAAGTGCCTGGTTTGCCTACCTGCTTGCTGTCTTCTCTGTGCTCACAGGTGTAGTCTACCTCCTATTAGAGATGGGACTCACTGAGCTCACCCAGGACCCATCCTACAGTATGCAGTGTGCAGTGGGCTTGTCAGGTAGTGTACTTTCCATGTTCGTGTTGGTATGCTAGCTTCTGGGGATCCTCAGAATCTGGAGTAAATGGAAGTAGGTAATATGTTTTACAGGCATAACAGGATGGTGAGATCGATGTGCTGTGTTCTAGGGGTCCTATTCGCTCTGAAGGTGCTGAGCAACTATTACCATCCAGGTGGTGTAACATATGTGATGCACATCTCTGTGTCCAATCGGTATGCTTGCTGGGTAGAGCTGGTGTTGATCCATATCACGTCACCAGGGTGAGTTCTCCTGGGGGAGGGGGGTGGGAGTAGGTTGCTAGGTAGTGTAACTACTATTCCTCAAGACAGTTTGTTTCCTTTAAATAAACGTTTGATTACATATTGTGTATGTGTAATGTAACACCCTCTTTTCCATAATACCCTCTCCTTTTGCAGGACTTCCTTTGTGGGACACCTGGCAGGCATCCTGGTAGGGCTTCTCTATACTGCTGGCCCTCTGAAGACCATTATGAAAACAATTGCAGGTGTGTGTATGTGTATAGAATGTGTGTAGCATGTTTGATCTTTCCCAAGGATTTGATACCACAATGTACCCTAGAAGCTAGCGTACTGGGTTGGACGTGGGCAATTCTACTTCAGGTCTCAGGAAGGCAATGTCATTGTGCAATTCTAACCAATGGAATTTGTGCATTTTCCATTAGGGGAAAAAAAACTAAAATCCATTACATTTATAAGGAGGCAAATGAAATTCTCATCTTTCTTCTCCAACAGGATTTGTATCTTCAACTGGTTACAATGCTAGACAAAATGCATATTATAATTCATCAGGTATGTACAGATTTCTGCACCATTAGTTCTTGCTAATTTCTTGTCAAACTTCTGCAGTCTGCTTAAGTGTGTGTGTGTGTGTGTGTGTGTGTGTGTTTCTCTCTGTAGGATACAGCGGCACTGCAGGGCCCCTTGTGCACCCTCAGAATGGCCACCCCTACACAGCTGGTATGTCGGAGGAGGAGCAGTACGAGGCAGCCATCAGGGCCAGTCTGATTGACAGAGGTGAATAAGCAAAGATATAGAGCCTGAAGAGGCATTGATAATGTGTTATGCACACTAATGATCTCAACACACCCCAATGATCTGCTATTTAATTGATTTTGTTTTGTGTGTCACTGTTTGAAGAGCTGACCAAAGTGGCACATAGCAGGAGGCACTTTAGTGTTCAAACTTTTCTGTATACTCTTTCTTTAATAAACTTCCCCCTATTGGAAACATTATTGCACTAATACTCAATTCAGACCTTTGTCTGAATGATCAAATTACTAATTTCATATATGAGAATATTTTCATAATCGCAACCTTATGGTTGTAACTTCCCGATAGAGCCAAATGCAGAGGTGATCCGGAGGCGGCGACTCCAGAGGTTTGACCGCTGAGTGACCCGTGGTTTTGTTGGAAGATGAAAAGCCCTGTACTGTTAAGTGTCAAATGAAGAGGACAGCATGTTTACCTTATCGTGGAGTCCTCTGTGTTTTGGTATGAGGAATCAAACACACCAGTTATAGTATATGACAGCACTTTGTCACAATACAAGGATAGACATATTTACGTTTCAGTGATTGGAATTCACTGTTATGTTTATTTGTGCCATTTTTGGAAACCTTGATTTCCACTACTTATCCTCATCAAGGATATTAAGCTTAGTCTATAGCAGTTAAAGGTGAAGCATGTTTGCGGCTAGCTACGGCCACACTGAAAATGTGAAAACGTACAATATACTACATTTTCTTAGTGTGCATATCCTTGTAAACAAACAAATCATAAAATGGGTATGTAAAAGCCAGTGCTCGATTTTGATATCATATGAGAGTGCTCAGTTTGGACCAAAACAGCGCTTTTCACTGAACGTTCTTTAACATGTGATCTCATTCCTTGAATACTACAAATATCATGGCCATTCAGCATTTTTCTAAAAGCTACATGGGCTTTGAAGATGACATCAACTCTTCAGGATTCTGCTATTTCCTTCTTTTCAAGTGTAAGCTTGTAAGAACTGCATTACCCTAGCAAGTGCACTAACTGATATCTTGGCACTGTAATACGCACCATGAAGTCTTAATTCTATATGGTTGTTCTGCTCTAGACGATTTCTGAGAATGAACCGAAATGTTCTGGAATGAGCTGTTAGATTCAACTATGTATTTATCAGTACTATGATGATGAAGTGGAATATTACTTGTTGAGACACACAAACATAGAGCTGCGACACAACAGTGATTTATTAAGTTGCACTTTTCCTCTACTCTAACACAAGTTAGAGACAGTTGGAAAAACTCTGTAGATTTTAACATTTATTTCCAAAGATTGGTTTTGAACAATATAGCAATTGGTCATGTTAACCACATTACTGAAATCAGTATACATATTTGAAGATGTCAATTTAAAATATAATGGATAGATTTCTGGTATACAGTGCCTTCGGAAAGTATTCAAACCCCTTCACTTTTTCCACATTTTGTTGTGTTATAGATTCAATTTAAAATTGATTAAATTAAAAGATTTTGCCATCAATCCACACACAATACCCCACAAAGACAAAGCGAAAACACGTTTTTTGAAATACAGAAATACCTCATGTACATACGAGTATTCAGACCCTTTGCTATGACACTCTTACAATTAGCTAAAATGCAAAAATGTCATCAACAAATCACTCAATAAGTTGAATTGTGTCCATCTTAATGCAAGGATAATAGTTCATGTAATTATGGAATTAATATCTTTGTTTTTAATAGGGTCTCTGATTTGCATAGGAATCAATTACACACTGTGTAGATCAGGTTGTTGTTACAAACTGAGCAAATGGAGAGGAACAAAACTGCTCAGGAATGCGACCCTGAGGCCTGGGGAGGCTTACAAAAATCTACAAAGTTGAATGGTGGAGAGGAAAAAGCACAGTCGATGGGACAACATCATCTCAGTCACTCTACAAAATTGGTCTATAATCAAGTGGCCAAAAATAATCCCTTAAGGGAAAATAATCTCTCATATCCATGTGTTTGCAACAATGAATTCAAGTGATACAGCAAAGAAAATAGCTGGAAATATGTTTATTTGGTTTTACTACAAAGCATTAAGTTTGGTGCAAATCCAGCACATGCAATGCAGTTTCTGTACCATCTCTTGTGTGAAGAATAGTGGTAAAAACAAAGATATTAATTCCAAAATTACATGAACTATTATCCTTGCATTAAGATGGACTCAATTCAAGTTATAGAGTGATTTGTTGATGACACATTTGCATTTTAGCTAATTTTAAGAGTGTCATAGCAAAGGGTCTGAATACTTATGTACATGAGGTATTTCTGTATTTAATAATAATGTATTTTTGTAAATTTACTGAAATTTCAAAAAATGTGCTTTTGCTTTTCATTCTGGGGTATTGTGTGTGGATTGATGGCAAATTCTTTTAATTTAATCCATTTTAAATTGAGTCTATACCACAACAAAATGTGGAAAAAGTGAAGAGGTCTGAATACTTACCGAAGGCACTGTATTTCTGTCACCTATGGAAGTTCCAATACAAGCTTTGCTATGTTTCCCTACAGATGGCTTTCGACATTTTCTTTGTCATGGTTATGTTGCAATCGATGCCATCAGCTTGTTATATAATAAATGTTTATCATTAAATATATCTTGTGGTATATCTCTTCCTGTATGTTATTGAATTCACCTTTTATTAGATTTTATACAACACACATATAAATGATACCAGAATGTGGCTATTAAATTATTACAGCATCAGCTAAAGGCATCAGCTAAGCCTAACCCTAAAGGCTTTTATTTAAAATGCTGTAACCGTTAGTTACAAGTGCTTACCTGAACACATCACACAGACGTTACATTTGGAAATAAGATGCATTTATTTAACCTTTAAACAGTCCACATATGATTTTTAAATGTATTTAAAGTATACTGGTTTTTTAGAGGAATATATGTGTTAGTGAAAGAGTTATCCTATAAGGATTAAGTGTGCTGTCTGGGGTGGCTCAGCATCTTGGTGTGTGTGTCAGCTGTGTGGTAAGTGAGTCCTGTGTGTAATGCTAGTTACTGTATGGAGAGAAGGAAGGGAGTTAAGGGTAACTCTCCTTTCCTATCACAACCACTGTCAGTTATCATAACTTAGTGCCATCTCTGACAAGCTGTTAATACAGTCAGTTTTCTTCATCTTTGCCCTCAGTGCTCTCATTACTGGGGAGGAGAGCCTCATTATGTATGTCAAATGGGATAATTAGTCAGGGGAGTGGTGTGGCCTCCACAGCGGAGCTCTCTGGAAGATCTGGCTTGATGATGGGCCCTTTACAATCCATCCTGCTGCCCTTGGAAATTGGTCATCTTTAGTGTTTAAAAAAATTCTTATTGACCTTAAACTAAATTTGTGTCAACAAAATAACAAGACAGCAAGGGTGTGCACAGAGTATACATGGAGTATGTAAAGGCTGGGGAAAAGGAACTGATAGACATTGGTGAAATACCCTGTTTCAGCCCTATAAAGATCATGATATGGACTAAAGTTGTCTAAACTCTAAATTATGATACGTGTGAGTGCTCCATAACACGACCCTGTGTCTCAGTATCCTGGCTTTTCCTCTCCTCCACAGCCAACAAATACTTCCAAACATTGTGGCCTGAGTCTCCTAACATTTGACATGATATTTGTCTTCCTTGGAGAAATAACATGCATTCACTATTTTCAAAAATAGCACCACAATAATTCCTACCTAAATAAATACTCTTGACATTTACAGTAAAAATATAAAGCAATCCTGTTCTTTCAACAGTGCAAACATATTTACATACAACAGAAAATAATGCCAAAACGTACAGGGAAACACTTAAAGACTGCAATTTCAGTCTTACACACTGTTAAACATGAATATGAAGTGTACTGAATAATGTGTGGACATGTTAGTAAGGTATATTGATTTAGTTATTTTAAGTAGTGTGTTGGAGTCAACTGATTTGAATAGGGAATCCTGCAGCGTACAAGAAAAGATGTTTTTTTTTTAAAAGGATTACAGTAGGTCAATTTGATGAACTGGTGCTGTTACCTCCATAACAAATGTTTGGGTCTACAGTCCTTTTTGACAGATTTCTTAAAACCAACTGAGATGAAGCCCAGTTAGGCTAAACAAAGAGTATACTGAAAACCAGTGGACTGAAATATCAGACCCATCCGGTCCACAAACATTTACCATCTAAAATCAAACATGGTTTAACTACAGTTTCAATCACTACATCTTAATGGTACAGATTACTGATGAAGTAGATACTACAGTTATAAACAGCAAAAGAACAAAAAACAATTCAGTGGATAAGATATACAATTATGGTTAATGTAAAAGAGCGTGGGCCAGATAGCTGAATGTACTGTTTGCTTGTAATGAATTATGTGGTAAGCACAGTAGTAGGCAATGGTGAGTTATTGACAGCAATAAATCATAGTTATCTAGTTAGTGATAATCTGCAGTGTGGGAGGAAGAGACATGAGCAACAGTCAATTACTAAGATAGAGAATCCCACTGAAACAATAGTGATAATCAGTGCTGTCTGCCAGTTTATAATTTGACAATGGAACAATAGCGTGGTAAGAGGGATCATATACAAATACCATAGGAGAACATTATACCAAAGGAGAACATTAGGATAGTGTGCCTACCTTATCTTCTACCTTATATCAACAACCATCTGTCAAACTGTTGATATGACAAAAATGATTTCTCAACCAATAGACACATACGTTATGTAATAAATCACTTAGCACCAGTTCAGTAAAAAAGTGTCAGATCTGTGTCAAACAGTATATTATACTCTGGGATTCTTCAAGTGTTCCCCTCAGTTTGTGGATCAAAGGTGAGGTCATAACAGGTTTATGTATTGAAACATTTTTCTTTGGTGTACAGTTCCCCCTTCTGCCGAAGGCTGGGTATTTGCACAGATTGCTTGTCTGTTTAAAAAGCACAATATCTTTAGCACAATGCCAAGTACTTATAGCTTATGCGTGATGTTTGATATACACATTTCTAGCAAAATATGATTTCACTGTAATAATATTTGATTGTTATTTTCCCATACCTGGCTTTTTAGTTACACCTGGGTGATTCTATTAAAGTAGTAACAAGTGTGTCAGAGTCCACCAGTGTGTTGCAGCTCGTCCCTCCTGCGAATAATTGATTTTATATGAGTCATCCAAAAAAGTTGTAAGAATCCTTGTTGCACATAAAAACATAAAAAAAACAGAGTTTTTCTGTTTGTGGTTGAACCAGGGGCCTTGAGCAAAGAGCAATCTGTGCCACTCGATATCAGGTATTCACGCATAAGAAACATAAAACATTGATTTAAAGCATTCAGCCAAGTGACAGATTCTAGACATTTTTTTGCTAATCTAATACTATCACTGAAAATAATTCAGCTGAATGAAGGATATTTCATCAAGTATGTTCACTGAATATGAACTTGGATAAAACAAGTTAAGAGAGTAACGTAAATATCAATATGTTTGCAGCCCTTCAGGTAACCAGCAGTAGTTACAGCCTCTTAGGTGACCAGTTGGGTGTGATCACTGCCTTTCAGGTAAGAAATCAGTGTGCATTTTCAGTGCAGTTCTTGTTAGGATGCAGGCTGGAGGCAGGCTTTTGGCGCCAGTGCTTGTTGGAGGTGGCCGGGCTCAAAGGGTGGGCAGGGTTACTCCTTCATGCAGACGTTACATCTGCCGACGTTCAGGCGCTGCTGCCACTCTTCTTTGAGCATGCCCTGGGAGGGCGAGGGGCTGAACTGTCCGGCCATACCCACCCGGGTCAGCCAGAAGCTATAGATGTTGGCGAAGTAGTGGCACGTTCCTCGTGGTCCCTGGCACTCCACAAAGGGCTGGGCACGGAAGTCCCTCAGGCAGCTTCCTGATGATGTCAGAGATTGGCCACCCCCCTCATCACCAGCCCCTGTGTGCTACAAAAACAGATTTGTCAACTGTCTAAAAACACATACCCGCTCAGGCTATATATACTCTCAGATGTATACACACACGTACTTGCATTAAATACACATACTCACCATGAGGAAGGAGTATCCCACCCACAGAGTCCTCCAGTTTGGGGGGCAGAAGGGTGTGCTGGTGTCCTGGCTGTGAACAGCCACTGCTGGGGAGGGAGCCTCACACACTACGCAGCGGCTGATGTGGGGCTGGATCTCCTGGCCCGCCACGGGCATCATGGGCACTGCTGCCGTAGTGGACAGCCAGTAGGACTTATCATTGCGGCTGGCATAGTCACAGGTGCCCATGTTGCAGTAGGAGAAGGGCATGGTGCTGAACAGCCGCATGCACGAGCCTGCCTGACCTAGGGGATATAGACAGGATACTATGAGCAGATCTTTGATACAGAGATAAATACACACACACACACACACACACACACACACACACACACACACACACATACAAACACACACTATCTCACCTGACAAACAGATAGTGTGTCTTGTTGTGTTACAGACTAAGTTGATAGTGATTGTAGTATATTCATGATTATGTGTTGTTGGAGCATACATGCTGTGTAGCCACGCACCAAGGTCCTGTGTATGGGCTTTCTCCTGGCCCTCCAGATACAGCAGGCTATAGCCAGTCCACAATTGTGTCATGTCTGCAGGACACGAAGGAAGTGTAGCTGATTGGCTGTGCATCACCAAAAGGAAGCCAGAATTGAATATTGTGGTTGGGCCTGGGTTGCCACGGTCTCCTGTTGGGCCTGAGTCACCTGGCATGGGATACAGTCAAAGAGAAAGAGAAGCAGTCAGACGACATATAGTTAGAGACAGAACAACAAGAAAACAACCGTTACAGAGAGTCAGAATACAAAACTAGGGTTTTATGGAGTATACCAGTTCAGGACCAGAGGGTTGTAAAGTTTGTATCCACAAGCTATGGCTCTTCTGACTCACCCTGTCGTCCCACAACCCCCATCTCGCCCTGTACACCTCTTTCTCCAGGGCTGCCATCCTCACCAGCAGGGCCCACTGGCCCTGGGAATCCTGGGGACCCCAACAAGCCGTTTCGCCCTGCAACAGAACACACAAATTAAGGTCTATACAAAATATGTATTTATGAATGCTGCACATGTAGTACATAAATGAACTGATCTTTCCTAACCCTGCTTTGCATAACATGTTGGTCCACTAGACCTTCCACCAGACCTACCATGTATTTGGGAAAAAGTGTCTGGGAACCAGATTAGAGTTCCTGTGACCTTCTTTGACACATATAAAGCACTACCTTTCAGTCCCTCTCTACCGTTGGGTCCCTCCACTCCAGAAAAGCCAAGCAGGCCTGGTAAGCCAGGGGAGCCTGAAGGCCCAGGAGGTGGCCTAGAAAGACTGATGGCCACAGTTCCATTTACTCCTTTTGGACCTGTGAAGGAAGAACAGATAGACAGAGGGGGAGGATGGGCTGGTGTAAGTTTGTTTGTCAAAGTCACTCCTTGTTTGATGTTGTGTTTAGCTGTATAATTCTCCTCATTCATCTCTACTCGGGTGGTTATTATCACTATTAGAAACTGACCTGGATCTCCTCGTTCACCCTTGACCCCATGGGATCCAGGGAGGCCACATGTTCCAGTAGATCCGCTGTGTCCTGGGAACCCCATAAGCCCAGGAGCTCCTCTCTCACCTGGCAAGCACCACACACCACATGGTAAATGTTAAACATACAATCGAGCAAATAATGGTAAGGCCAGCATCTGTCTGGGTCTGTCTGCCTTATAGTTGTTATAGAACTGTTAGATTTGACAGAACTGTTACCTTTTGACCCACGTAATCCTGCAATACCAGGCAGCCCTGGAGTTCCTGAAGCCCCCTTCTCCCCCTTGAGTCCTGGAACTCCTGGTACACCGTTGTCTCCCTCATCTCCAGTCATGGGCAGGGCAGGGCCGGGAAACCCAACGTCACCAGGTGGTCCTGGAACAGCATCACACACTCATATCAACGCACACACACAACCATTCAACTGAGGATCGTTGAAACTACACACAGTGACTGTCCATGTGCACCATAAAATGACGGTAGAATAGAGAGCTCATGGAAACAGTTGAGAGGTGTGATTCTGACCCAGCGGTCCATCCCGTCCAGGGAAGCCTTCCTTTCCACAGTGCCCAGGCTTGGGATCTTTACAGTCCATGCCCGGCAGACCTGTGGCTCCAGTGGCTCCTGGGCTACCTGCAGGAAGAGGTCACAGCATTCCACTTAACATATCCACTTTGACATGAACAATAGGCATGATGTTATGTGTAATGTAAGGAGGTGGGTACCTGTGAATCCAGACTGGCCCTTAGGGCCTGGTGGCCCTGGTTGAGATGGCCCTTGGGGCCCCTGACACCCCCTGGAACCTTTATCTCCTGTGCACCCTGGATCACCAGTAGGGCCTGGCACACCTGGTCCTGTGAGGCAAAGACAGTGAAATCAATCTCTTTCACTTCATTCTCTACCTTACCTTACACACCTAAGTGTGATCCCCACTTACCTCTCGCTCCGACCTCGCCCTTCACACCCTTGAGCCCATCCAAACCATGTAAACCCAGTGGCCCAGGGGGACCTGGGAAGTCACACAATAAGACAATAATTGTTAATATTTTAACAATATTTTTCTGTTATTTGGTGTAGGATGAATATGAGGGTGTGTTTGATCTACAAACAACATTATGTGTTTTTCTGTGTGTGTGTGTGTGTGTGTGCGTGTGTGCATGTGTGTGTGTGTGTTTGTGTGTGTGTACGTGTGCGTGTGTTTTCAGTCTGATCTTGTGTATGTCTCCACCTGTGAGTCCCCAGGGTCCTTGTTCTCCCTTGGGCCCAGGCAGTCCAGGGGTTCCTGGGGAACCCTCATTCCCTGGTTTCCCACTTGGGCCTGGTGGTCCAATCACACCTAGCAGCAGACAGAGGAGTGAGGGGTGAGAAGAGCAGTGCATGAGCTGGAAGATGCAGTATTGAAGTATGCATAGAGTATGGCAAGGTCCTCACCTGCAGGCCCAGGCAGTCCAATGGATCCTTGAGGGCCAGTTAGCCCTTTAGGCCCTGGAGCTCCAAAGAATCCCTGTTCACCTGGATCACCTTGCTCTCCTGATGGGGCTAAGGGAATCAGATTTGCAGATGGTTCAGAGACATCATACACTTGCGTTCTCTGTTTGCCTTGTGCTCCATCTACATTCATCTCACCAGATAGCCCATTGTCTCCACGGGGTCCTCTATCACCAACTGGTCCAGGAATGCTAACGGAGTCACCTTTGTCACCTGTTAACCAAGGGACTCTCAGAGGTCATCAACACTACTCATGAAATTCATACAACAATATGCCTCTTCGCAATAGATTCACTGGGATAGTTTAAACCACACATAGAATATAAAGAGAATATACAAACTCTGTTGTGTCTATTAACCGTACCTTTGATACCACTGTATCCTGGGAAGCCAGGTGTGCCAGAAGATCCAGTACACCCAGGGTCACCCTTTAAAAACACCAAGCAACAACATTAAAATGACATAATATTAATATATATACACACACACACACACACACACACACACACACACACACACACACACACACACAGCACACACACTTCTACCAGCAGTATGGCTTTGTGAAACATTCATTTTGTTAACCCCAACACAGGCAGAGCAGTAGTGAGCCTGTCAAATCTCAAATAGATAAGGAGACAGTATGTGTAGAAGCACACCAGCATCCAGCACGCTAACCTTCCTACCTGATCACCAGTCTCTCCAGGAAAGCCAATGATTCCTTGTTGGCCTGGAAGTCCAGGTAGGCCAGGTTCGCCTTTCTGTCCACAAGAGCCGGGTGGTCCCAAAGGCCCACTCTCTATGCCAGGGGGTCCGTCTAGCCCAAGATAGCCTGGCTGACCCCTTCCCCCTACAGGGCCCTTGTCGCCTGAGATGTTAAAAAGAAATGTTGAGCACTAATAATTTCCTACCTCTCTCTGCTTTGGAACATTTGTGGAACATACTATTTCCTTCAGATAAATGTCAAATTAGAAATGATTACAGTGTTAAGACAAGTGGGTAAAATAGTTATTGTCTTTCTCGTACCTCTTGGCCCAGTAAAGCCATCGAGGCCAGGATCTCCGGGGGCTCCTGCTCTTCCTTTAATGGGAATCCCATTGGTGACTCCAGGGTCCCCAATGACTCCTCTGCCCCCTGATGGACAAACCCAATAATGGAGTTAAATCATCTCTGTCATCCTCACATTCACACCACTATTTGTAGTGCATTGTCATGTAAAAGAGTGGTATACAAAGAAATTCCCCTTGCTATAAGATCATTTATATTACCCTAAAAGATTAAGATGGTGATTTATGTATTCATACCTGTTTCTCCTTTAACACCCTCATCTCCTGCTAAGCCATGCCGGCCATCGAAGCCCCTCTCCCCTTTTCTACCTTGAGGTCCAGTAGGTCCACTCTGTCCCGGACTGCCTGAAGAACCATCCCTACCAGGTATCCCTGCCAAACCTTCATGAAGAATGTCACATCATATCAGTACATATCTGGCCTCTAAAAGAACATCATGGAGTAACATAGAGATGATATAATAGGAGGTCAGGAATAGTGTCTTAAAAGTTTATAAAACAGTTTTATAAATAGTGACATAGCCTCATGGAAAAAACACAATACTGCTGTTTAGGTGTGGACTATGGTTGTTGCTAAATTCATTCACTACCAATAACAGGCTCTTCTCTTACCCTTCTGCCCATTATCCGCTGGTATGCCAGGGTCCCCTAATGGGCCTATAGGGCCTTGGACTCCAGGGTACCCTGGAAACCCTGGACAACCATGTTTCCCAGTGTTTCCTTTAGGACCAGTCCCGGGCAGACCGTTCTCTCCAATACAACCTTTCTCTCCAGCGCAACCTAAAAAACACAGACATTACAGAGAAATTATATACACAGACACACAGACACACAGACACACAGGCACACAGACACACACACACACACACACACACCACACACACACACACACACACACACACACACAGCCACACACAAACACAGCCACACATACACACACACACACACACACACACACACACACACACACACACAAAAACCCTGAAGTTTAACTTAGGTTGACCTACTTGGGGGGCCGATGTCTCCTATATGTCCCATGGGTCCTGGGAGACCAACAACCCCTCCTTCACACTGCACAGGGGTTAGACCTGGAGGCCCAATTCTGCCAGTAGCACCACTGTCTCCCTGCTCCCCCTTCCTCCCTAGTGCACCAGGCAGCCCCGTTGGACCTAGAGTGGAGAACAATTGGTCAAATTAAACATGTCATGTATGAAAATCCCCTTCTTTTGATGAGTTTCTGCTGCCTTTCATGTCCAGTCCAGAGGATTTAAGAATTCCTCATAACTGACATCAATAATGCTCATCACTGGTACCTGTTAATCCAACTGGACCCGGCGGGCCTGGGACTCCTTTGGGCCCTGACAGTCCCAGTGCCCCTATGGGGCCCATAGCCCCTGGAGCACCAGGGCCAGAGTCCCCGATGGGGCCTTTCAGCCCTGGGGAGCCTCTGGCGCCAGGAGAGCCAGGAGTACCATCGAAGCTCAGTCCCTCAGAACCTGCATCTCCAGGATCTCCAACACATCCTATAGAGCCTTTAGGGGAGAACAGTGAATGATGTAATGTACTCTAATTGCAAATGTTACCACTATTTTGTTTCACATATACTGTACATTATGGGGGGAAAGATGATTTCCACCTGTGGGTCCAGGTAGTCTAGACAGTCCGATGTCCCCTTTCTCTCCCTTTAACCCCTCCGGTCCAAAAGGTCCACGATAGCCAGGGGGTCCTGCCCCTCCGTTGATCCCTAGGCATAACATGGGAGAGATGTCATTCAATGATAATTATTTGTATTTATACAGAGAGATCCTACTGAGACCTGAGTCTCTTTTACAGAAGAGCCCTGTAAGAACAAGGTACAATGTCAACAGCAGATAATATAAAAGAAACATCCAGATCTAATGTCTAATAAAATATGATAAACATTAGCAATACATTCACAATTCAGAGCCAATAAATCACAGGCCTCATCTTCCATATCATTCTAAACATTATTTGGGCACAGACAGGGTGTGTGTAGGTTTACCTGGGCGTCCAGCCTCGCCCTTCTCACCAGGGGCACCAGGGTTACTGGGCACACAGGGTAGAGTGTCACCTGCATAGTACAGATAATGAGATGAATAGGACATCACAAAGAGTTGTATTTACTTGATGATTTGACAAAAGAACTGCCAGAATCACTTTTATTACTTTTCAAAGTGAAAGTAACACACAATCGCTCTGACAGGCACCTTACCTGGGACACCTTTGAGCCCAGGGGGTCCCCTGGATCCTGGGGGTCCATGGTCTCCAGGGAGCCCCCGCTGTCCCACTGCACCAATGACATCAGGCCCTGGGAAGCCAGTTGGCCCAGGAAATCCCTTTGGCCCGTCAAAACCTGGATACCCTCTGTCACCAGGAAACCCTGGGTAACTATTCCCCTGAGTGGTCCAACAATTAGTAGAAACCAATCAAACTCAAACAGGTCGAGAGAGGTCACTCCCATTATGTTATGGAGAAAACATTTCAGGCATTAAATAAACAAAAAAGGAAGTAGAGTAAAATCGTATTCTGTATGTTGGCAACAGTGGATATGACTTTTGGGGCTCTATTTTAATGGCATAAAAAACAGTCTTAGCGCAAGCGTGGGCACTGACGGGGGAGCTATAGGGTGTGTCAGAAATATTAGTGTTATTTTCAAGGCCAACATTTTCAATGCAACTGATGGCACTTGCCCTGGTCATTGTCGTGAGGTACTCCACCCAACTGAGCACAAGCAAGACAACGCTCCAACGCTGAGGTCATTTCACCTGTTACTACCGACACAAATTGCCAATATGCCTGTGTTTGAACTTGCGTCCGTTTTGCGCCAGCTGAAAATAGAGCCCTTGGACACTTGGTAGACTCACCTCGGGGCCAATTTCACCAACTGCTCCTGGCTTCCCGTCATCTCCCTTCCTTCCAGTGAAGCCAGGGCGGCCAGCAGGTCCTGGAGGGCCTAGTTCTCCCTTTACACCTAGAGACCCACCACAAGCCATGCAAATTCACATTCAAACTCACATTTAGTAGACAAAATAAGGAAATACTGCAACACAGCAACAGATTCATAAACAAGGAGGGGGGTCAAGTTCTGAGGGATATCAAATAACAAGGCAGGTTCACAAGAAGAATGGTCACTTACCTTTGATATCCATTATATAGAGATCACCTTTCTGTCCTTTGTTACCCCGGACACCTGGGAATCCTGGGAGGCCCTATAAAATGAAAACAAATAAAAAACGTCTGTCCACCTCAACGAGTCCAAGATTGAGGTCACACTATATGTAGGGCTGGAAAACACTACAGCTGTAAGATCAACAATGGTTCATCCTACAATGAGTAGCAGTGACACTCACATCTGGCCCACCTCCTCCCATGTCTCCAGGGTAACCAATGTCCCCCCTTAGACCTAGCTGCCCAGGAAGTCCAGGTAACCCAGGCAAGCCTGTGGCACCAATGTGGCCAGGGGCTCCAGGTGAGGGAGGCTGACATTCACAATCACCAGCACTCCCTGCAAATAAGACAGAGGCACAGTATGTCACAGCAGACCCATTAATCTCTCACACAAATCAAACAATTTCTTAAATGATGACACATGAAATAAATACTAAACATAACATATCACGGAGTGGCTCACCTTTGATACCTGGAAACCCAGCACCTCCTGGTGGGCCTTGATATCCATCCTCTCCGGGGTCTCCTGCTGCACCTGGAGCACAATAGGTACCTGTAGCACAATCAAGAACACATGCTTTAAGCCATCATCCCAACACCCAGCTGAAAATGGCCTCAAAGGTGCAGAATAAGTGAGATTTAATGAAGAGAATGCATATAAATGATGGTGTTAATAAGGTGGTTATTGCAATAATGTTGAAATAACAGTGTGCTCACCTCCACAACCTATGAGGTGCCCACCCAACACAGATCACAAGACACAGGATGATGTCATACGAGGGCACATAACATAATGACATCATTCCAGGAGACACAAATTCATGCAGAACAGACATGGAACAGGTTTAATAAAACAGGCACCAGTGGGTTATTGGAAGACAAGGAAAAGGGGGGTCAAACTAACTACACACTTCAATATCACACCACAAACAATAAAGAACTAGATACTAGATCTACCAAATATTTCTTAAAATTTGCAAGCATTTATATGTTCAGGGTTGAAAAACACAGAATGATGTTACAGTATGCCAATGCATTAAACATCAAAAGGTTAGAATAGAGAAAGTGTTCTACTGGAAATCTGAATGAAAGGGATACAAAAAAAAGAGTAGAACCTCTTTACAAACCTGGGGGGCCTCGCTCTCCTCTAAACCCTATGAGCCCTGCCAGGCCCTGTTTGCCAGGCTCTCCAGGTGTAGGGCCATTTAGGTAGTATGCTCCAGGCTCCCCTTTCACTCCCTTGGTGCCAGGGTACCCTGGTAGTCCAGGTTCACCAGTTGGACCTGAGGAAAGAGAGCATAGATTAGATTATGGTAGCATATCAGGAATTACTTGTCTCACACACACACACACACACACACACACACACACACACACACACACACACACACACACACACACACACACACACACACACATACACACATACACACACACACACACACACACATTCAGTGTGTGTGTGACCAGTATTAGCCAGGGGACATTGAGGCCACTCACCTGGAATGGATACCCCTGCCGATCCTGGGGGACCATGCATCCCCATCTCCCCCACATCTCCTTGGAGCCCTCGTTGTCCAGGCAGCCCCGGCTCACCTTTACTCCCTGAAATAAAGTGAAGGAATCTGGGTCTCAGGAATTGGTCCTGTGTGCCCTCCTTTGTGAACCCCTATTGAACTCTGAGTCATACCAGTACTTAACTTGTTAGTTTGATCAACCATGTCTAAAAATGTATGTAACAGATGGTTCAAGGTATACCACATTTTTGTCCCTCTGGGACTCAGGGGACATTTGATGTTGTCTGTGTGACGCGTGACTGCTGCCAAAGCTTCATTTTACCATTCTAAAATGTAATCGTCTGCCTCTAACCCAAGGAAACTGTTCTCCTCACTCCTCAACCAACCTTCCCCTCCCTCTCCTCCTCCCTCCTCCGTCTCTGCAGATGACTTTGTCACCTACTTTGTAAAGAAGGCTGATAACATTAGCAGCTCTTTCACACAACCTTGTGCTATCACTACTACCACTAGTAGATTTGGCTGTGATTTATTATCACTTTCCCCTCTCTCCTACAACTTGTCTCATCCAATCGGGCAACCACCTGCCCTCTCAATCCCATCCCCTCACCCCTTCTCCAATCCATCTTGAATGACATCCCTCCTTTCCTTACCTCTCTCCTCAATTCCTCCCTGACCACTGGCTCTGTCCCGGCTGCCTTTAAGACAGCCAGAGTCAAACCTCTTCTCAAGAAGCCATCACTTGACCCATCCAAAACTACAGACTGATATCGCTTCTTTAATTTTTTAAACTTGAATGTGCTGTTTGTAACCGACTCTCGTGCTGTTTGTAACCGACTCTCGCATTATCTCTGAACAATCTCCTTGACCCACATCAATCCAGCTTCAAGGCTGCTCACTCTACTGAGACTGCTCTCCTTGAGGTCACGGAGGCCCTCCACACTGCCAGAGCGTCACACTGTCCACATCACGCACCCTCACCACTGGTGCCCCCAGGGCTTTGTGCTAGGACCCTTATTGTTCTCTCTGTATACCAAATCCCTTGGCTCTAATTTCCACTTACCACTACTTATCTCTTTCCCCCCCGTGACACACAGGTGGTGACACGTGTCTTTACGTGTCTTGCAGACATCTCTGCCTGGATGTCTGCTCACCACCTCAAACTCAATCTTGACAAGATGGAGTTCCTCTTCCTTCCTGGGAAAGCCTGCCCTTGCCAAGATTTCTCCATCACGGTCAAGAACTCCACTGTGTCCCTCTCCCAGAAAGCAAAGAATCTTGGTGTGATCCCAGTCAACCAATTGTCTTGTGTCACTAACATCACAGTGATGGCCCACTCCTGTAGATTCTTCCTCAACAACGTTCGAAGGGTACGCCCATTCCTCACTGGTCCAGGAACTTGTCATCTCTTGCCTAGACAACTGCATCTCACTTCTGGCCGGGCTCCCTGCCTCCGCCATCAGACATGCCTCCGCCATCTGTCTGGTGTTCAATCTCCCCAAATTCTCCCATGTCACCCCCCTCCTCCGCACCCTTCACTGGCTCCCTGTAGCAGCTCGCATCAGATTCAAGACCCTGGTACTCACCTACAGAGTGGTAAAGGGAACAGCCCCTCCCTATCTGCAATCGATGGTCAGTCCCAAAACACTGGCCCGATCTCTCCATTCTTCCACCTCTGCTGGCCGCATGGCACCGCCATTTCTACGAGGACGTAGTGGTCGCTCTGCTCAGTCACGGCTCTTCTCTGTCTTGACGCCCCAGTGGTGGAATGAACTTCCCACCACTGTCAGGACGGCGGATTCACTGCCTATCTTCCCCCATAGACTAAAGACCCATCTTTTTAGGGTACACCTGGGCTCTTCCTCCTCAGACCTCTCCATCCCCTAACACCCTACATTACCAGAACTTGGAATCCAAAAAAAGATGTCTTCCTTTCTCGCGCACTGTCACTGCCGATGGCACTCGTTCTTATCAAAGGTTTTACTTACGATGACTGTTGTATAGTTGATTTACTTACAAATGTACTGTAACTAAGTGGAGCTTTGTGTGTCGAAGCCATGAGCCATGAGAACATAGATATGGGGAATCTAAACTGTGCTGGAAAGATATGAGTGTGGACTAGTTCCGAGAATAAGTTATCTGTCCATTGAAGGTTTCCCAGCATATAAAAATGCAGGGGCTTTCAATAAACAACTTTTCTTTTCACCTAGGGTGTGTTGTCGCTCTCTCATTGTAAGTTTTTTTGTTACTAGTATTGTATTGGTATTCGGATTTGATTCGTATGTGAATGCTAAGAAATTATTCATTGATTGATTAAAATGATTGTAACACTGGTGCCTTTGTCACATTCTTTATTTTGAGTGAAGAAGTCGATTCCTACAAAAGGATATCATTGGAGTTACACTCACTCACTGTATAAGTGGCTTCTCTGGCATGGCTGGTCTCTCACAATGCCCAGGGTTATGGCCTCTTCATGCTCTCCATTATGAAGGCATTGCCAGTGATGATTATCAAGCCAGTCCATGATTGACTGTAACTCCAGCACTGCAGCTGCAGTCTTTCTAATATGTTCCTGATTTGAAATATTGTAGGTGAATAGAAAACTGGAATGATGTGAATGTATTTGACTGACTTATTTCTACACTGAGGAATCAGATGACGAATAACTTGGGGGACTCGGGAGGGACACATCTTCATCTTCACATGTGTTTTATGTAGATGAGTTTTATCCAGACATTGTTAGAAGGAATAGGGTTAATGTCTAAACAGGCAAAGTGATATAATCACCTTTACAGGCTGTATGATGCCCACGTGACACACATCATGGGACACACAATGATGACATCATACCAGCCAAGTGTCAGAATACACATCAAACAAAGACCAGACAGAAGGAAGAAAGGATTAGGGGAATAATGTGGAGATAAACAAGATATAAAGAGATATAGAAGGGGTGTTTGAAAGACAAAGAAAATACACATCACTCGATCACATGAGATATTACACTGAATCAATCACAACACTGTGGGCCATGCTTCAGATAAGAAATTGTTCCAATGTAAGGCATGTATGGATTACAGAGAGAAGGTGTTGTATATCTGCTATGACTGCTATACTATATGTTATGTTCTATGTGCTATATATACTGTATGTCAGTCACACTACAGTGTCTGTCGTGTCAGAGGAGAGTTCATGTTACCTGTGTGATTGACGTATATGAACTTTGTGTCTCCTTTAGGGCCTGGATCTCCTGCATACCCCTTGGAGATATTCAGAAAGGTTTAATAAAAATGTAAAATAGGCACTGTCAGTGAGATTAGAGGGCAAATAAATAGGTTAAGCATTATTTTCACAAACAGAGAGGCTAACCTTTGGACCCTCTGTTCCAATCAGACCAGGTAGTCCAGGACTCCCAAGAAGCCCCTGAACATATGAGAAAGCATGGCGATTAGACACACATGCACACACAGACAGACAGACACAGACAGACAGACAGACAGACAGACAAACAGACAGACAGACAGTCAGACAGACAGACAGACAGACAGACAGACACATACACACACACACACACACACACACACACACACACACACACACACACACACACACACACACACACACACACAAACAATATGCTCACAAACTGCTGCATACCTTTAGACCAGGTATCCCTTGGATGCCGGGGTATCCAGAAATGCCCTAAAAACATAGTAACAGACAAATCTGACATTTAGATATTGCCTTATGTGCCTTACTTTAACAGTTTTTTTTTGTTTTGTTTTTGCAAAGCATATTGTGTTGCATTAATGTATGAAGTGTGCTATACAAATAATATGTGGTTGATTGATTGATTCTTTCGATGTAATACAGTCAGGAAATTACTAAACAGTGTGATGTGTCTGATGTGTGCTGAGTGTGAGAATTCCCCATGTTGATATAGTTAGTATTTGTGGGGACACAAAGTCCAGGACTGTAATATTGAGGATTCACCGAAAGATGGCGACAAAATGATGTAATTCAAGATGAAGCCTATAGTTTTGTGTGTTGCTGCCCTCTGGCTGCACTGAAAATGTACATATGCTACATTTTCGTATAGTGGCAATTGTGTGCAAATCCTTACATAAACCGTAAAATAGGTATGTAAAGGCCAGTGCTTGACCACAACACTAGATTTTAGATATCATTTTGTTTAGACCAAAACAACGCTCTTCACTTAAGATACTTGATATCATATGATCTCATTCCTTGATAGCCAACAATTTATCATGGCCATTTAGCACTATTTGAAAGCTCAAATCTACATACTGGACCTTTAAGAGAAGAGAGAAAGAAGGCACACAGAGACACAACCTTCAGACAATCAGAAAATCTGCTGACTTTCTCCTGATCTTTAGTGGACAGCTTCTCAGGCTCAACTTCATCATGGTTAAGCATCACACAGAGACATAGAGAGTCGATCACAATGACATATTGACTAACAAAAACATTGCGTCAAAGAGGAGTTTCTTGTTCTTACCCTGTTTCCAGGAAATCCAATGATTCCCTTCTCTCCTTTAATTCCTGGGAATGAGTCGAATCCCTGAGAAATCAAACAAAGCACACATAGTACTGTAGTTCAACGCCACAGTAAACCCCACAGCACAGTGTGAACTACAGGAGATTACATTACTAACTACATTATAGAACTACAAGAGATGTATCTGTTCATATGATGTGGCTCACAAAGGTCCAAAATTACATGTGTTATTAAATCACACATTAGTTGTACAGAGAAGCTGCACATGAGAATTGGACCTGAGAATGTACTGTGTAACTATTGGAAAACAACACTATCAAGAGTGAATCAATACACTCATGGACACTGATGACTACAGATATATGCAGCAGGCTCTGTTAACTCACATCAAGTCCTCTGGGTCCACACTCTCCCTTCACACCTCCATCCCCCTGAAAGAACACACAGTCATCCAATGAGAACAGGGCAGACAAGAATACAGAGTAAAATGAGTTTCTCCAAGGATACAAAACTATCTTCTCCACCTTGTCTCCTTTAATATAGTAGTCCTCTGGGGGGTCCACAATCTCAAAGGGTCCTGGGGGGCCTTGCATACCCTGGTCTCCCTATGGGACATAAACCCAGGACAAGTTGTCAGTACCAATATCCCCATCACACAAAGCTACATACTCATAGTGGTGGATTACTCACTTCATCTCCTGTCTGCCCTGGTAATGATCTTCCTTTCTCCCCCTAAAAAAGAGTGGGAGAAAGTAGGGGCGAGTAGAGAGCATGTCAACTTTTTGTGACTAAATATTTTCTTAGCCCTTGACATGAACTAATGCAAGGCCCATTTAAGATGATGTGTGTGTGTGTGTGTGTGTGTGTGTGTGTGTGTGTGTGTGTGTGTGTGTGTGTGTGTGTGTGTGTGTGTGAAAATGTAAGTGTGCAAATACATAAAGGATTAGGAACTTACAGGGGGACCTCTAATGCCGGTTAAACCACGAGAGCCCTGCAGAAATACAGACACACAGGAGTAGATACACAACTTACAGGTACATGTTTTTAAACAAATATAGAGTAAATGAGTAAGGGAAAAATACTCACATCAGTTCCATCCAAACCAACTGACCCAATAGGACCTCTAGGGCCAGTAATACCTTGTAGCCCCTGTAAAACACAGAGAGACATGTAAACCCCTGGGGAAGCTGAAATCCATCCACAGAGAATTACATAAAAGTGTGTTAATGTTAGAGAGGCTGTGGTTTATCATCAATATTTGTCATGGGTAAGGGGAGTTTGTAGGCACAATAAACAGTGCCAGCGTCTCTTGGCCAATCAGAATGCTTGGTTGAATGCTAAAAGGTCTCTCTTATATTTTTGTTTTTGTTTATCTCAACAAGCATGAATAAAAGCTAAAAAAAACATATCTGTTTTATAATTCAGTAATCATGTTTACACACTGAACTATGTTTCATCACAGTGCAGCACGGCAGCAACATTCCGGTCAGGTAGTCATATTCTTATGTATATTGTGATCTGACAGAATGTGTCGGATACACAGTGACCGTCTTACTCACGGGCAGTCCAGGAATCCCTACAGGCCCGACGTCACCCTGTCAGAGATAAGTCAGGTTACAGTCACTCAGGTTACAGTAATACAAGGAAGTACAATTTAGGATGAGGGGGTAATGAGACAATTCTATTCTATTCTATTCTTGGGTTGAGAATAGAAACAATGGGTAAAAGAGAAAAGAGTATGTTGATAGTAGGGTTAGAGTATATTATATGATATAATATGATATTTGGTTTAGGGGTTGAAAGCATGTTATTGTCTGGCATAGCTACATACTGTGCCATGCATAAGTAATGGGAAGTGAAGCATTTTTTCTTCTTTTGGCTCTGTACTCCAAAAGTTTGGATTTGAAAATTAAAAAAAATGACTATCAGGTTAAAGTATAGATTCTCATTTTTTATTGGTATTTGTGTACATATCGGTTTTACCATTTAGAAATGATATAATTTTTATACATAATTCCCCTATTTCAAGATATCAAAAGTAATGGGACAGATTCAAATAATGTCCAAATTAAGCACTCATGTTTACTATTTGGTCAACAATAATTTGCATCCAATAACTGCCTGAAGTCTGTGACCCATTGACTCCACCAGACGCTGGGAATCTTCTCTGGTGCTGGTCTGCCAGACCTGTACTACAGCCATCTTCAGTTGTTCTTTGTTTTAAGGTCTTTTTACCTAAAATCTTATCATCAGGAAATGAAATGCATGTTCAATTGGATTTACATCTGAAGATTGACATGGCTAGTCAAGAACTTTCCACCTTTTGGCCCTGAAAAACTCCCTTGTTGCTATGGCAGTATGTTTGTCTTTACTGTATGATGAAGCACCATCCAATGAATTTGGAGGCATTTGCTTGCCCTCGAGCAAACAAGATGTTTCTGTTCAGAATACATTCTGCTGCTGCCGTCAGCAGTTACATCATCAATTAAGACAAGTTAGCTAGTTCTAGTGGCAGCTATACATGCCAAACCATAACACACCCTCCACCCTCTTTCACAGATGAGGTGGTATCCTGTAAATCTTCTGCAGATCTTTTTTTCTCCAAACTGTCCAACTGCAATCACTCTGGTACATGATAATATTCATCTTATCTGTCCACAATACCCTTTTCCAGACCTCTGCAGGTGTTTTAGGTACTTTTTAGCAAACTGTAACCTGACCATGCTTTTTAAGGATAACTAGTGGTTTGCACCTTGCAGTGAAGCCTCTATAGAACGTAGTCTCTGACACATTTAATCCTACAGTACGTCCTGGAGAGTGTTCCTGATCTGTGGGACATGTTTTGGGGGTTTTCTTATGGTGAGCATTTTCATCCACTGTAGAAGTCTTCCATGGCCTACTAGCCCGTTTGCGATTGTTGAGCTCACTAGGTTTTGGCTATATTTCTGAAAGTTTGTTCAGCCTAATAATGGCTTCCTTGACTTTGGACCTCATGTTGACAGACACCAATAGCAGATTCCAAATGCAAACGCAAAACCTAGAATCCATACTAGACATTGAGAGCTCTCTTATGCCTGCACAAATGATGTGATGGAACACACCTAATTTACCAAAAAACACCTACATACTTTTGGCGCCCTGAAATAGGGGGACTATGCATAAAAAGCCAAACCAATCTCTACACAAATACACTAAAATAAAATCGTAGAACCTCTACTTTACCGTCATAATAATTGTTTGATTTCAAATCCAAACTTTTGGAGTTTAGATCCAAAAGAAGAACAAATGCTTCACTGTCTCATTACCTACACTGGAGACTGTAAGTTAATGAGACTGTATTTAGGAATTGGGGCTGAAAAAGTCCAGATGTCTCAAGGAGAGCACTTACAGGAATACCAGGATATTGGATGAACTGAATCACAGGGTGCCCTGGTGCTCCTTTAATTCCTGTAAAACCCTGCTGACACAAATGTTAATGTCAACAGTATATATTGGTCAGTGAATATGAGCACATGCACACTGAATGCCCTTCTCTAAGTGTCCCCTACTCTAGCCACATTCTCACCGCTGCTCCCGAGGGGCCGTCCAGCCCAGGGATACCAGGGAAACCAGAGTCTCCCCTCGTCCCATTACAGCCATCCAGCCCTGTCAGACCTGGAGTACCCCCTGGCCCAGGGTGACCCTGAAACACACCACACACAACGTTAAGCACTTAAGACAGTGTATACAACATTTCATGTACCTGCACACACATGCACAGCACATAAACATTGATCAAGAAAAACATTAAGCATTCGCAAAGCTTAAATTGTGTTAGTAAAACCTGATACCAGTCCTGTCTCCAAGACACACACAATTGGCTATGGTGCATACAGCATTCAGCCACATGTGTTGTACTCACCGGA
>NC_139653.1:28779440-29036940 GCF_951799395.1 Argentina silus
TTCAGTGTGAACAATGTCAAATGTCTCCTTCACTCTGGTTGCCTACAGCGGAATATTTGAACAGAGATTCATATTTGCTGCTGCACTGATTCTATTCTATCCAATCACCATATTAGGGAACATGTTGATAATTTACACTATAAGTACAGACAGATGTTTACATAAACCTATGTATATTTTGATAGCTAATTTAGCATGCATAAATCTATATGGTGGCTTTATTTTAACTCCTTTCATTTTGTTCAATATATTTTCAGGGAACGATCAAATATCAAGAGAATGTTGTCTATTTCAAATCTTCAATCTTCTCACATATGGTGGGTGTGAGATCATAAACCTCATGGTAATGGCTTATGACCGATACATATCCATATGCTTCCCTTTACACTATGAGAATGTTATGACTCCCACAAAGGTCAAGATATTTATTGCCATGATCTGGTTAATACCATTTTGCAGGTGCAGTATTAATCTGTCACTTACTGTTAGCCTTAAATTGTGTGGAAGCATAATTGAAAAGGTTTATTGTGATAACTTCTCAGTGGTTAAATTGGCATGCACAGATATCTCACATCTCAACATATACAGCTCAATAATGACATTCTTTGCCGTAGTGTTTCCATTTTTTATGATAATTTATTCATACATAAGAATCACTCTGGTTTGCCTAACATTAACAAAATGTGGACAAACTAAATTGATGAGGACATGTATACCTCACATTGTTGCCATTTTAAATTTTTCGATTGGCTGTTCTTTTGAGGTGTATCAAAGCAGATTTGATATGAGTTTTATTCCCTACACAGTTCGTGTAATACTTTCTTTGTATTTTTCAATTGTTTCCCCAGCTGTTAATCCAATACTATATGGAGCTAGAACACACAAGATTAGTGTTACCATACAGAAAAAAATGTTTTGGGGGCGAAAAAGTATTTTTAGAAATGTGTAGATTATTAACATTCCTTGAAGCATGGACTGATTTTACAGTCTACTCAATAAACCATTATTAAGCATTCTCGTGTCTTCAGTTTAGCAGACTATTCTTGACCTTCAGCAAAGTTTTGATTCTATAAAAAAGATATTGTAGATATTGATACCTAGATATTGTAATATTGCATATTGAATGATCTGCATATTTGTACGTTGAAAGGAGCCCAAATTGAACCCCCACATTTAAGTACCTGGGCATTTGGATAGGTGATAAAATGTCATTTAAAGCACCTGTTGGAAAACCTATTAAGAGTTTGAGAGTTAAGCTTGTTTTTTTGTACAGAAATAAGACCTAGATGTTGGTAAACTTGGTGCTATTTAAACACTTTTTTTCTCCTAGCACCTGTATCACAACTCATGGTATGAAAACAACATATATTTTCCTACCAGGGTTAAACAAAATGAGCGCTAATCTTGGATAGTTCACCCTACAACTTTTGAGTCACTTCACATGCAACAGTTGTGTTGCACCATTAGTTGTGTTGCAGATTTATTAAGATTTTGGCTTCACCAGTTTTTACTGCCAAATAAAGGTGAAGATGTCTTTCTGTTTTTTTAGCCTCTTTATTCTACATGAAGTGACACCTACAGTATTCCTACTGTCATTTCAACTGTTCTTACTGTTGGGTGATTTTTTTTCAGTGAATGAAAGTGCCAGTCCTGAAACCGTGCCCTTAAAGGAACAGAATGTACAATTCAAAATAAGTTAAGGCCTAGTGCACTGCCTGCTGAAAAAAGACCTTTGCAACATAATGCAAATACTGTCCACAGATGTAATGTTAAATAGGCTGTATTGTGCACATCAATGAATATTTGAAAAATTATTGATGAGATGTTACACAATGAGACCTACATGTAATGAAAAGAGCTATATTTTCACAAACAAGAAATGTCAAAGCACTGGAAAGAATCTTTTTTTGTGTGTAAAGCATACAGCTGAGTCACCTGCCCATGATTATTTAATTATTATTGTTATTAGAGTTCTACCATTATGCCCCACCCCCTCCTACAATATAAGCAAGCAGTTAGGAGAAAGACATCAGTTGATCTAGAATAACTTGTGTAATGTACATTAATTGGAGTGTCTATAAGTGTACGGTTAGAAAAGAGACAGGTAAGCAGGGACAGTGTGTCAAAGCCATTCATCAATGATTATATTGCAATGTTATTTAGACTAAATTATGTTTGCTGTATGCTCAATTCAATGTTCATTAAAGCAACACAAACATAGTCACAGTTTTCCCAGGTAATACTGGCAATGTCAATGATGGTAGAAACTTTGAAGAGTAAATCAATATCAGTAAAAATTATGCAATGCTGAGATTTCAACTGTAATTGATCATCGTTTCCCACTGTAGACGTTGTTATCTCTGTCTTGTAAACCAAATTATACTTGTACTTGTAATTGTAATTGTACTTTATCTGTACTGTATCAATACTGTATTTGAGGACAATGGCAAATTCAACACAATTAGCATCATTTATACTAGCAGCATATACTGACAGTGGACACTTAAAGTACTTGTATGTTATTATAATAACTGCAATATACATCTCAATTGTTTTAGCAAACACATTGCTCATTGTGGTTATTTTCATGGAGAAAAGCCTGCATGAACCCATGTATCTGTTTCTGTGCAACTTGTTTGTAAATGAATTGTATGGTAGCACAGCATTGTTACCATTTCTTATAGGTCAACTGGTTTCAAACACACATGTTATTTCCACTGTGCATTGTTTTATACAGATATTTTGTCTGTACACATATGGATCTGTTGAATATTGCAATATAGCACTCATGTCTTATGACAGGTACCTTGCTATCTGTTATCCTCTTCAGTATAAAATTATCATGACCCCTAATAAGGTCTGTCTCTTAATTTTACTGGTATGGTTGTACTCTTTTCTAAAATTCATTGTAACTCTTTCTTTAAGTATTCGATTACAATTATGTGGGAACATCATAGACAAAGTATATTGTGACAACTATATGGTAATCAAACTTGCCTGTTCAGAAACAACAGTTAATAACATCTATGGACTCTTTGCCATTATTGTGTCTGTCGCTGTCCCTTTAATTCCTATCTCATTTTCTTATATCAAGATCCTGAAAATTAGTTTAAAAGCTTCAAAAAAGACCAGACAAAAAGCTATTACCACTTGCACTCCCCATCTCGCCTCACTGCTTAACTTCTCATTTGGCTGTTTCTTTGAGATGCTCCAAAGTAGATTCAACATGACACATGTTCCAAATGTAATGCGCATTATTCTATCTGTGTACTTTCTTATATGCCAACCACTCTTCAATCCTATAGTGTATGGCATGAGAATAGCAAAAATCAGGAATGTGTGCAAAAATATGCTCTTCCGGGAAATATAGCCATATCATAATGAGTAGTGTGGCTGCTGCATCCACGTAGAGGCGGCAGTGCCAGGCGGCCAGCCGAGGTGGAAGAGCGGATTGATCAGACAGGGGTTTGGGGGCTGACCATTGCTTGCAAGTAGGTAGAGACTGTTCCCTTTGCCGCCCGGTAGGCGAGCACCAGGGTCTTGAATCTGATGCGAGCTGCTACTGGGAGCCAGTGAAGGGTGCGGAGGAGGGGAGTGACATGGGAGAATTTGGGGAGATTGAACATCAGACGGGCGGCAGTGTTCTGGATGAGCTGCAGAGGCCTGGTTGTGGAGGCGGGGAGACCGGCCAAGAGTGCGTTGCAGTAGTCAAGGCGAGAGATTACAAGTGTTTGGACCAAAAGTTGTGCTGCTTCTTTGGTGAGGAATGGACATACAGTGCCTATAGAAAGTCATCATACTCTGTGAAATCTTTACCTTTTGTAACATTACACCCTGGAAATTAAAATAAATCAAATCTAACTTTTTTGAGCTCTATGTACACATTATAACCCTCATCATCAAAGTGAAAATAATTTTTTTTTAAATTCTGGACAATTATTAAAAATGTATTAACCAGCTGGGTTAATTAATAAAACCAGCTGTTTCTTGAGGATTCCACGACTAGAAGTGCATGGTTCTGCAAAGAATTCACCATGGTTGGAAAAGTACTTTCAAAAGGCCTCTGGGAAAAGTTGTAGGAAGGCACAAGTTAGGTGAAGGCTACAAAAAGATTTCGAAGGCTTTAGCTATCCCTCTGAGTACCGTTCAGAGCATCATTAGGAAGTGGAAGGTGTATGTCACCACCAACACCTTGCCTAGATCAGGCCGTCCGTCCAAACTGGATGACCGAGCCAGGAGGACATTGATCAGAGAAGCTACCGAGGCCAAAGGCAACTTTGAAGTACTTACAAGTCTTTATGGCTGGGACTGGTCTGTCTGTGCATGTGACAACAATCTCACAAGCTTTACACAAAGCTGGCCTGTATGGCAGGGTAGCAAGAAAGAATTTTTTTCTGAAAAAGTGCCACACTCAGTCTCGTTTGTGCTATGCAAAAACACACCTGAAAGATTCTGTTGCCATGTGGAAAAAGGTTTTATGGTCAGACGAGACTAAGATTGAACCTTTTGGACTGACCTCCAAGCGCTATGTTTGGCGAAAACCGAACACAGCACATCACCCAAAACACACCATACCTACTGTGAAGCATGGTGGTGGTAACATTATGTTGTGGGGATGTTTCTCTTCAGCAGGGACTGGGCAATTGGTCAGGATTGAAGGGAAAATGGATGCTGCCAAGTACACCCAAATTCTTGAGGACAACCTGCGTCCCTCTGCTAGACAGCTGAAGATGGGCAGGTCATTCACCTTCCAACACGACAACGATTGTAAACATACCGCCAAAAGAACAACGCAGTGGCTTAAGGATAGAAAGGTGAATGTCCTTGAGTGGCCAAGTCAGAGCCCTGACTTAAATCCGCTAGAAAATCTGTGGATGGACTTGAAGAGAGCAGTCCATCGACGCTCACCACGGAATTTGACTGAACTCGAACAATTCTGCAAGGAAGAATGGGCAAATATTCTCCAATCTAGGTGTGCAAAGCTAGTAGAGACATATCCAAACAGATTGATGGCTGTAATTGCAGCAAAAGGTGGCTCTACAAAGTGTTAAAATCAGGGGACTGATGACTTTTCCAACCCTGTTATTGTTGTTTTTCATTTTTTACAAATTTTCAGAACTGTCACCTTTTTTTTCATTAGTTTGATGTTGTATGGCTAAATTTGTACATAAAGCTGGAAAAAGATTTTTTTTAATGGGTTTTGATTTCAGGCTGTACGACAAATATAGTAACTATTTCAAAGGGGTATGATGACTTTCTATAGGCACTGTATCCTTCTGGTGTTGTAGAGCATCAAAAGGATAGGCATTAAAGCACAATGTAATTATATTTTGGGACCACACTTTTGGTGGACTGATGATAAATATACTTTAATATCAATATATTTTTTTAGGAAAGTACGTTTTGTTGTTGACTCAGAACTGTATCCTTGTATAACAGATCAGTTTTAACTGGTTTAGTGAAAATAATAGTGTCCTAAAACTATGATTCAGTTGTTGTTTGTTTTTTTGCCTTAAATCTCCTCTTCAGCAAATGAAATGCATGTAAATAGGATTTAAATCTGGAGATTGAGTGAGTTTTTCCCCAGTCCTTGTAGTGTTTTACCCTTTTGATCTATCACCCAGTCTGAAGCAGGATACAAAGCATTACCCTCTGTATGTCAATTGGTTTGATAGTTCTTGTCACACATAACTTGATCACCCACCATCACTGGTTGTGGTGAAAACCACTTCCAAATGGTTGGCTTGATTAGCATATCACTTAACAGATGGCCACCTGTGAACACATATACTCCACACTTGCTATACTCTTGCCATCACTCTGGCACTAATCTTTGTCTCATCTGTCCACAAGACCTTTCTCCAGAACTCTGCAGGCTCTTTTAGTTAATTTTTAGCCAACCGTAACCTGGCCATCTTGTTTTTGTGGCTAACTAGTGGTTTGCACAAAAAAAAGCCTTGAAACCTTCAGGATTTGGAGAGGATCTGTAAAGAGGAGTGGACCAAAATCCCTCCTGAGATATGTGCAAACCTAAGAAACGTCTTACTTCTGTACTTGCCAGCAAGGGTTTCTCCACCAAGTCATGTTTTGCTTGGGGATCAAATACTTATTTCCTTCGATCAAATGCAAATGAATTTATAACTTTATATAATGTGGTTTTTCTGGACTTCTTTGTTGATATTCTGTCTCTATTTGTTAAAATAAAAGTACCATAAAAATTATAGACCGCTCATTTCTTTGTAATCGGGCAAACTAATAAAATCAGCAGGGGATCAAATAATAATTTCCCCCACTGTGTGCACACACACACACATTATTATTATTTTTTTTTTAAACATGGTAATTTACAGTATGTCCATTATGGTATATTTGGTATTTTTCCTGTTTTACATGCCAAAATATTTTTTATTTGAATTGGTATAGTTCTTTCGATTTCTTTTTTAATTCCACCCCTCATCTGCTCCCACCCCATCCCATCTCTCGATATACCACTCTCTCTTGGTTTCCTTGTGCCATATATTTTTCAATTATACTGTGATGTTTGACATAGTTTCTGTAACTTTTAGCTCTAATGAGTCGGTTTATATATTGATTCATAAACCGATCATGAAACTGGTATACTGATCTATTTGTTCTCATCTTTTTCAGCCATTTGTGATTTTTTTATGTGACAGACAAACTAAATCCTTACTTTGTCATTCTCTAATTTTCCTCTTCCAACTTTGTGGCAAGGTTGTAATCAGTTAATTGTAATTTTGGATTGAGCATACATATTCTTGCATTGTCCCATATTAATTTAAATGTTGTTTGTGGCATAATATTTCCATCCTTCTTAATATCATTGATAAATTATTCCGTACATTTTTTTCTTTTTTTTAATAAGTATATTTGAGTTTAACCAGATGATTTGCTATAATATTTGATCTGACTGTTGTTGAGGATGACAGAAATTGTAACCAGCTTTGTATGGCTTGTTTTAAGAAAAGTGATACTTATTACAGTATTTCATTTTCAATGTACCGACAATTAGATGTTGTAATCTGTATGAAGGCATAAGGGCATTTTTTAAATGGAGGATGAGCTTCTCTTAGTAATATGCTAGAGAACCAGTTTTGAATGATTGAATCTTTTAGGGAGAAGATCAATGCTTTGATATTTACTAGTTTCAACCACCCATATTCATGTTTATTTTATAGATAGGCCTATTTAATTGTCTGGTTTACCATTCCAAATAAACTGAAATATTTGTTTTCATATAATTTGAAGAACAAATCATCTGGAGTTATTACTGCCATAAGTAAATATGTGAGCTGAGATATGACTAAGGAGTTAATGTGATTTTTCCATAGATATGGGTATTTACCTCTCCAAGGTTGCAAGATCTTGTCTATTTTAACTTTTTTTTTAAATGTATGGTAGTAAATTCATTTGTCTTAGGGAATATGAATACCAAGTATGTCTACTGCTCCATCGGCCCATTTTATTGGTAAACTGCATGGTAATGAATGTTGTACCAGCGATCCAATACATAGTATAGTACATTTTTCATAATTGAAAGTGTCCCACACAATAAGAGGATAAGCTGTACCTATATTATGGTAGAAACAGTCAATTATACATTATTTTGTATATCCCCATCCACGTGGGAATTCTGTAAGAGTTATTGGAAGGCCAACTAAATTCTTCCTTCCGTCACCTATGAAGACTTTTTTAAATGTTTGGTGCGAAAGAGAAAGACACAAGGACATTGTCAAGACGAGTAGCTTGATTTAGCTTCCTCCATGTATATCTCACCAAGTCAGGGTTTTTACATCTCCATATATCCACTAGTTCTAATGTATCCATAATAGTTGTGATCTCTTTGTGCGCGAGCGGGTGATAATTTACAATCCATTGATGCACTTCCAATACTTCCTACAATAGTAATAGGATCATTTGTTGCTCGTAGACTCAATAGATTGTTATAGATATTCTCAGAAGTGTAGATCATCATTATTTAGACCATATAGATTGTCAGGAATGCTCCTGAGCTGCTCCCTCCTCTGGTCGCCAGAGGCCGCCATAGACTCTTTTATTGTTTTGATTATTTTCATTGGCACACCAGTGCCTCATTTGTTACCTGCTATATTAGCCATGTCTTTCTGTTACTCTGTGCTCAGTCTTGAGTTTTCACTCACTTAATGTACCTGTGTTCCCCTGTGAGTATTCAAGTAAAGATTTTTGATTTTGCAACAATGAGTCCTGCCTGCTGTCTGCACTTGGGTCTGCCTACACCCCATTACAGATTAACAAGCCAAATCGTCCAACAGCATGTTCAAGAGGATCCACCTACCTAGCAGATCTCTGACAGGTTGAACAATGCAATCAAAGTTGTTTTTAAATAATATTATCACCCCTTTAGATTTTTACCTTTAGATTTTTTTTGCCCATGACAAAAGTACATTTCACCCCTTGTCCTTTTTCCACGCAACTTCATCTAACACTGTGGAATGGCTTTCTTGTAAACAATAAATGTTATAGTCTTTCTCATTTAACCACGTAAAAACTGCTCTTCTTTTCTTATGATCTGGTAAATCGTTATTATAACGAGCTATACTTATTTCACCAATTACCCCAATGTAGCACTGAAACAGCTTTAGTCAAAGTAGTTAATGACTTATTGCTGGCTTCAGACCAGAGCTCTGTGTGTGTCCTTGTACTTTTTGACTTTAGCACAAATTTTGGTACTGTTGATCATATTGTCCTTTTAGAGTGGTTAGAGAATCTTGTTTGCTTCTAGATTGAAATAAGACACTGAAGAATAGAGGGCGGGTCAAAAATGAGACATACATTTATTCCCAATAATTACTTCTAACAGTTATGGACATAATGAAGCAAACACAACACACGTGGTCACATGACCAACTAACACAAGTTAACATTACGTTATTTCTGACTCCAAAAGATATTTCATGGTTAATAATGACTGATAATGATTTGCTCATCCCTGTGTGACAGACACTCGATCCTAGATTCAACTCTGTTGTAATCGTGACCAGGTTATGTTGTGCTGTTTTAACAGAACCTTTATCTAGCGCACAACATGACATTAATGCACATAGGAAGAGTGAGAATAGAGTATCAACAAAATAACCAATTTAGTTTTAAAGCAACATATGACTAAGTTTTAACCATACGGTAACGTGCGTCAAGGACAGCACGGGAGAAAGGTGCCCGTCATGGGCCTATCCCAAAACTCAAAGAACATTTTGCTGTCCCTCTCTTTAAGTATCATTCCCAACAAAGGACAAGGTGTGAGACAAATTGCAAATGGCGAGGGTACGATTTCTTCAGGATGTCCGCCAGGCTCATTCAACTGTAGATAGGTCTACACATTTAAATCAAGGCTGGCACCACCAAAATCGGTCTACAAGATGATAAAACCTCATCTCCCTCTAAGGTCCAGTTTGGTGTCCTGCAAGGCTCAGTATTAGGCCTTTTATGGTTCTCTCTGTATATGCTACTCCATGGCAATATTATTCGCAAGCATGGTGTACATTTTCACTGTCATGCAGATGACACTCAACTTTATATTTCAATGAAACGAGAAGTACTACAGCTTAGAAGCTTGCGTTTCGGACATAAAAAGTGGAACTTTCTTTAGTCAGTGTTATGACCAGGCTTAGCCCGGCGATAAACCATCCTTGCTTTTCCTGCCTGGGGGCTGGATGGTTACTGGGGCGCCTTCTGGTGGTGTGGGGGCTGGGCCGGCCTGGGCAGCTGCACCTACCCCACCCGATGCAGGAATGCCACTGGGTTGACATTGATTTGGTGGCTGGTGTTAGCTTTTGGGGGCGATCCCATGCTCTCCTTATTACTCGGGATGAGCAGGCACTGGCAGGTTGGGGCTTTGGGCCGGCCGGGGTTGCTGCTGTATGCGTCCTCGTGCAGGCGTTTGGCATGGGCTACACAGATTGGGGGTGGTGGTGGCTGCCCTGGGCATTGTCCGGGTCTGGCTGCAGTCATTGCCTATGGGCGGGGGGTGCCCTGCACTGGTGGACGGGTCGTGGTTGGTTCGACTTGGATGTTTGGTGTTGGTCCCTCTACTGAGTTGGTTGGGGGGGGCGGCTTCTGCTACCTGGGCCGTTCTCGGGCCTATCTTCCTGTTCAGTGGTGGGTGGGATCTTGCGGTGTGCAGGCTTGGGTTGGCTGCGGCCTGTGCTGTAGGCTCTCCAAGTGCAGGTGTATGGCCCATTACTGTGTGGGTTGGGATGTTGTGGTGCAAGAGTTCAGGGGTCCATGGTGTTTGGGTGGCAAGGACTATGATATAGGGTGGAGTAGACACAGCCTGGACGAATTCAGGAACTGGAGTATAGTTTTGAGGGGCTCAGAGCAGAGGACAGAGGACAACACAAGATTAGAGCTGTTGCAAACCAAAAAAACAGATACATCAAACAGTAGGAGAGAATCAGCATATAGCAGGTGGCCCCCAGCACATCTAAGGGACAAGGTCAGTGGCTGCTTACACCGGGTCCCTTCTGTCATGGGCCAGCCCACCGGCGGGACTTTCTGGGGGTAGAGGGGGCAGCAGCAAGAGCCCGAGATGCCCAGACTCAGCACCATGACCATCCCAACCTGCACGGTACTGGGCTGTACGCTTGTAACAAGGTCCTTTGACACAGAGAGGCAGACGCAGTATATCACTGAGGGATTGCTCCCGTTTATTCATAAAGTCTTTTTTGTTAATGTCTCTTGGCTTTCCAGCCTCCTTCACGCTCGCTCGACGACTTCGTATTCGCCCCGTTCTCTCTCTCGCTCTGCCGTTCCCAGCTCCCCTCTCCTACTGAAATGGCAGAAGCACACACATCTTAAACATTCGCCGACGAGACTTCATTTGCAGCAGGTGTGCAACAAAGTCTCGCCGACACAACCCCGGCCACGGTCCTGTTGCTCCCTCTACAGGCCGAACGCTGCATGTCCCCCCACATACCCCCACCGCCCGACACAGGCCGGGGACCCGACGGCCGACGACCTACTCCCCCCCTCCCTGCACGGGAGAGGAAGTCTGCCATGACCATCTGCGCCCCCGGTCTGTGCACGACGGAAAAGTTGAAGGGCTGCAACGCGAGGTACCACCGGGTGATCCTCGCGTTTACATCCTTCATGCGGTGGAGCCACTGGAGGGGGGCATGGTCGGAATAGAGGGTGAAGGCGCGACCCAGCAGGTAGTAGCGGAGGGTGCCGACCGCCCACTTGATGGCCAGGCACTCCTTCTCCACGGTGCTGTACCGGCCCTCCCTCTCCGACAGCTTGCGGCTCAGGTACAGCACCGGTCGGTCGGCCCCCTCCACGCGCTGGGTCAGCACTGCTCCCAGCCCTCTATCCGACGCGTCCGTCTGTAGGGAGAAAGGGAGGTTAAAATCAGGCGCATACAGGACCGTTTCTCCACAAAGAGCCCCCTTAAGGGCCTCGAACGACCCCTGGCACTGGCCCGACCATTGGACCGGATCCGGGGCACCCTTCCGGGTGAGGTCCGTCAAGGGACTGGCCAGCTCTGAAAACCCCGGTACGAACTGCCGGTAATATCCAGCCAGCCCCAGGAAGGCCCTCACCTCCTTCTTTGTCTTGGGCCGGGGAGAGGCGGCGATGGCCGCAGTCTTTTCAATCTGCGGGCGCACCTCCCCCCGTCCCAAGTGGTACCCCAGATACCGGATCTCCCTCCGCCCGATTCGGGTTGGCCGTCAGCCCCGCCTGCCTCAGGGACCGCAGAACAGCAGCCACGCTCCGCACATGCTGCGGCCAGGTGTCACTGTGAATGACAATGTCATCTAGGTAGGCCGCAGCATAGGCGGCGTGCGGCCGCAGAATACGGTCCATGAGGCGCTGAAAAGTGGCTGGGGCTCCGAACAACCCGAAAGGGAGCACGGTGAACTGGAATAACCCGAGCGGAGTGGAGAATGCCGTTTTCTCCCGGGACACCGGCGAGAGTGGAATCTGCCAGTATCCCTTTGTGCAATCCAATGTCGTGAAGAACCTGGCCGTACCAAGCCGGTCCAAGAGCTCGTCAACCCGGGGCATCGGATATGCATCGAACTTGGAGACCGCATTAACCCGTCTATAATCCACACAGAACCGTATAGCCCCATCTGGCTTGTTGACAAGCACGATGGGGCTACACCAATCACTGCGGGACTCCTCGACCACACCCAGCTCCAGCATGGCTTCCAACTCCGTGCACACAACGTTTCGTTTGTGCACCGGCAACCTATAGGGACGCGTGCGCACCGTTAAACCCGGCTGCGTTTCTATATGGTGGTCGATGAGCGTAGTCCGACCGGGCAGGGGAGAGAACACGTCAGCGAACTTAAGCTGCAAATCTGCAACGTCCGTGGCCTGGCTAGCAGAGAGATGGTTATCAATATCGACCGGAGTGCTAACTTTCGATTTTGGGACTTCCGGACCGAACTCCTCTCTCTCCGGAATTACCGTAGCCAGAGCAACCGTGACCACGTCGTTCAATTTTTTTAGGAGATTGACGTGATACACCTGCAAGCTATCCCCCCGGTCCGAGCGTACAACCTCATAATCCACGTCCCCCATGCGACGTGTGACCACAAACGGCCCTTGCCACTTCGCGAGTAATTTCGTGCTGGAGGTGGGTAACAGTACGAGCACCTTGTCTCCCGGTGTAAACTCTCGTAGGGTAGTCCCCCTGTCATACAGGCGTTTCTGACGCTCCTGGGCTTGCAGCAAATGCTCACGTGAGATAGCCCCTAGGGCGTGGAGCTTTGTGCGCAAGTCGAGGACGTACTGGATCTCACTCTTACTGTCGCTAGACCCTTCCTCCCAATTTTCTTTAAGCAGGTCTAGGACACCCCGGGGCTTACGCCCGTAGAGTAATTCAAACGGGGAAAACCCGGTGGAAGCTTGGGGAACTTCCCGCACCGCAAACAACAGGGGATCTAGCCATTTATGCCAATTCCGACTATCCTCGTGGACAAACTTCCGGATCATTGACTTCAAGGTCCGATTGAACCGCTCACAAAGGCCGTCAGTGGCCGGGTGGTAAACACTGGTTCGAATCGCCTTGATGTTCAACAAGCCATACAGTTCCTTGAGGGTGCGTGACATAAAATTAGTGCCCTGATCGGTGAGAATCTCTTTCGGGATTCCCACGCGGGAGATGACTTGAAACAATGCTTGCGCTACACTCCTGGCAGAGATATTGCGCAGAGGTATTGCCTCGGGGTATCGGGTGGCGTAATCTATCAAGACCAACACAAATCGATAACCCTGTGTGCTCCGGTCAAATGGCCCGATAATATCCATCGCAATGCGGTCGAACGGGTTCTCGACCAATGGTAAGGGCCGCAAGGGGGCCCGTGGAATGGCCGGGGGATTTACTAACTGACATTCCCGACAGGAAGCGCACCACCTACGCACCTCTGCCCGAATCCCCGGCCAATAAAATCGAGCCATTATACGGTGCAGTGTTTTGTCATACCCTAGATGGCCCGCCATGGGGTTGAAATGAGCCGCCTGGAAGACCATTTCGCGGCGGCTGCGGGGAACCAACAACTGGGTTACTTCCTCCTGACTATGTGAGTCACGACTTACTCGATATAACCTGTCGCTGATAATCGCAAAATAGGGGTGGGCGCGCACTGTGTCTGGCCGTATCAAAGTACCATCAATTGCTATCACTTGGTCAAAGGCTGATCTTAGGGTCTCGTCACGAGACTGCTGGAGGGGGAAGTCGCCTAGCAGCGGATAGTTCGGCGGGGAAGTCTCTGGGTGAGGCGCCCCCGCCGGCTCCGGCTCCCCGGCAGTGTCGCGAGGCGCCGCCTCGGCACAGAGCACATTACACGCCACACACCTCCCTAGCTGTCGTGCACGCATCCCGGTAGCCCTCTTTACCGCTTGAGGAAACCCCTCCCAATCCACACCTAGAATCAGGGGATGCGTGAGGCGTGGGCTAACCGCCGCCTGTACACTATGGTTTTTCCCCTCAAAATGAATTTCGATAGCGACCACCGGATATTCGTGAATGTCCACATGCACACACCTCACCCGCACCCTCGATGCCTTCAACAATGCCCCCGGCCGAACCAGGCGCTCCAGGATCATGGACTGCATGCAGCCCGAATCCAAGAATGCCTGGTGCGTATCATGTTGTATCCTTACCGGAATACGATACGCCGCTCCTGGTCCGGGGGGAGGGCCCGGTATGTCGCCGATGCGGACGACCTGTCCCACGTCCATCGCCTGACACTCGGCCTGCACGTGGCCCGGCCGTCCGCACCGCCAACACACCCCCCCTGTCGCTCGAGGTGCTCCCTGTGGGGCCGGGGTCGGTTCTGGATAGCTGCGCCCCTGCCATCTCGACCTTGGGGCGGGCGCCGGCCTCTCTCCTTCCGCTCCCTCGGCTCCTCCTTGGCGTCGGCCCCCCCCCCTTGCCGCGGGGCCGGGGTTGGTCGTTGTGGCCCCCGCGGTGGGAGGGAGAGATGGTCCTCGGCCAGTCCCACGGCGGTCTTGAGGTCCTGGGGGCGGTGGTACTGGACCCAGGCGGCGGTGCGGGCCGGGAGCCCCGCAAGGAACTGCTCCATTACCACCCGGTTCCCGACCTCCACCGCCGAGTTGTTCTCGGGGTCCAGCCACCGCCATGCGCTGTCCCCCAGCCGCTGGGCGAAGGCGAAGGGCCGGCACCCCTCCTCCATTGTCATGGCCCGAAACCGGCGCCGGTGTTCCTCCGGTGTCAGGCCCAGGCGGTCCCGTATCGCCCGGGCCAAGGACGGGTAATCCCGTTGGGCGGCCGCCGGCAAACTGTGGGCCGCGAGCTGCGCCTCCCCTGACAGGAGGGGCAGCAGATGGTAGGCCCACTCTCGGTCCGGCCACCCCGAGATCCTTGCCGTCCCCTCGAACACCGCGAGGAACGCCTCTGGGTCGTCCAGGTCCCCCATCTTCTGTAGCTGGACCTTGGGGGTACCTGGTGCCGCTCCGGTCCCCGGCGCCGGCCCGCCGACCCTGGTGAAGTCCTGGAGGAGGGCGCTGTCCGTGATCCTCGCCGCCGTTAGCTCCTCCAGCGTTTCCTGCTGGGTCTGCTGCAGGGCCGTCTGCTGCTCGAGGACAAGCGCTATCCTCGACATCGCCGCTGCTAGCGCCTCCATTCTGTCTTACTTCTGTGTCCCAGGTTGGGCGCCACTGTAACAAGGTCCTTTGACACAGAGAGGCAGACGCAGTATATCACTGAGGGATTGCTCCCGTTTATTCATAAAGTCTTTTTTGTTAATGTCTCTTGGCTTTCCAGCCTCCTTCACGCTCGCTCGACGACTTCGTATTCGCCCCGTTCTCTCTCTCGCTCCGCCGTTCCCAGCTCCCCTCTCCTACTGAAATGGCAGAAGCACACACATCTTAAACATTCGCCGACGAGACTTCATTTGCAGCAGGTGTGCAACAAAGTCTCGCCGACACAACCCCGGCCACGGTCCTGTAGCTCCCTCTACAGGCCGAACGCTGCATGTCCCCCCACAACGCTACACTACAGTGTTCATTTTGGCACATCTTAGTCATTTTGACTAAAAATGTAATCCCCACTGTTTCAAAGTGACCACTATCATGCCAGTCCCTAAGAAGAACAAGGTAACCTGCCTCTATGACTACCGGCCTGTTGCAAATCATCATGAAGTGCTTTGAGAAGCTGGTTAAGTCACACATCAACTCATCATTACCAGCCACCCCAACCATGCCCTGCTCTCTCTGTCACCTTCTGGCAAAAGGTACCAGAGCATCCAGATCCAGTCCAATAGGCTACAGAACAGTTTCTACCCACAGGCCATAAGACTGCTCAACTGATCATAGTCGACCTAATCAATGAAAAAACAAGCTCAGCGTTTGAGAGAATCAGCCCCAGCAAGGCACTGAGCAGATTCATTGATATTGATCACAAAATCTGTGCTCATTTCTTTACCAAAGGTGATTTGTAAATCAGTGATATGTGCAGCACAACTAACTGTGCAACTAACCGCCCTTCGCAAACGCAAAGATTCACTGACTGTCTCAAGATCGTATTTTCCCCCATAAGTTCATGGGAGCAAAAGCTTTTCTGTAAATGAGACTTATGGGAGAGGACCTGTGCATTTCTTTACCTGACACCTTGGCACCTCCCCCTGGAATCTCTTGTTCTCTCTCTCTCTCTCTCTCTCTATCCTCTCACAGTGTATGATTTTGTGTCTTGCTATTCCCATTCCAAACTGAAATAGTATAAATGCACATATTGACTGGCACATTATCGGATTATGTCTTGGGACTGACAAGGGTCCTTCATTTAAAACATAGAAGGGATTAAATCCAAGGTAAAGTATATGTTAATTATCCCAGGAAGAAATATTCCATGTACTATTCTTTATCAAGACGTTATGCATAACTATTTCAATAAGGCTTCAGATACAGTAGATTGATATTGAGGTTTTGTAAACAGAAAAGAATGTGAAACAATGTTTAAGAACTCCTGTTCATTTTTGGAAGAGTAACTAATTTCCTGTCTTTTTTATTTCAGTGTGAACAATGTCAAATGTCTCCTTCACTCTGGTTGCCTACAGCGGAATATTTGAACAGAGATTCATATTTGCTGCTGCACTGATTCTATTCTATCCAATCACCATATTAGGGAACATGTTGATAATTTACACTATAAGTACAGACAGATGTTTACATAAACCTATGTATATTTTGATAGCTAATTTAGCATGCATAAATCTATATGGTGGCTTTATTTTAACTCCTTTCATTTTGTTCAATATATTTTCAGGGAACGATCAAATATCAAGAGAATGTTGTCTATTTCAAATCTTCAATCTTCTCACATATGGTGGGTGTGAGATCATAAACCTCATGGTAATGGCTTATGACCGATACATATCCATATGCTTCCCTTTACACTATGAGAATGTTATGACTCCCACAAAGGTCAAGATATTTATTGCCATGATCTGGTTAATACCATTTTGCAGGTGCAGTATTAATCTGTCACTTACTGTTAGCCTTAAATTGTGTGGAAGCATAATTGAAAAGGTTTATTGTGATAACTTCTCAGTGGTTAAATTGGCATGCACAGATATCTCACATCTCAACATATACAGCTCAATAATGACATTCTTTGCCGTAGTGTTTCCATTTTTTATGATAATTTATTCATACATAAGAATCACTCTGGTTTGCCTAACATTAACAAAATGTGGACAAACTAAATTGATGAGGACATGTATACCTCACATCGTTGCCATTTTAAATTTTTCAATTGGCTGTTCTTTTGAGGTGTATCAAAGCAGATTTGATATGAGTTTTATTCCCTACACAGTTCGTGTAATACTTTCTTTGTATTTTTTAATTGTTTCCCCAGCTGTTAATCCAATACTATATGGAGCTAGAACACACAAGATTAGTGTTACCATACAGAAAAAAATGTTTTGGGGGCGAAAAAGTATTTTTAGAAATGTGTAGATTATTAACATTCCTTGAAGCATGGACTGATTTTACAGTCTACTCAATAAACCATTATTAAGCATTCTCGTGTCTTCAGTTTAGCAGACTATTCTTGACCTTCAGCAAAGTTTTGATTCTATAAAAAAGATATTGTAGATATTGATACCTAGATATTGTAATATTGCATATTGAATGATCTGCATATTTGTACGTTGAAAGGAGCCCAAATTGAACCCCCACATTTAAGTACCTGGGCATTTGGATAGGTGATAAAATGTCATTTAAAGCACCTGTTGGAAAACCTATTAAGAGTTTGAGAGTTAAGCTTGTTTTTTTGTACAGAAATAAGACCTAGATGTTGGTAAACTTGGTGCTATTTAAACACTTTTTTTCTCCTAGCACCTGTATCACAACTCATGGTATGAAAACAACATATATTTTCCTACCAGGGTTAAACAAAATGAGCGCTAATCTTGGATAGTTCACCCTACAACTTTTGAGTCACTTCACATGCAACAGTTGTGTTGCACCATTAGATAGATTTATTAAGATTTTGCCTTCACCAGTTTTTACTGCCAAATAAAGGTGAAGATGTCTTTCTGTTTTTTAGCCTCTTTATTCTACATGAAGTGACACCTACAGTATTCCTACTGTCGTTTCAACTTTTCTTACTGTTGGTTGATTTTTTTTTCAGTGAATGAAAGTGCCAGTCCTGAAACCGTGCCCTTAAAGGAGCAGAATGTACAATTCAAAATAAGTTAAGGCCTAGTGCACTGCCTGCTGAAAAAAGACCTTTGCAACATAATGCAAATACTGTCCACAGATGTAATGTTAAATAGGCTGTATTGTGCACATCAATGAATATTTGAAAAATTATTGATGAGACGTTACACAATGAGACCTACATGTAATGAAAAGAGCTATATTTTCACAAACAAGAAATGTCAAAGCATTTGAAAGAATCTTTTTTTGTGTGTAAAGCATACAGCTGAGTCACCTGCCCATGATTATTTAATTATTATTGTTATTAGAGTTCTACCATTATGCCCCACCCCCTCCTACAATATAAGCAAGCAGTTAGGAGAAAGACATCAGTTGATCTAGAATAACTTGTGTAATGTACATTAATTGGAGTGTCTATAAGTGTACGGTTAGAAAAGAGACAGGTAAGCAGGGACAGTGTGTCAAAGCCATTTATCAATGATTATATTGCAATGTTATTTAGACTAAATTATGTTTGCTGTATGCTCAATTCAATGTTCATTAAAGCAACACAAACATAGTCACAGTTTTCCCAGGTAATACTGGCAATGTCAATGATGGTAGAAACTTTGAAGAGTAAATCAATATCAGTAAAAATTATGCAATGCTGAGATGTCAACTGTAATTGATCATCGTTTCCCTCTGTAGACATTGTTATCCCTGTCTTGTAAACCAAATTATACTTGTACTTGTAATTGTAATTGTACTTTATCTGTACTGTATCAATACTGTATTTGAGGACAATGGCAAATTCAACACAATTAGCATCATTTATACTAGCAGCATATACTGACAGTGGACACTTAAAGTACTTGTATGTTATTATAATAACTGCAATATACATCTCAATTGTTTTAGCAAACACATTGCTCATTGTGGTTATTTTCATGGAGAAAAGCCTGCATGAACCCATGTATCTGTTTCTGTGCAACTTGTTCGTAAATGAATTGTATGGTAGTACAGCATTGTTACCATTTCTTATAGGTCAACTGGTTTCAAACACACATGTTATTTCCACTGTGCATTGTTTTATACAGATATTTTGTCTGTACACATATGGATCTGTTGAATATTGCAATATAGCACTCATGTCTTATGACAGGTACCTTGCTATCTGTTATCCTCTTCAGTATAAAATTGTCATGACCCCTAATAAGGTCTGTCTCTTAATTTTACTGGTATGGTTGTACTCTTTTCTAAAATTCATTATAACTCTTTCTTTAAGTATTCGATTACAATTATGTGGGAACATCATAGACAAAGTATATTGTGACAACTATGCGGTAATAAAACTTGCCTGTTCAGAAACAACAGTTAATAGCATCTATGGACTCTTTGCCATGATTGTGTCTGTCGCTGTCCCTTTAATTCCTATCTCATTTTCTTATATCAAGATCCTGAAAATTAGTTTAAAAGCTTCAAAAAAGACCAGACAAAAAGCTATTACCACTTGCACTCCCCATCTCGCCTCACTGCTTAACTTCTCATTTGGCTGTTTCTTTGAGATGCTCCAAAGTAGATTCAACATGACACATGTTCCAAATGTAATGCGCATTATTCTATCTGTGTACTTTCTTATATGCCAACCACTCTTCAATCCTATAGTGTATGGCATGAGAATAGCAAAAATCAGGAATGTGTGCAAAAATATGCTCTTCCGGGAAATATAGCCATATCATAATGAGTAGTGTGGCTGCTGCATCCACGTAGAGGCGGCAGTGCCAGGCGGCCAGCCGAGGTGGAAGAGCGGAGTTTGGGGGCTGACCATTGCTTGCAAGTAGGGAGAGGCTGTTCCCTTTGCCGCCCGGTAGGCGAGCACCAGGGTCTTGAATCTGATGCGAGCTGCTACTGGGAGCCAGTGAAGGGTGCGGAGGAGGGGAGAGACATGGGAGAATTTGGGGAGATTGAACACCAGACGGGCGGCAGTGTTCTGGATGAGCTGCAGAGGCCTGGTTGTGGAGGCAGGGAGACCGGCCAAGAGTGTGTTGCAGTAGTCAAGGCGAGAGATTACAAATGTTTGGACCAAAAGTTGTGCTGCTTCTCTGGTGAAGAATGGACATACAGTGCCTATAGAAAGTCATCATACCCTGTGAAATCTTTACCTTTTGTCACATTACACCCTGGAAATTAAAATAAATCAAATCTAACTTTTTGAAATGTATGTACACATTATAACCCTCATCATCAAAGTGAAAATAAAAAATGTAAAAATTCTGGACAATTATTAAAAATTAATTAACCAGCTGGGTTAATTAATAAAACCAGCTGTTTCTTGAGGATTCCACGACTAGAAGTGCATGGTTCACCATGGTTGGAAAAGTACTTTCAAAAGGCCTCCGGGATAAAGTTGTAGGAAGGCACAAGTTAGGTGAAGGCTACAAAAAGATTTCGAAGGCTTTAGCTATCCCTCTGAGTACCGTTCAGAGCATCATTAGGAAGTGGAAGACGTATGGCACCACCAACACCTTGCCTAGATCAGGCCGTCACACAAAGCTGGCCTGTATGGCAGGGTAGCAAGAAAGAAGCCTTTTCTGAAAAAGTGCCACACTCAGTCTCGTTTGTGCTATGCAAAAACACACCTGGAAGATTCTGTTGCCATGTGGAAAAAGGTTTTATGGTCAGACGAGACTAAGATGGAACTTTTTGGGCTGAACTCCAAGCGCTATGTTTGGTGAAAACCAAACACAGCACATCACCCAAAACACACCATACCTACTGTGAAGCATGGTGGTGGCAACATTATGTTGTGGGGATGTTTCTCTTCAGAAGGGACTGGGCAATTGGTCAGGATTGAAGGGAAAATGGATGCTGCCAAGTACACCCAAATTCTTGAGGACAACCTGCGTTCCTCTGCTAGACAGCTGAAGATGGGCAGGTCATTCACCTTCCAACACGACAACGATCGTAAACATACCGCCAAAAGAACAACGCAGTGGCTTTAGGATAGAAAGGTGAATGTCCTTGAGTGGCCAAGTCAGAGCCCTGACTTAAATCCGATAAAAAAATCTGTGGATGGACTTGAAGAGAGCAGTCCATCGCCGCTCACCACGGAATTTGACTGAACTCGAACAATTCTGCAAGGAAGAATGGGCAAATATTCTCCAATCTAGGTGTGCAAAGCTAGTAGAGACATATCCAAACAGATTGATGGCTGTAATTGCAGCAAAAGGTGGCTCTACAAAGTATTAAATCAGGGGACTGATGATTTTTCCAACCCTGTTATTGTTGTTTTTCATTTTTTTATAAATTTTCAGAACTGTCGCCTTTTTTTTTCATTAGTGTGATGTTGTATGGCTAAATTTGTACATAAAGCTGGAAAAAGATTTTTTTTAATGGGTTTTGATTTCAGGCTGTACGACAAATATAGTAACTATTTCAAAGGGGTATGATGACTTTCTATAGGCACTGTATCCTTCTGATGTTGTAGAGCATCAAAAGGATAGGCATTAAAGCACAAAATAATTATATTTTGGGACCACACTTTTGGTGGACTGATGATAAATATACTTGAAATATTTTTTTAGGAAAGTACGTTTTGTTGTTGACTCAGAACTGTATCCTGGTATAACAGATCAGTTTTAACTGGTTTAGTGAAAAAAATAGTGTCCTAAAACTATGATTCAATTGTTGTTTGTTTTTTTGCCTTAAATCTCCTCTTCAGCAAATGAAATGCATGTAAATAGGATTTAAATCTGGAGATTGAGTGAGTTTTTCCCCAGTCTTTGTAGTGTTTTACCCTTTTGATCTATCACCCAGTCTGAAGCAGGATACAAAGCATTACCCTCTGTATGTCAATTGGTTTGATAGTTCTTGTCACACATAACTTGATCACCCACCATCACTGGTTGTGGTGAAAACCACTTCCAAATGGTTGGCTTGATTAGCATATCACTTAACAGATGGCCACCTGTGAACACTGAACACTGTCTATTCACAGTCTGAGTCATATACTCCACACTTGCTATACTCTTGCCATCACTCTGGCACTAATCTTTGACTCATCTGTCCACAAGACCTTTCTCCAGAACTCTGCAGGCTCTTTTAGTTAATTTTTAGCCAACCGTAACCTGGCCATCTTGTTTTTGTGGCTAACTAGTGGTTTGCACCTTGCAGTGTAGCCTCTGTAGTTCTACTGGTGAAGTCCTCTGCCAATTGATAGTCTCTGACACATTCACACCTACCCCCAGGAGAGTGTTCCTGATCTGCGGGACAGTTGTTGTAGGGGTTTTCCATGTCATGGTCAGCATTTTTTGGTCATTCTTGGCCGACCAGGCCGTTTGCGATTTCTGAGCTCACCAGTGCTTTCTTTCATTTGAATGATGTTCCAAACTGTTTATTTTGGTAGGTTTACGGTTTTGGCTATGTTTCTGATTGATTATTTCTGAAATTTCAGCCTCATAATGGCTTCCCTGACTTTTATTGATGTCTCTTTGGTCCTCATATTGACAGACACCAATAGCAGACTCCATATGCAAACACAAAGCTTAGAATCAATACTAGACATTGAGAGCTCTCTTATAACTACACAAATGATGAAACACCTGTCAAGCCAATTCTCCCATTACTTTTGGCTATCCTGAAAAATCCTACAATACATAGAAGCTCTTTGGCTGGTGTTGGAGGCCTGGGCTAAATACAAATACAGGTGACATATTGAGTACAATTAAAAGTTGATATTGCTGATGTTCACTGTTACATGATACCCATGTGCCAGTAAAAAACAGATGACAACTAATTTCAGTTTACCTATGAAAATGACAGGCATCACAAAGAAAACACTCCTGGGCACCCACATAACAGAAAAAGCTTATTTGTCTGTTTTTCATCAAAAGAGATCTTAAGGAAAGTAAAATAACAGTCTACCAAGAAAATGTTAATCCACCATCTGAGGTTTAAAAAAGACTAGAATAGAAATGTGAGGGCAGGATAAGCTTCTTGATGATTAGCATTTAAAATCATACTTGTGGTCCGAAAATTAAGAAATAAGGTGACTGTGTACTATAGATGCTTTGGAACCAATTTTAATTAAGCCAATTACAGCTAAACAGTGACACCTCTTGTTTTATAAATAGCTACAGCTAAAACGCAGGACAAAGTGGTAAACCGCACAAATAAAGGCTTTTAAACTTTTAAATCTACAGTATACGCCTATAGCCATTTTCATAGTGCATATTTTCTATTTAAAAAATAAAAAGCAACTCTGACATTTGACCTTTGTCCAAAAGTGACTATAAAGGTGACCTTTGTCCTTTGACCTTTGTCCAAAAGTGACTGCTATATGTGACTAAAATGCCATGAGGCTAGGCAGCCTTTTGAGGGTCCCTGTATGAGAGATGATGATATCACAGACAAGTGATATATTACACATAGATGAGATTAAAAGATCAACACAATGTTTGACCCAGGAAGACAGGAAGGTTGATGTATGAGAACAAATAAACATGTTTACTGAGTCATTATGTAACAGGTCATTAGTCCATTCTATAATCTAATTCCCTGGAAAGCAATTAAACACCTATTGGGTTCAGAAACATGACGAGGTGGGGGAACACCTGCAAAAACAGTGGCCTCCTGTTCCTTTCTCTAGAGGGATAAGTGGAGTGCGAAGACACAGGGTGACAATAACAAACTCTCTTTCACTTGTGTGTGAAACAATTCCCTTGTGTCCTGACCCTAAATAGGTCATCCCTTCAACAATAAAGAATGCTATGCTAGCCTGAGTGATTATTGGGGTAACTTTAAGCAAATACAAATGAAAATGGACTGCATGTGATGAGTGATTCTGATGTAAACTGATATTGGAGCGGGGGGTGGGATTTACAAGGCCTTATTCTGGAGTCATACTCTCTCATACTGTCTCAATGTCCATTATTTTTTTTATTTTTTTTATTTAAGCATAAGAGCTCTGGGTCATGAAATTATCATAGAAATTAGCCAAGCACAGAAATGGACAAGTACAAAATGTTATTTTTTCATCAAATACAAAGGATATTAAGAAATAAAGTCTTAACAATTTGCTACATACCACTTCCAAAATCTAAAACCCAATTCCACCCTTACAAATTCAAGCAGCACCACTTCTTCCCCTCTTAAATTGGCTGTACACAGTTAGGAGTTGGCAAGAGATTTGAGCACAATACACAATCACATTCAAACTGATAAAGCCCAATGTTTGCCTAAACATTCCTGCAAGTTCATTTCACAAACAGATTTGACCACAGACCAACAATTGTTTGATAAACTAGGGCTATAGTCATGATTAGAATAATTCAATTTGTAGGGCCACATTGGGTTTGAATTATTGGGCTATCAGTAGTCCACACCAGACTAGGTTTGGATATTAAATGTGGTAAATCAAAGGACCATGCTAAAATGTGTCTTCTGAATATTTTTGTCATAGCTTTCTTGATCTCCTTGGTTCTAATCCCATAAATAAAAGGGTGCAACAATGGTGGAAACAGGATGAATTGTGTTGACATTAATATGTTTATCTCTTTTGAAACTAAGTTGTGCCTATTATAAACAACAGAGAACAGAATGGCTAAGGAGAAATTGATGAAAGTAATTAAGTGAGGGGCACATGTATTCAGGGCTTTCTTTTGTGACTCTTTTGAGGCTTTCAAGCATACAAGTAATATTTTGATATATGACAGCATAACTAACAAGAAGGGTAGCACCACTAGGCTTGCTATGGTACATATACCATACAGGTTGCTGAGGCCACTTTTAAAACAGGACAATTTAACAACAGCTAAGTTATCACAAAAAAGCTTATTGATGCTGTACCTGCACAAAGGAAGTTTTGAAGTAATATACACTTGGAAAGAGAAAATGGTGATGGGAATAACATATATCCCAGCCAACAATAGCTTCACTTTAGAGGGGGTCATAATGTTATGATACTGCAATGGCTTACAAATGGAGACATACCTATCATATGCCATAACTGTTAGAGCTGCGTAACCACATGTTGCATATACATTGATAAAAAACACCTGGATTAAACAACCTTCAAGAGAGATGTCCTTTATGTCTTTAAGAAGATTGTCCATGACCTTGGGATAGACCGCTGAACACCCTATCAGTCCATTCACTGCCAAATTGAGCAAAAATATATACATGGGCTTGTGCAAGCTTGAGTCTAAGTAAATTACCAGCATGAGAATGAGGTTAGCAAACATTGTAATACAATAAAGCAAAAAAGATATTACAAAAACTCCATAGTTCATTGGACCAGGGGGTCCATATGCAGTAAGTAGCAAAGAAATGTTCAAGAAAGTCTGATTCATATTTCTACAGAATTAGGGACAATATGCATGACCCACAAGCGTAATTACTCTTTGAAATTTGCATCAATATATTCTAATGATGAACAAAATGTCTCCAAGGTGCTGAGTGTAGCAAACGTTACCCTTGAAATGGCAAAGTTGAGTTAGTCCAAAGAACAAAAAAATGGCAGCACTCCTGTGAGTAAACTTAAATTATTATCCTTTATTGCCGCACAAACTTTTTAGGTATGAGCCCTTCTTCAGCTTGCATAGGAGGCAATGGCAATCAATGGCAAAATTATATTTGTTGTCAGAGCTGAATATTTTTTTCATGAACATGAAGAGCCTTGCTGAGCAGATTTTGATTTCTGCTGGAGTGTGGGAGGTATGACCCCCTATTAATACCTTCTACTGCATCAGGGATGGCTTCAGGGAAGTGCATAGAGACATTTGGTTGGGCGACTGTTCATATTCAAATTAGGGCACACATTGCTCTCTTTTGCATATGATACACTGTAGAATTAATGACTTTACGGTCAAGAGGTACGTAACCAGGTAGGTAGGGTACACTAACACAACTTCACAGGTTCTAAGATCCTACAACAAACACAACAACAGGTGGTACAATCAGAAAAACTCTCTTTATTCAACAGTAACAGAATAAAACTTCTGTCCGTTCCTGTCACAGTCAATGTGTGGCCTCCGTCCGTCTGCTACGTGATGACATTTTTACATTTACATTTAAGTCATAACATTTTTATCCAAAGCGACTTACAATAAGTCGTATGTACACTCACCGGCCACTTTATTAGGTACACCTGTTCAACTGCTCGTTAATGCAAATATCTAATCAGCCAATCACATGGCAGCAACTCAATGCATTTAGGCATGTAGACATGGTCAAGACGACCTGCTGAAGTTCAAATCGAGCATCAGAATGGGGAAGAAAGGTGATTTAAGTGACTTTGAACGTGGCATTGTTGTTGGTGCCAGACGGGCTGGTCTGAGTATTTCAGAAACTACTGATCTACTAAGATTTTCACGCAAAACTATCTCTAGGGTTTACAGAGAATGGTCCGAAAAAGAGAAAATATCCAGTGAGCGGCAATTCTCTGGGCGAAAATGCCTTGTTGATGCCAGAGGTCAGAGGAGAATGGCCAGACTGGTTCGAGATGATAGGCAACAGTAACTCAACTAACCACTCGTTACAACCAAGGTATGCAGAAGACCATCTCTGAACGCACAACACATCGAACCTTGAAGCAGATGGGCTACAGCAGCAGAAGACCACACTGGGTGCCACTCCTGTCAGCTAAGAACAGGAAACTGAGGCTACAATTCGCACAGGCTCACCAAAATTGGACAATAGAAGATTGGAAAAATGTTGCCTGGTCTGATGAGTCTCGATTTCTGCGACATTCAGATGGTAGGGTCAGAATTTGGCGTAAACAACATGAAAGCATGGATCCATCCTGCCTTGTATCAACGGTTCAGGCTGGTGGTGGTGGTGTAATGGTGTGGGGGATATTTTCTTGCCACACTTTGGGCCCCCAGTACCAATTGAGCATCGTTTAAATGCCACAGCCTACTTGAGTATTGTTGTTGACCATGTCCATCCCTTTATGACCACAGTGTACCCATCTTCTGATGGCTACTTCCAGCAGGATAACGCGCCATGTCACAAAGCTCACATCATCTCAAACTGATTTCTTGAACATGACAATGAGTTCACTGTACTCCAATGGCCTCCACAGTCACCAGATCTCAATGAAATAGAGCACATTTGGGATGTGGTGGAACGGGAGATTCGCATCATGGATGTGCAGCCAACAAATCTGCAGAAACTGTGTGATGCTATCATGTCAATATGGACCAAAATCTCTGAGGAATGTTTCCAGCACCTTGTTGAATCTATGCCACAAAGAATTAAGGCAGTTCTGAAGGCAAAAGGGGGTCCAACCCAGTACTAGCAAGGTGTACCTAATAAAGTGGCCAGTGAGTGTATAGTCTGCTATTGTTGTCTGTCCACATGAGGAAAGAAGAAAGCACTGGTGAGCTCAGAAATCGCAAACGGCCTGGTAGGCCGAGCAAGACTTCTACAGTGGGTGACCGAAGAATGCTCACCATGGTTAAGAAAACCCTCCAAACAACTGTCATACAGATCAGGAACATTCTCTAGGAGGTAGGCGTGAATGCGTCAGAGTCTATCATCTGCAGAAGACTTTACCAGCAGAACTACAGAGGCTACACTGCAAGGTGCAAACCACTAGTTAGTCACAAAAACAGGATGGCCAGGTTACGGTTTGCTAAAAAGTACCTAAAAGAGCCTGCAGAGTTCTGGAAAAAGGTATTGTGGACAGATGAGACAAAAATTAACATGTACCAGAGTGATAGCAAGTTAAGTGTGGGGGAAAAAAAGAACTGCCCACAATCGTCGGGGGACAGACGATGCGGTGTAACATGGACAGTGCTTCCACACCCAGGAGGCGAGACCACAGGTAAGTTACACCTTTCTTTTTATAAGGGTGCAGGTTTGGTCAGGAACAATGGCCTTGCCGATGTAACTAGGAGAGAGGGAGGTGGCCCAGGAGACAGAATGCTAACAACAATAATAATCCATATAGAAAGTCCATTATAAATCACAGCAAACCAAAAAGCATAATGTGGGAAATCACAACAAACAAATCTTAAATTTGGATCTTGAATATAAAACCTTGCAAACTTATAAGAAAACACACTCTTTTGATAAAGTAAATAAACACAACAAACCAAAAAGTTAAAAGCATCTTGTTCATTCCGTGACATAACAGCTGCTGTAACGGCAATAGCAGGATGAATTCCGAAGTGTACAGATACATTTTGTCCAAGTACAAGCAAATGCCTCCAAACTCATTGGAGAGTGCTTCATCATATAACAGGACAATTGTTAGGGTCCCTCCTCCTAACCGACCCTCTGGCACCACCTTGAGGCCCCGGCAATCATCACTGGAGCGTCCAGCTCCCAGTCGGCAGCGCACCTGTTCCCTATCACCAATCAGCGCACCTGCAACCCATCGCCAATCACCTACCTATAAGAACCCTGCCCTGTCTTCACTCCAGTGTCAGATTGTACTGTGACTCATGGAAACTTTCCACGGGAACCGCAGACGCTTCAGCCCTCCAAAGTATCCTTGCTATTCCTTGTGTCTTGTCTTCTCCTTGTGACTCACCTCTATCCCCTACTCACCATCGTCCAACAACACTGTGCCCTCCTGAACCGGGTCACGGACCAGCTCGACAGCGCCTTTCAGCTCATGCATGAGCGCCTCTCCCGACTCGAGCTCAACTCCTCGAGCCAACCCCATGGCCAACTCCGCATGGATTTCGAGAACCCCACCTTGCCCCGCCTCTCCCCTTTGGTGGTGAGTTCGAGCCCAGCAGATTCCGATCCGGGGGGGACAAGGTGGCCTCCATCATCTCCCTGCTGACCAGTCGCGCGCTGAAGTGGGCCGTCACTGGCCTCTGGCATAATCCGGCCCTCCTCCTCCCCGGTGGCAGCGGGATTCTTCTTCGTGAAGAAGGGAGGAGACCTCAGGACCTGTATTGACTACCGGTGTCTCAATGACATCACCATTAAGAATAAGTATCCGCTACCCCTCATCAGCTCGACCTTCGAGCCCCTCCATCACACAGCCATCTTCACCAAGCTGGACCTCCGGAGTGCCTACCATCTTGTGTGCATAAAAGAGGGGGACGAATGGAAGACGGCATTTAACACCCACCTGGGGCACTTTGAGTACATGGTGATGCCCTTCGGGCTCGCTAATGCCCCAGCCGTCTTCCAGGCCTTGGTGAATGACATGCTGCGTGATATGTTGAACATCTTTGTGGTGGTATACTTGGACGACAACAGCTGAGACATTTTCTGGGCTTCGTGGGGTTCTTCATCCATGGGTTCAGCCAGGTGGCTGCCCCACTAACCGCCCTCACCTCCACGCCGGTACTCCTGGACCTCGGAGATGGAGGCCGCCTTGTCGACCCTGAAAAGTCTGTCCCCGGTGCTCATCCACCCCGACCGATCCCGTCAATTCTTTGTGGAGGTGGATGTATCCGACACTGGCCTCTGGGCCGTCCTCTCCCAGATGTTCGCTGTGTGTACTTCTCCCAACGGCTGACACCCGGGGAGAGAAACTACAACATGGGTAACCGGGAGCTGCTGGCAGTGTATGCGGCCTTGGTGGAGTGGAGACTGTGGGGGGACATGCAGCGTTCGGCCTGTAGAGGGTGCTACAGGACCGTGGCCAGGGTGCGGGAGCGAGCCTTTGTCGCACACCTGTTGCAAATGAAGCCTTGTTAACGAATGGTTTAAGATGTGTGTGCCTCTGCTTTCAGGAAAAGGGAGAGAACTGGAGAACGGCGACTGAAAAGTCGACGGGGGTTTTGGAGGGCTGGAAATGAACGGGACCATTCCCTCATCACAACACTGTGTCCGCTTCTGTGTAGAAAGGATCTCGTTACAGAGACACTGGCTCGAGGGGGCCTGTAAGCTTTAGCACGGATGGAGTTTCAGTGAAGAGGCAGACATGTTGCAAAAAACCCTTTGTGGGGCATTTTATTGGTACCGATCTCACCCAAAAACCAACTTCCAATGGCCACACTTAAATTCCCTCCCAGGTGACATGATTAACATAGGACAAACCAAGTAAGAGGGGAGCTTCACAATGTACACAAACCAAATTACATAATCTAACATCTATTTTTATAGCATTATCACACACAACCAAGTATCACAGGTAGGTAAAAACAAACAATCACTGTTAGGCTATGGTAAGTGCAAAGGACACAGTATATTCTCCAGCCACAAATCCCATCCCCCCGTTCAATTAACAATGGGAGCTTCCGGAACTATATAGGCTGTCCCTGTGGCTTGAGGACTCCTTTTGCCGGTGAACCAGGAACTGCAATCACAACCAGGTGAGTATATACACATATTCTACCTTTCATTCATCTCCCATATACAATGTAAAATGTAGAATACCAATGTTTCACAATAACTCAAATGTTATTTATAGTTAATGTTATTTACAGCTGTCGGTACCAATGTGTTAGCCGCATACTCATACCTTTTATTCTTTGCAGAACCGCCCCTCATGACTGCCCAACAACCGCAGACCCATGAGTCCTCCCCTGCGTTGCACAAGCACCTAAACACAACATATACCCCTGCACACAAACACACCCATACACTCCCAACCCGTGATGGACTGATCTCCATCACAGGGCCCAGCAGCCTTTTGTGGTTTGGTCCAACCACAACAATCTGACATACATCCGGTCGGCCAAGAGACTAAATTCCCGCCAGGCACGCCGGGCTCTCTTCTTCACCCGGTTCGAGTTCACCATCACCTACAATCCAGGCTCCACCAAGGCTGATGCACTCTCCCGCCTGGCCCTGGAGGAGGTGGCTCCGTCAATCATCTGCATCATCTGCGCCCGGAGCAAGGCATCCCATCAACCCCCGGCCAGACTACTACAACCCCTGTCTATCCCCCGCCGCCCTTGGTCCCACATAGCGCTGGACTTGTGACCGGTCTCCCCGCCTCCAGGGTAACAGGGTAACAAGGTGGTACCATCGTCGACCGGTGGTACCATCGTCGACCGGTTTTCGAAGTCCGTCCACTTCATCGCCCTCCCCAAAAATCCCCTCCTCTGCTGAGACCGCCGACCTCCTAGTGATCTACGTGGTGCGACTCCCCTGGACATCGTGTCTGACCATGGTCCCCAGTTTACTTCCCGGGTGTGGCAGGCCTTTTGTAAGGGCATTGGGGCCACAGTCAGCCTCACCTCCGGGTACCACGCCTGCGCCCAGGTGTCACTGTAAATGACAATGTCATCCAGGTAGGCAGCAGCATAGGCAGAGTGCGGCCGCAGAATGCAGTCCATGAGGCACTGGAAAGTGGCTGGGGCTCCGAACAACCCGAAAGGGAGCACCGTGAATTGATATATTCCGAGCGGAGTAGAGAATGCAGTCTTCTCCCGGGATACCGGCGAGAGGGGAATCTGCCAGTATCTCTTCGTGCAATCCAATGTCGTAAAAAATTTGACTGTGCCAAGCCGGTCCAAGAGCTCGTCAACCCGGGGCATCAGGTAGGCATCGAATTTGGAGACCGCATTAACCCTTCTATAATCCACACAGAACCGTATAGATCCATCCGGCTTGTTGACAAGCACGATGGGGCTACACCAGTCACTGCGGGACTCACCCAGCTCCAGCATGGCTTCCAATTCCTTGCACACAATGTCTCGTTTGTGTACCGGCAACCTATAGGGACGCGTGCGCACCGTTAAACCCGGCTGCGTTTCTATATGGTGGTCGATAAGCGTAGCCCGACCGGGCAGGGGAGAGTACACGTCAGCGAACCTAGCTTGCAAATCTGCAATGTCCGTGGCCTGGCTAGCAGAGAGATGGTTATCAATACCGACCGGAGTGCTAACTTTTGATTTTGGGACTTCCGGTCCGATCTCTCTCTGGAATTATTGTAGCCAGAGCAACAGTGACCACGTCGTTCCATTTTTTAAGGAGATTTACGTGATACACCTGCAAGCTATCCCCCCGGTCCGAGCGTACTACCTCATAATCCACGTCCCCCATGCGACGTGTGACCACAAACGGCCCTTGCCACTTCGCGAGTAATTTCGTGCTGGAGGTGGGTAACAGTACGAGCACCTTGTCTCCCGGTGTAAATTCTCGCAGGTTAGTTCCCTTGTTGTATAGGTGCTTTTGACGCTCCTGGGCTTGCTGCAAATGCTCGCGTGAGATAACCCCTAGGGCGTGGAGCTTTGTGCGCAAGTCCAGGACGTACTGGATCTCATTCTTACTGTCGCTAGACCCTTCCTCCCAATTTTCTTTAAGAAGGTCTAGGACACCCCGGGGCTTGCGCCCGTAGAGTAATTCAAACGGGAAAACCCGGTGGAAGCTTGGGGAACTTCCTGTACCGCAAACAGCAGGGGATCTAGCCATTTATGCCAATTCCGACTATCCTCGTGCACAAACTTCCGGATCATTGATTTCAAGGTCCGATTGAACAAAGGCCATCCGTGGCCGGGTGGTACACACTGGTTCGAATCGCCTTGATGTTCAACAACCCGTATAGTTCCTTGAGGGTGCGTGACATAAAATTGGTGCCCTGGTCGGTGAGAATCTCTTTCGGGATTCCCACCTGGGAGATCACTTGAAAATACCTGCGCTACACTCCTGGCAGAAATATTGCACAGTGGTATTGCCTCGGGGTATCGGGTTGCGTAATCTATCAAGACCAATACAAATTGATACCCCTGTGTATACCGATCAAATGGTCCGATAATATCCATGGCAATGCGGTCGAATGGGTTCTCGACCAATGGTAAGGGCCGCAACGGGGCCCTGGGAATGGCTGGGGGATTTACCAATTGACATTCGCGACAGGAAGCGCACCACCTACGCACCTCTGCCCGAATTCCCGGCCAATAAAATCGAGCCATTATACGGTTCAGTGTCTTATCATAACCTAAATGGCCCGCCATGGGGTTGAAATGAGCCGCCGGGAAGACCATTTCCCGGCGGCTACGGGGAACCAACAACTGGGTTACTTCCTCCTGACTATGCGAGTCACGACTCACTCGGTATAACCTGTCGCTGATGATCACAAAATAGGGGTGGGCGCGCACTGTGTCTGGCCGTACCAAAGTACCATCAATCGCTATCACTTGGTCATAGGCCGATCGTAGGGTCTCGTCACGAGACTGCTCGAGGGGGAAATCACCTAGCAGCGAGTAGTTCGGCGGGGAAATTTCGGGTTGAGACCCCCCCGCCGGCTCCGGCTCCTCGGCAGTGTCGTGAGGCACCGCCTCAGCACAGAGCACATTACACGCCTCACACCTCCCTCTCTGTCGTGCACGCACCCCGGTAGCCCGCTTTACTGCTTGAGGAAACCCCTCCCAATCTACACCCAGAACAAGGGGATGCGTGAGGCGCGGGCTCACCGCCGCCTGTACACTATGCTTTTTTCCCTCATAATGAATTTCGATAGCGACCACAGGGTATTCGTGAATGTCCCCATGCACACACCTCACCAACACCCTCGATGCCTTTAACAATGCCCCCGGTCGAACCAGGCGCTCCTGGATCATGGACTGCATGCAGCCCGAATGCCTGGTGCGTATTGTGTTGTATCCTTACCGGAACACAATACGCCTCTCCTGGTCCGGGGGGAGGGCCCGGTATTTTGCCGATGCGGACGACCTGCCCCACCTCCATCACTGGGCAATTCGCCTGAACATGGCCCAGCCGTCCGCATTGCCAACACACCCCCCCTACCGCTCAGGGTGCTTCCTGTGGGGCCAGGGCTGGTTCTCGACATGCCTGCCCCTGCCATCTCATCCTCGGGGCGGGCGCCGGCCTCTCCTCCTCCGGCACCACGGCTCCTTCCGGGTTGGTCGCCGGGCTCCCACGGCGGGAGGGAGAGATGGTCCTCTGCCAAGGTAACGGCGGCTGCGAGATCCTGGGGCCGGTGGTACTGGACCCAGGCGGCGGTCCGGGCCGGGAGCCCCGTGAGGAACTGCTCCAACACCACCCGGTCCCCGACCTCCTCCGCCGAGCTGTTCCCTGCGTCCAGCCACCGCCACGCGCTGTCCCGCAGCCGCTGGGCGTAGGCAAAGGGCCAGCTCCCCTCCATCGTCAGGGCCCAAAACCGGCGATGGTGTTCCTCTGGGGTGAGGCCCAGGCGGTCTCGAATCGCCCGGGCTAGGGAGGGATAATCCCGCTGGGCGGCCATTGGCAGGCTGTGGGCAGCGAGCTGCGCCTCGCCTTACAGGAGGGGCAGCAGATGGTACGCCCACTCACTGTCCACCCACCCCGAGATCCTCGTCGTCCCCTCGAACACCGCCAGGAACGCCTCCGGGTCGTCCAGGTCCCCCATCTTCTGGAGGTGTACCTTGGCTTTGATGGCCCCGACGAGCTCCCGGAGGAAGGCACGGTCCTCAGCCCTCGCCGTCGCAATCTCTCCCATCGCAGACTGCTGCTCCAGTATGAGGGCCATCCCTCCGATGGCCGCGCTTAACCCCTCCATTTTCCTCTTTTCCCACCGTCTCTCTGTGCCCCACGTTGGGCGCCACTGTAACGAGATCCTTTGTACACAGAGGCGGACGCAGTGTCGTGATGAGGGAATGGTCCCGTTTATTCAGATTTTTTATTCTTATAATGAGTCTCTGGCTTTCCAGCCCTCCCAAAACCCTCGTCGACTTTTCAGTCGACGTTCTCCAACTCTTTCGGTCCCCCTCTGAAAGCAGAGGCACACACATCTTAAACCATTCGTTAACGAGGCTTCATTCGCAACAGGTGTGCGACAAAGCCTCGCTTCCGCACCCTGGCCACGGTCCTGTAGCACCCTCTACAGGCCGAACGCTGCATGTCCCCCCACAATTACATATATGTGGAATGTCAGATGAATGGACATCAAAATAAAAAGTCCCTCCAAACTATACATTCTTCTGTCAGAATTTGCCTCTTTGGCATACAACCAATAATTTGCCCATCTTTCACAGTTGTGTAATTAACTGAATTTATAGACTTACTTGAATATGCGTTGGATAGAGCTCTTGGATTGAAAGTTGAAGTAGAGTACATGCAAGCCCAGCATGTTAACCATTTGTGTAAGCAGCCTTCATGTTCATTGTTCTAAGTATGACAGTAGGCTACACTTGTATAAGGGAAATTCATCTTAAGGGCAAAATGACTTTTACAGACTCAAACATTAATTGTTCATAACACACATATGAAGCATGTATCGCCCCTATAGTAAAGTGACGTGCAAAGCAATACTCATGAATGATTCATAGCATATCTTTAGAGGTGTTTGGATAGCGCATAGTAGGTGACTTAAATCTATATATCTATGAAGGCTTTAAAAAGCTGAGGGAAAACTGACGGGAGACTACAGGGGGCAGTAAAAAAAAGAAAAAGAAAAAAGGGTATAAAATAGTAAAATAACAAAAGGCAACGGACTTAACTGGAAAAATTAAGAAAGAGAACTACATCTCATAACTCAAACTATCAAAGGCTAGGTGATCGAACAAACGGTGCACACACTGTGAAGACTGAGTGGGGAGTGAAGGTGAGTGAGGGCATATAAAGCATAGGTGACAATCAAACACAGGTGCAGGTAATAAGTGCATAATGAGTTAGTGAGTGAGACGGCACAGTGGGCGAACGGAGGGAGACATCTAGGGCATCCGTAACAGTGCCCCCACCCCCGATGAATGGCTCCTGCCATTTCACCTCGGTGCCTCAGGATGGAGGCGACGGAATGCAGTGATGAGACCCGGGTCCAAGATATTTTGCCGGGGCACCCAGGTCTGCTCCTCTGGCCCATAACCCTCCCAGTCGACCAGAAACTGGAGCCCCCTACCGACCCGCCGGCAGGCCAGAGTCCGGTTGACCGTATAGGCGGGCTGACCTCTGACGAGGTGTGGCGGGGGAATGGGAGGGGGGGGAGCCAGAGAACAGGAGGTGACAGGCTAAAGGAGGGAAACATGGAAGGTGGGGTGGACCCGCATGGATGGGGGAAGCTGCAACCGGTAGGCCACTGGGTTGACCCGACGGATGATCTTGAAGGGACCCATGAAGTGTGGGGACAGCTTCCGGGACTTGACACGGAGGGGAAGATCCCGTGTAGAGAGTCACACCCTCTGTCCCGGATGAAAGACCGGAGCAGGACGATGCCTGCGGTTGCCCTGATGTTGAGCCCGGACCGAGGCCCGCTGGAGAGCGGTGTGTACCTGCCTCCAGGTGCAGCAGCAGCGACTGATGTCGGCCTGGACAGACCGGACCTCCACCTCCTTCTCTTGCTCGGGGAACAGGGAAGACTGATAGCCATATTGGCACTGGAAGGGAAACAACCCGGGGGATGAGCAAAGAAGGGGGTTGTGTGCATATTCCGCACACGGCAGTCGCTGAATGTGTCGGGATTGCTGGAGGCGTAGCACCTCAGTATCCCCTCCAGGTCCTGGTTTACCCGCTCCGTCTGCCCATTCGACTGGGGGTGGAAGCCGGAAGACGGGCTGACGGAGGCGCCGAGGCAGGTGGCGAATGCCTTCCATAACCTGGAGGAGAACTGAAGGCCCCAATTGGACACCACATCCTGGGGAAGGTGACCCGAAAAATGTGCTGCACCATCAGCCATCTCCCAGGCCGACAGGAGTTTGGGGAGGGGGATGAAGTGGACTGCTTTAGAAAACCGGTCCACCGTGACCAGAATGGCTGTGAATCCATCAGAGGGGGGGAGGGCAGAAATGAAATCAAGGGATATGTGGGACCAGGGGTATTTGGGAATGGGTAGAGGTCGGAGGAGCCCAGCCGAGGGTTGGCAGGAGCCCACCTCCGCTGTGGGCCACCAGAACCTCCTCTGGAGAAATTCCAAGGTCCTGGTGGCCCCGGGATAGCTGGTGAGGCTAGATGCATGCACCCACTGAAGCAGCTGCAGTCGTGCAGCCTTAGGCACATACAGAACCCGGGATCGGGTTCACGCCGCAGTGCTGCCCTGACCACTGCATCAATTCCCCACAAGACTGGGGCTGCTGGGAAGGATGGGGTTGGTCTGCTCTTCCATGTTGACGAGATCAAACTGCCGGGAAAGGGCGTCGGGTTTAGTATTTGTCTACCCTTGACGAAGGTGAAACTAAAACAGGTAAAGAATAGTGCCCACCTGGCCTGGCATGAGTTAAGCCGCTTGGCCCCCTGAATGTATGCCAGGTTTTTATGATCTGTCCAAACAATCAACAGATGCGTGGTGCCCTCCAACCAATGTCTCCATTCCTCCAGCATGAGCTTGACCGCCAGCAACTTGCGGTTCCCCACATCGTAATTCCATTCCAGGACGAAAAGAATGCAGAAGAAGAATGAGTCTTATTATCCGTAGGGAATCATTGAGACAAAACTGTCTCCACTGCCACGTCCGAGGCGTCCGGGGTCAGGGTGCACCAGGACAGGTGCTGAGGTGAAGCGCCGCTTTAGGTCAGTGAATGCGTCCTCCCACTCCGGAGACCAGGAGAAGGGAAGAGGGCTCTTCCGGGTGAGGACTGTTAGGGGAGTGGCTAGAGTACTAAAATCTAGGGGAACAGGAACACAGGAACTGGCCCTGGTTGTTAACTGGATTTCTCCAATGGATGAGCTGGCCCGAAGACCAGTCAATGTGGGCCAGACCCGCATCAAGTAGATTCCCTGCTGCTCCTGAGTCAATGAGCGCTCAAACCTGAGGGTGTTTTGGGCCCACTGCACCACCTTAAGGAAAAAGGTCCTGGTATCTCCTGGGTCGAAGGGTAACCGTCGACTCGCTAGCACCCCTCCTGTGGCTAGCGAGACCGGTCGTTTCCCGACTGTAAGCTTTAGCACGGATGGAGTTTCAGTGAGGAGGCAGACATGTTGCAAAAAAACCTTTTGTGGGGCATTTTATTGGTACAGATCTCAAAAAACCAACCCCCCCAATGGCCACAGCAGCCCACACTTAAATACCCTCGGCAGGTGACATGATTAGCGTAGGATAAACCAAGTAAGAGGGGAGCTTCACAATGTACACAAACCAAACTACATAATCTAACATCTATTTTTACACATAACCAAGTATCACAGGTAGGTAAAAACAAACAATCACTGTTAGGCTATGGCAAGTGCAAAGGACACAGTATATTCTCCAGCCACAAATCCCATCCCCCCGTTCAATTAACAATGGGAGCTTCCGGAACTATATAGGCTGTCCCTGTGGCTTGAGAACTCCTTTTGCCGGTGAACCAGGAACTGCAATCACAAACGGGTGAGTATATACACAAACATTCTACATTTCATTAATCTCCCATATACAATGTAAAATATAGAACACCAATGTTTCACAATAACTCAACAATGTTATTTATAGTTAATGTTATTTACAGCTGTGAGTACCAATATGTTAGCCGCGTACTCATACCTTTTATTCTTTGCAGAACCACCCCTCATGACTGTGTCACGCCTGAGGTTGCTTTCTGGTGACTCTGGCGCCCCCCTCTGGCTATACGGGTCAGTGCCTCCCAATCTACCTTAAATCATACCACCTGTGTGTTCTGTCCCCTGTTTGTATAATTAGCCTGTGTGTTCCCCATGTCTTCGTCTGAGATTCTCCCCGTCTGTTGTGAGTACCCTGTCTGTCTGTCTGTCTGTATCGCCAGTCCCAGTGATTCCTGTTCGTATTATTATTCCACTTGTTAAGTGAGTACTTGATTTACGGAGCTTGTTTCTCCACCTTTGTTTTACTGTTTGGTCCCCGTGTTTGTTTGTTCCTGACTCCCTACCTTTGATATTAAATAATCCCCGCTTTAAGAACACTTCACGCTGTTGTCTGAGTATCTCTCCGCACTTGGGTCCACCACACAACCACCCGCCCTAACAGACTGGTCAACAACCGCAGACCCATGTTGACCCACCTAAACACAACATATACCCCTGCACACAAACACACCCATACACTCCCAACCCGTGATGGACTGATCTCCATCACACCGACCCCTCCGGGCATGCGGCACAGACGTGTCCAGACCACCCACTGTATAGGCAGCATCCCTTGCGTAGGCAACGTTGCCTCTCCTCTCTGGACTGCATGGGCTCTCCTGGAGGTAGGGATATGGGATGGCGCGCCAAGAGTCAGCCTCCTCTCATGCATCCTCTTATGTCGTCGGTTGTCCATCCGGATAGTCAGGTCGAAAAGAGCGTCCAATGATTCAGGTAATTCCCTGAGGGCAAGCTCGTCCTTAATACCCTCAGAGAGTCCCTGAGCATATAAGATGACCAGCACGTTCTCCTCCCATCTGGCCTCACTCGCCAACGTCCGGAACCCAACCGAGTAGTCGGCCACCCAACCGAGTAGTCCACCACCACCTGGTTCCCTTGCCGGTATGCAAGTCAGACGTGTCAAATACCTTCTGCAGCTCCTGCGTGAACTGTAGGAAGTTGGCACAGGTCGGGGTTTGCTTTTCCCACTCTGCGGTGGCCCAGGTCAGGGCTCGACCCGTCAGCAGCGTGATGATATATGCCACCCGGGCTTGTTCGGTGGGGAAGGAGGAAGGTTGAAGGCTGAACACCAGGGAGCACTGGGTGAGGAACTCCCGGAAGCCCTCTGGTCATCCATCGTATCGCTCAGGAGGTGGTAATCGAGGCTCACGAGACACCGCCGGAGGAGATGAAGAAGCCGCTGCGGAACCCTCTTCTGCGCTACCTGCCTGGGCTGGGGTTTGATGTGGGATCGACAGATGTTGGACTGTGACGGTCAGCTGGCGTAAGGTATCGGAGATCGTCTGTAGGCTTTGCTTGTGACGTGTGAGAAAGGCGACCTTCGCTGTACTGCGAGGCGATAATGTTCTGCAACCACTGGGTCCATTTTTGGCTCAGTCTTCTGTAAGGTTTTGTGTTGGATGAGCAGACAAAAGGCAGCGGTACAAAATAAAAGTTTCTTTACTTGGAAAAAATAGGTTCTTGATAACACAGGATACAAACATGAACTTAGACGAAAGAATTAAGTGGGAGAAAGCAAAGTCTCCAAAATGGAAATAGTAGATAACAAAAGGCAATGGACTTAACTAAAAAAATAAAGAAACTACGTCTCATAACTTGAACTCGTAAATATCAAAGGCATACTTTTCTCAGGTGATCGAACAAACGGTGCACACACTGTGAAGACTGAGCGGGGAGTGAAGGTGAGTGAGGGCATATAAAGCATAGGTGACAATCAAACACAGATGCAGGTAATAAGTCCAGAATGAGTGAGCGAGTGAGTGTGAGTGAGTGAGACGGCACAGTGGGCGGCCAGATGGAGACACCTAGGCCTCACACTGGGAAGTGCGACCCCAACCTAGGGCTCACACTGGGAAGTGCGACCCCATCCTAGGGCTAACACTGGGAAGTGCAACCCGCATCTCAGGACACATTTTGTCATTGATTGAACATTGAAAAGATGTCTATGTCTGACGTTGATGCCTTGTTCATTTCAGGAGCATATGTGAATGTTGAAAAGTGGTGTTTTTGAGGTTGTTTCAATGGTTCGATCTCAATTCCAACATCTAATTACACATTAATCCTCCACAATTTCTGACATGTAAAGAGTCATGAGTCATCTCAGGAATATATCTCAGTATGATCTATCAGCTTTCTTGTATCCATCACCAACTAATCTTCCTGAGTGTCTAAAGTCAGGCAGACACTGTGTGATATTCACAAACACAGACAATTCCAACCAATTCTCATACTGCAAAACGAATTCTCCACATCAAGCTCTTCTGATGCAATGTACACTGCGCGAGCAGACCCGATGGTAGCTCTCACACGGGGCGACGCAATTGAGCCGCCTCTCACACTCCCCTTCAATGTTTGTTCATTGCCAGGACAGTGGCAGTAATGGAGCTGGCCACGAAATAGTAAGACATTTCAGCTGTAGCTGTCCAGCTGGACATTATTTAGTTGTTTTCAGGCCAATGTGGGCCAGTTTAAATAGTTCAGTAAAGTCATAAATTAAAAATGGACCTTATAAGACTCCTTAAACTGCCTCCTGTGCCGATCTTCTCAGACATTCCCTGACACGGTCCAATAACTTACAGTAAACTATTGTATTAGTGCAAAAACTTAAATGAATAAACTCACCATGTCTCATTAATGTACCCATGTTTGTGTTATGTCTCTGTTTTGTTGCAATGCATTTTTTAATGCAATGCACATTTCTGTGACTAACAGGCAATAACGATTTCCAATCTAATCTTATCTAATGCATGGTTAGTTAAGTATAGCATCCATAATGTCAGTACATTTTACCATTATCAGAAAGGTTGGGTTCTTGTTTTTTCATGTTTAAAAAAAAAAAGACGCTTCCGCATACCGCTTGCAAGTTAATCAATTTTAATAAGTGCAAGCTTTTGATAGCTTTTTTGTGCAACAAAGGAGTCTCATCTAACAGAATAAGAAAGCATAAGAGTAATTCTTACGAGGTTTTGAATAAGCTTTTGAAGAATTGTATTGTAACAGTATTTCCAGGATAGGGACAAATAGTAGCTCTATCGTGTGTTGTGAAAAAACATGTTTTAATTGACAGCCTGTTGATATGATTGTTTCCCACACTAAACATAGTTGATTAGATCAATCCAAACAAACATCAAAATGTCAGAAGTGTTGTTATATAAAGTAATTCTCCAGAAACTTGTGGTGACTCATCTAGACATATCAACCCCCCCCCCCTATTTTGCACATCTATTCTGTATTTTGAGATGACACCATGTCATGATTTGATCAAAGGTATTTCTGTTGTGATTGTGGTTAAGATGCAATACAATGACAATATGTAACATCAAACATTTTATTGCATACACTGCACATGATAAATCCATTTATGAAATGACAGCACCATCTAGTGTCATTTTACCACTCCCCAATTCTTCCTTGAGTCAAGCATGAGTTTGAGAAAAAGCATAATGGTGACGGATCAAAGGACTTATCTCTCAATAATGTTTTTATTAAATTGGTACTTATTGAATAACTTAAAAGATAAACCAAATATGTTTATAACTATAATTTCAGAGCTGGAACATTTAAAAATCACAAATCTCCCAGTTAATAGCTGGAAAGGCATCTACATCACTGTATAGATTTTTGATGGCTTTGTAGCCAGTAGATAGCAGCAAAGAATTAAACCTTTCTTTCAAATTATCATTATGGTTATGTTTGAAAAGATCCTTCCTTCTCTTGATATAAATTACTGACAGTGCTGACATTATTGGTGTTCCTTCCAAATAATCTGTAAAATAAAAATGTGAGAAAGATTGATTTGTGATGATCTGCCATATCAGATAGGCAGTTTAAATGTCATCTTATCTTTATGAGGACTATGCAGCAACCAACATGCAACAGTGTAGAGAAGTTGTGGAAATGTTTTAGTGTAATTTGACATGAATAAGCACATGTCGGCTTTAATAATGTAACCTATTGATTACAGGATAAAGTTAACCAAAAGAAGAATAAATGCTTCACTGTCCCATTAATTTACTTTTTGGCACTGAAAAACTCTACAGCAGATACATCATCAATTAAGACAAGTTAGCCAGTTCTAGTGTCAGCTATACATGCCTTTCCATTTGCAATCCCTCTGGTACATAATAATATTCATCCTATCTGTGCACAAGACCTTTTTTCCAGACTTCTGCAGGCCTTTTAGGTAATCTTTAGCAAACTGTAAGTGGCCATCCTTTTTGAGAATAACTAGTGGTTTGCACCTTACAGTGAAGCCTCTGTAGTTCGGCTGGTGACGTATTCTGTGGATGGTAATCTCTGACACATTCACGCCTACCTCCTGGAGATTGTTCCTGATCTGTGGGACAGTTGTTTTGGAGGCTTTCGTAATTATGGTGAGCATTTTTCAGTCATCCACTTGGCCTCCCTTGGCCTACCAGCCCGTTTCAGATTGCTGAGGTCACCAGTTTTTTTCTTTTTAATGATATTCCAAACTGTTGATTTTGGCAAGCCTTAGGGTTTTGGCTATGTTTCTGAAGTTTCTTTCATTTTTCAGCCTAATAAAGGCTTCCTTGACTTTCATTGACACCGCTTTGGTCCTCATGTTGAGAGACACCAAAGAGACTCCAAAGGCAAATTCAAAGCCTAGAATCAATACTAGACATTGACAGCTCTCTTATGCCTGCACAATTGATGTGACGGAACACACATGACTTACCAGAAGCACCTGCCAAGCCAATTGTTCCCTTACTTTTGGGTACCCTGAAATAGGGGGACTATGCATAAAAAGTGTTGTAATTTATGAACGGTGAAATCAATATGTACACAAATACCATCAAATAAATGCTGAGAATATCTACTTTCACGTCATAATTATTTGATTTCAAATCCAAACTGTGTAGAGCCAAAATTAGAAAAATACTTCACTGTCCCATTACTTACGCAGGGAACAGTATTTCAAATGCAATATAATTGAGAATTGATTATCCTGAATACAATGAAGCATGCATGCTATGCAAATTCACCAAACAATTTATTAGGAACACCTGCACACCTTCTCATGGTAGAGGTGGTATAATAATGTGGGGAATGTTTTCTTGGCACACTTTGGGCCCGTTAATACCAATCAATCATCGCTTGAATGCCACAGCCTATTTGAGTATTGTTGCTGACCATGTGCACCCCTTCATCACCACAATTTACCCATCTTCTAATGGCTACTTCCAGCATGATAATGCACCATGTCACAAAGCAAAAGTCGTCTCAAACTGGTTTCATGAACATGACAATGAGTTCAGTGGCCTTCCCAGTCACCGGATCTGAATCCAAGAGAACACCTTTGGGATGTGGTAGAACGGGAGATTCACAGCTTGAAAGTGCACCTGAAAAATCTGCAGGAATTGCGTGATGCAATCATGTCATCATGGACCACGAAGAATTGAGGCTGTTTTTAGAGCACAGGAAAGACTTACCCAGTATTAGTATAGTGTTCCTAATAAAGTGTTCGGTGAGTGTATATTGTTTTATGTATTTTCTGTTCTGAGCTTGTTTATATGAGATACAATGTGTTTGTCATCTGCAAGGCCCTATACACACTTATAGATTTAATGTGATGTGGTTTTCAAGACACACATTCAAATAAGAGGTTAACCTTTATGCCTAATGAATAGGATAGAATCACCACTGGTATGTGAAGGCCACACACAGCATTGAAGCAGATTATGCTGTACAACAACTGATAGGGGTATAGGATGTTTAGGTGTCTGTTCCACACTCAGTTTTGATTGTAGATGTGTCTGTGTTGTCTGTGTTGTGGTGGATTCCTAGCGCAGGATCACCAAAAGATAATGGGGGGGGGGCACACATACAAAGACCTATTTTAAAACAATTGGGCCTATAAACATTTTGATTTGGAATTTAAAATGTTGCTGTACTCCTACTTCATGAGGAGTATAATACTGACAGTAACTGATACATTTTCTGTTTCCGATGAGTGTCCCCAGCGTTGATGTCAATGGAAGCTAACCCTTAACATTATTTAAAAATGTTTGCCATTTAGCAGACACTTTTATCCGAAGCGACTTACAACAAGTACATTTGTCTAAAGTAAGTGAATCATCTATACATCATCTATATAACAAAAAAAAACTATGCTAGGACCAGGGGCCATTGGCAGTCACAATGCTAGAAGAAGGATTACTTTTTGATTATTATTAACAGTAGATGAACTGTACAGAGGGGTAGTGGGGGGTGAAGAGGTCTTTAGGAGGGACAGTCAAGGTTTAGCCTGAAGAGATGGGTCTTCAGTCTATGGTGGACAATAGGTAGTGACTCTGCAGTCCTGACAGCAGTGGGAAGCTCGTTCCACCACCGGGGCGTCAAGACAGTGAAAAGCCATGACTGAACAGCACGACTGCTGCATCCTCATAGAGGTGGCGGTGCCAGGCGGCCAGCTGAGGTGCAAGAACGGAGTGATCGGGTTTGGGGACTGACCATTACTTGCAAGTAGGGAGAGGCTGTTCCCTTTACCACCCGGTAGGCGAGCACCAGGGTTTTGAATCTGATGCGAGCTGCTACCGGGAGCCAGTGAATGGTGTGGAGGAGAGGGGTGACATGGGAGAATTTGGGGAGATTGAACACCAGATGGGCAGCAGTATTCTGGATGAGCTGCAGAGGTCTGATGGCGGAGGCATGGAGCCCGGACAAGAGTGCGTTGCAGTAGTCAAGGCGGGCGATCACAAGTGCCTGAATCAAGAGTTGTGCTGCTTCTCTCGTGAGGAATGGACATATCCTTTGGATGTTGTAGAGGAAGAATCTACAGGAGTGCGCTGTCGCTGTGATGTTCACCACACAGGATAAGTGGTTGTCAAGGATCACCCCAAGATTCTTGGCTGTCTGGGAGGACATTTGGACTGAGTGGTGAAGTCTGTCTCCAGACTGAGTAAATTAATTTAATCTTGGTTGACTCAGTGTGTTGCTGGTAGTATTGCTGTGGCTATCCTGCCTGAAGCCCTGGGACCTAGTTTCTTTTGAAAACAATCTGCTTGAAACCAATTGCTGTCAATCTCCAATGAGGGGCTGAACTCCTCTGCAAAGTACTTAAGTGCCTACTCAGCTCTGACTAGACTGAGTGGTGAAGTCTGTCTGGTCGTTAACTGATCGTTAGGTGGGAGGGGCTGCAACCCTGCTAAGTCATCAGCAATTACCAAATCTGCACTTCTATCCTGACTGTCAAAGATAGATAGATAGATAGATAGATAGATAGGTACTTTATTGATCCCCGAGGGGAAATTAAGGCGTGACAACAGCTCACATCACAAACAACCAAACAACAACAACAAAATAAAGTGACAATAGAATAATAGAATAAAATAGACTTCTGAATCATTATATACAGTAATAACAGTCCAGTATGATTTAACATCCCCCAGCATGACTCTGATCACCCTGATCGAGCCAGTTGTACTGTCTTATTGCGGCAGGCAGAAAATATCTCCTATAGCGCTCCTTAGTGCAATGTGGTTGTAGTAGTTGGTTGCTAAAGGAGCTTCTCTTTCTCTGCCACAGTGTCATGTAGGGGAAGGCAGGGATTGTCCTTGATGGCCAGGAGTTTGGTCCTCATCCTCCTATAGGCCACCTCCTCCACAGTGTCCAGGTTGACACCGAGGACAGAACCAGCTTTCCTAATAAGCTTGTTCAGCCTCTTGGTGTCACATTCCTTGATGCTGCCCCCCCAGCATACCACTGCGTACAGCACTGCGCTGGCCACCACTGATTGGTAGAACATGTTCAGCAGAGGCTTGCACACACCAAAGGATCTGAGCCTCCTCAAGAAATAAAGCTGGCTGTGGCCCCTCTTGTACAGGACATCTGTATTACCAATCCAGTCCAGTTTATTGTCCAGGTGCACCCCCAGGTACTTGTAGCTCTGGACCACCTCCACGTCCTCTCCCTGGATGGAAACAGGAGACAGAGGGACCCTAGCCCTCCTAAAGTCCACCACCATCTCCTTTGTCTTGCTGATGTTGAGTAGCAGGTGGTTCTGCTCACACCACTCAAAAAAACTACCCACTTCCCCAGATGTGTAGTGTAAAATATGATAATGTACTGTCTAAACTGCACTCTATATACTACCTATCAAGCCTAGCTATTCCTACAATATACACAATAGTAAGTATTCCCAATTGCATGTCCTGGTTGACACATTTAAGCAATGTGTCTGTTTTTCTTTCACTCTGTCCTCCCTTAATCAAGACCTGCCTTATGATTTAGCACCTTAATACTCATTCAACTGTTCCCTTGATATAACTATGGGCCTTAGTTAGATGTGAATAGGTCATACAGGTTAAGAAACCGGTGAGGCCCCTCTGGCCCAGATATAGACAAGCTAGTTAATCCACTGAGTTCTTTTTGATACCCTTTGTGAAAATGTAATCTTGTTTACCACATTCATTGTTTTTGTTTAATTGGTGCTGTAATGAACCTCAGTTGAGTCTCAGTTCTAGTTACTGCATCAACAGAGGTTATTTACACACACTCATTAGCCGTCAGACACATATTAAGACCCAAGAGGCATCTGGGAGGTCAGAATGGATGTACAGGGGCACTGGTGGCTTCACCAAGGGGGCAATTATCAAACCTTTTACTATGTTCAGGCTTATTCTTATTATGACTATCAACAGTAGCCTGAGGGCTATGTCTACATATCTGTAGATATGGAGGAATATGTACAGTAATCTGTATAATGCAGACTGGTTTCCTACTTAAATCGTGTGCATATACACAACAGTACGCATTCCTAATTGTATGTCCTGGTTGACGCATATAACTATACTGCCAGGTGAAACTGAAAACAGTGTATAAGGAGGCTTATGGTGTGGTGGAGGCAGTAACAACTGCAGCTTCTCTGACTGGTACTGTACCTCGCAGTCAGGTAACAATGACAACAGACCCAATTACCCAATGATGGATTGAGCAAATACTTTATAGTTGATACTTTATACTTTGGAAAGATGTTTGTCACTGCTCTCGTTTTTATTCACATATCGTGACATTTGTTTGCAAATGTAAAAACATTTATTTACACATTTTTAACCACATTTACAAATAATTAAAAAAAATATTCGTTTACATAGACAAATCAAGAGGTGTTTGTGTGTTGATAGTAAATTATATATTTTTTTATTTGTTTACAGACCATGGTACACATTTGTGAGACGTACAGACATTTTTTTTTTATAATATTGGCAGGATTCTACCTCCATATTCATCTTTCTACATGCGGTCAATCACAGATTTCAAAACAAATTAAAAGGGGAAAACGTCAATAGTGCGCGAAGTAGGCCATGCAATTTGTGACATTACAAGATACATTTTTGGTACAGTACAGTAGGTCAGACCTGGTTGAGTGACGGTAGCATGGCAGTACCACCACAGCAGAAGCGAGTCAACTTGCCTTTTTTCACTTTTTATTTTAGGTATTTGACCTTGGAGTCATCGCAATTCTAATAGATAGACCCCTATCAGTGTTTAAAATCATTGCCACTTGTGGGCTGCAGTAAACAAAATTAACTATATACTGACAGCAACTCCACAATATGGTGAAGCATTTTTTGTTGGTGTTGAAACCCTTGTCATGGTTTGTAGTGCAAAAATAATAGTGTGTATTTTACATATAGCCTTTTATGTATAGCCTTTCATTCTTGTAAAACGTTGTTTTATTTGACAGCAGTAGTTTTGAGGGTTAGTTTGGGATTAACGTGATAGTGAGAGCAGGCCAATGGGACAGTGAGAGCAGGCCAATCGGATGTTTGTTTGTTTTCAATGTGCATTCTATCTTGCACTAGGCTACGGCGACCAGTCAAACAAATTAAATAGATCTATAACTAGAGGCAACTCATCCGTCAAAATCATTGGATCTGATTGCTTTAACTCAATGTTGTTAGGCTACCTTATATTTTATACAGTAAAGGAATGGAATTTCCACACAAAGTGGGAAAGCAGAGGAACAACCCTCTAAAGATGTAATTTCATTCTAAGAATAGCCTACATTTTTCCTCCTGTCCCGTCCATCCCATCTCTCCAATAGGCAATAGGCTCTCTCATGTGGACATAAAAAAATATGATCTGAGCTTCCATTATAGGCCTCGTGCTTCTTTTCGTACATAGCCAATAATCTGCAAGCAGCCCAAGGACAGTATTATTTTCAAGCATCCAATGTCTACTTTTGTATACTGAGGTAGCTTATGAGCTCCGAAATTAGGAGCATTAAAAACATTATCCTGCATGGAAAAACAGATGTCTCTCCCCCTCCATCCCACAGTCTTGCATCAAAAGCCAATTACATGTGGATCAAAACGAAAGTTGCCGGTATAAACTCATGTTTGTAGACTAGGCCTAGATTGTAGCCTAGTGTTTCTTTTGTTTGGATTCATGAATTAACTTTGCTTTATTTGATAGCATTATTTAAAAGCAGCCCACAGATTTGAGTTAATTGAGAGCTGGTTTGGAGTCATGATAAACGGGAGAAGGAGATGCGAGTAATTTGTGCAAGGTAGCATATACTGTTCAAATCCTGCATAGTGCTCAGTTCCATGGAGAAAATGTGCCTACAGAAAAGCTTTGTTTCCAAAAAAAGCCCTACCAGGCTTTTTCCCCTCCTGTCTTGTCTCTTATTATCTAGGTGTTGTTGCCTCTTGAGGGCCATGTTGTGGTGTTTATTTGATTCATCAGGAGCCCAGGGACAGTATTTTTGACAAGCATCAATCAATGTTTATTTTTGTAAACCGAAGGAGCTATTGGCCCTCCATCCTGCAGAGTCTGGCGCCTATGCTGACCCAGTTAACCCACATTACACGCGCTGTAAAGCTTTGATGATTTACTTGAGTGATTGTTTAATTTTTGTGGATGTAGTGATTTAACCTTGCTTTATTTAATATCATTATTTTAAAGCCACAGATTTGGATGAGATGGGAGTCATGATGAGAGCGCAGTTTCTGCGTTTATTTTAACATTAGGCCTACTTGAGAGGAATCCCATTGAGCATTTCAAGATTAGTTTAACAGTTAAGGTGAACGTGACATTGTGGATGCGCAGCGTTTATGCCATGGACTTGATGCGCAATGTATGGAGATTGGAGACACCATGGAATGTGCATAACACTTTTCATTATGACAAAAATGAAATAGAATGTTTTATACTGGTAATTACGGGTAATGCGTTAACGACCACCGAAAATAAACAAAACTGTGCGACAGAGGTAGCCTAATCGCTGCTCACGGGCAGCTCACTTCTTTTGAGCCTAAAATCGCTACAACTGACCCAAAGGTGCTGTCTGAAAAGGGTTGTACTGAAGACACTGTATGTTATGGAACAAATAAAAACCTTAATCGTTTATGCTCCTTCATGCTGGAGGAGGGGCCAGGTCATTAGCCAATTATCTATCGACAAAATGATTTCTCTTTTCAAAGGGAATTTGTTTCAAATGGGTAATGTGGAGCAATCTACGAGCGGGTTGGGAGAATGTGAGCGTGTCATCAACTGTGGGCTGATGTCACAGCCGTCTTCTGCTGTCTTAGGTACAGTACACCAGTGTTTAAAAGGTTCATACTGCCATCGCAACAGTGGTCTAGTTCAATGGTGCTGCTGCAGACGAGTTGTGATGACAAGAGCTAATAAGTGCTAATCCCTAAAATAAAAATGAGAGAGAGAAAGGTTGCTGATGGTTTGCCTTATCAGATAGAAATGTTACCCGTGAACGTCTGAAGAACCAGATTGACGGCACACAGAAGGTGGTGGGGTTTAGCCCGAAGGTGTATTTAATAATAAAAAGGGAAAAGGGGTAGGGGAGAGAAGGATAATCCAATAGAGAGTAGTCCAGGGTCGGTCCAGGGTTCGGCAGGCAGGCGGGTAGTCAGACGAGCAGGGGTCGGGCAGGCAGGAATGGGCTAGGTCCGTGGAAGGTAGACAAGGGGGAATCCGAGGAAGACGAAGGTTCTAGGAGAACACGGTGAAACACAAAACAAACACTGGAAAAATGGGAGGATATTCAAAGGCTGGAAACGTAAGTGATACTTGAAGAGTTACCGTGAGACACAGTATGTTCTGGCACTGGAGTGGAGTTCAGGCAGGGTTCTTATAGGGCGGTGATTGCAGATGGTTCGCAGGTGTGCTGAGTGGAGACAGGAAACAGGTGCGCTGTTGACTGGGAGGTGGTGAACAGCGATGAACGCCGGGGCCTCAAGGTGGTGTCAGAGGGCCGGTCAGGGAGAGGGACCGTAACAGTCCCCTCCCCCTTATGGGAGACACCGGGCGACCGCCCTGGAGCGTCGGGATGGGCCTGATAGAATTTGTCCAACAAGGAGGGGTCGGCGAAGTAGGAGGCTGGGACCCAGTCTCGGTCCTCGGGCCCATAGCCCTCCCAGTCGACCAGGTACTGGAACCTGCGGCCCCTACGGCGGACCGCCAGGATCTCCCTCACGGTCCACACGGGGTCGCCATCGTCCAGTACCCAAGGCGGTGGAAGTGCTTGAACTGGGGGAGACAGGGGGCTGGAAACTGCCGGTTTAAGCTGGGACACGTGAAACACAGGGTGAATTGACATGGAACTTGGGAGGGTGAGATGTACCGTGGTGGGGTTGATGATCCAGTCGACCGGGAAGGGGCCCACGTAGCGTGGGGCGAGCTTCCGGGAGGTGGAGGGGAGGCTGAGGTCCAAGGAGGCTGAGCCAAACCTGTTGACCAGGACGGTAGATGGGGGCGGGTCTGCGTCTGCGGTTGGCGGTGTGTCTGGACCGCTCAGTGGCTCTCTCCAAAGTGGCCCGAGTGGTCCTCCAGACCCGCTGGCACTGACAGAGGTGGGCCCTGTTGGTCGGGACCGCCACCTCTGCCTCCTGGCTGGGGAACATGGGGGGTTGGTATCCTAGGGAACACTTATTCAAACGGCGACATGCCCGTGGCATTGCTGGCCATGGAGTTGTGGGCATACTCGATCCACGGCAGGTGTCGGCTCCAGAACGCTCTGCCTGGCCGTTAGATTGGGGGTGGTATCTGGAGGTGAGGCTGACCATGGCCCCAATCCCCTTACAAAAGGCCTGCCACACCCAGGAAGTAAACTGGGGACCACGGCCAGACACAATGTTCAGGGGAATGCCGTGGAGGCGGACGACGTGGAGCACTAGGAGATCGGCGGTCTCGGCAGAGGAGGGGAGTTTGGGAAGGGCGATGAAATGGGCGGACTTCGAAAACCGGTCAACAATGGTGAGTACCAACGATGGTGTTACCCTGGGAGGAGGGAAGACTGGACACGATGGGAAGGGGCTGCAGTAGTCCACGGGAGGCTGGTGAGAGGCCTTTCTCCGGGCGCAGATGGTGCAGGCGGTGATGTACTCCCTGGTGTCCGCCTCCATGGCAGGCCACCAGAATCGCCGGTGGATAAACGAGAGGGCCCTGCCCGCTCCCGGGTGGCAGGCGAACCTACTGGCGTGACCCCATTCCAGAACTCAGGATCAGACTGCCGGGGGAACGAAGACTCATCCGGGGGGTCCGCCTCCTGGGCTGGGGTGAGAGCGTTGGGCAGCCCTGATCACGGAGTCGATGGCCCAAGTGATGATGCCAACCACTCGGGAGGGGAGAAGGATGGTACCGGGGGTAGACGGAGCCACCTCATCCGGGGCCAGGCGGGAGAATGCGTTGGTCTTGGTGTTGCTGGAGCCTGGCTTGTAGGTGATGGTGAATTTGAACCGAGTGAAGAAGAGGGCCCAGCGTGCCTGGCGGGAGTTGAGCCTCTTGGCCGACCGGATGTACGTCAAGTTCTTGTGGTCGGCCCAAACCACGAAAGGCTGCTGGGCCCCCTCAAGCCAGTGTCTCCACTCCACCAAGGCCGCATACACTGCCAGCAGCTCCCGGTTGCCCAGGTCATAGTTTCTCTCCGCCGGGGACAGACGTGGTGAGAAGTATGCGCAGGGGTGGATCCTCTGGTCCTCCGCGGACACCTGGGATAGGACGGCCCCGAGGCCGGTGTCGGATGCATCCACCTCCACAAAGAACTGATGGGATGGGTCGGGGTGGATGAGCACTGGGGCCATCGTGAACAGACTCTTCAGGGTCAAGAAGGCGGCCTCCGCCTCCAAGGACCAGGAGGTGAGGGCGGTTAGTGGAGCGGCCACCTGGCTGAACCCCCAGATGAACCACCTGTAGAACCCCGCGAAGCCCAGGAAACGTCTCAGCGCTGTGAAGCGCCTTATCCCCCCAGCCACTCTCCGCTACAAGGGTGCGGAATTCCGGAATAATCCGCCACCGAACAGTTCCCCTGGTGGATGATGTGGAGGCGGGAAGCTGTGTCGGAGCCCTCCTGGGGATGATCGAAAATGAAGCAGAACTCCGCTTTGAAATCCTCGAAGTTAGACGCCAAGGCGGAGCTACTGCCCAGAGCAGCGACGGCCCACTTCAGCGTGCGCCCGGTCAACAGCGAAATGATGAAGGCCACCTTGTCCCCTCCGGAGCGGAATCTGCTGGGCTGGAACTGGAAGGCCAGCTCGCATTGAGCCAGGAAGCCGCGGCAGAGATCGAACTCCCCTCCCAAGGGGCAAGGCGGCGCAAGGTGAGGCTCTCGGAAGCCGTGAGGAACCTGGGCACTGGGTCCAGGGACTGGGCTCACATCTGGAGGTGGTGCCGGTGCTGATGGTGGGAGTTGACTCAAGGTGCTGAGCTCGAGTCGGGTGAGGCGGTCGGAGATCTGGTGGAAGGCGCTGTCCAGCTGGTCCGTGACCCAGTTCAGGAGGGCGCCGTGTAGGTGGTGGGGAAGAAGGCGAAGGTGGTGGGGTTTAGCCCGAAGGCATATTTAATAATAAAAGGGGAAAAGGGGTAGGGGAAAGAAGGATAATCCAATAGAGAGTGGGTAGTCAGGCAGGCAGGAATGGGCTAGGTCCGTGGAAGGTAGACAAGGGGGAATCCGAGGAAGACGAGGGTTCTAGGGGATCACAGGAGAACGCGGTGAAACACAAAACAAACACTGGAGAATATGCAAAGGCTGGAAGCGTAAGTGATACTTGAAGAGTTACCGTGGGACACAGTATGTTCTGGCACTGGAGTGGAGTTTAGGCAGTGTTCTTATAGGGCGGTGATTGCAGATGGTTTGCAGGTGTGCTGAGTGGAGACAGGGAACAGGTGCGCTGTCGACTGGGATGTGAACGCTCCAGCGATGATCGCCGGGGCCTCAAGGTGGTCTGGGAGAAGGACCATAACAAGAAAAATCACATAATGTATTACAGAGATGAAGAGTGGAAATGGTTTAAATATCAGGTTATCTTAACAAGGACCAAGCAATGGGACCAACTTGTGTTTTTCAAATATCCCTATCCATTCTTTTAGTGGGATTGAGATTGGATAGAAAAGTAGCCTATATAGGACATGAGAAGATGGCTGTGAAAGAGATGCCTGTGCATCTTGCATAGTGCACAAAACTGACATGTTTTCACCTTCCCCTACCCATTTGTTAACAATTGCCAGGGTGCAAAGTCTGTTATTGACCCGCTTCAGGTTTTCACCTCCTCGTTTAGTGGGATTGAGACTGGATAGAAAAGTAGCCTATATAGGAACTGAGAAGATGGCTGTGACAAAGATGCCTTTGGATCTTGCACAGTATGCAAAACTGACATGTTTTCCCATTCTTTTAGTGGGATTGGCCAGGGTGCCAAGTCTCTTAACGACCCATTCAGGTTTTCACCCCCTATTTGGGTGGGGTGAAGCAAGGCGGGAGAGGTTGGCAATGGCATTATGCTAAAAAAGAAAATGTGTGCACAAAACAAGATTAAATTACATTATTTTTCTTTGTTCCATGTAGATTTCCACCTACTGGTGAGAGTTGTAACAACTGTAACAAACAGACGTGTCAATACAACAGAGATCTGAGCAAAATCTCTGACAAAATTAAGTTTACTATAGTGAATTACAGAGATGAAGAGTGGAAATGGATTACATCAGGTTATCTTCTCTCATATCGTCATTCTCATTCCTCCCTAATAGGCTACAATATACTAACCTTCCCCCACTCAAGCAGTATATTGTAATTTGCTGCCAATTACAGACCCATGAAACACTCTCTTTGAAAACAGAGATCATTCTGTCTGTATAAATTACTGACCCGCCTTGAGTAAGTTCTTAAAACTTTTGAATGATTATATCTATTTCATTTGTACAATGACTTGTTCTGATAATGGTACATCTAATAATGGAACATAGATACTCTGTTGTAACTGTTGTCACACTTAATCATCAACATCAAAACTACAGAATTAAAAGTGTACGAGGGCTATAGCATAAGATTCATATAACATAAGAGTCATAGAAAGAGTCAAGTCAAAGTTTATTGGTCATATGCACAGGATACAGGTTAGAATAGAATAGAAAAAAAATCCTATATTTTTCCCGGAAGGGAACGATTGTAGTTGTCAGCAATGACATTACATAGACAGAAAAAAAACTAAACATATTTAAAGTCATCAATAATGATAACCAAATTCATTAACCAGGTTTAGGTTGTAAACTGTACAATTACAGTGAATGTGTACTTTGCAAGCTTCCTCTCAGAAGTAAATAAGTCAATAAATGTAGAATAAAGTGAGCAATACAATGTCCAGAAACACTGGAAACAATGTGCTAGTTTGTACTGACATTATTCGATTTTTATTCAACACTGACGTTCTTGATCACATTCCGGATGCATCACCTTCCAGCTTGATAACCACTGACAGAACCTTAGATAAGTGATCAATGTACTTGTTGTTGAAATCAGGAGACCTGTGTGGGAAAGATAATTTCATGTCAATTCATTGTTTTTGTAATAGATACAGTTCCAGCCAGGATCATTAATTTACTCTGCTGGTGTCTTGACCCAGTTTATTCCCTCATTGGTGATGCAAACTCTAGCCGGGGTGTGCTTTGGATCACAGTCTGCATTAGTTAAAATAAGTAATGATTGATGATGTGATTGAAACAATGTTTATTATTAGGAGAACAATTTATGATTTTTTTTGATTGATAATTTGATTGATAATTTAATGAGTTTGACCCCTAAAATCCTGATACAAGGCCCAGTGTATCCTTAGATGATGTGTTCCTCAAAGTAAATTCGATCCATGATACAGTAAGTAGAGGTTTAATCCCTGCAGACGGCCGCTGCACTTAAATGTGGTGTGAAGTGCTGCCTAAAGCCACCACAAGGCGGTGAGAAGAGCTATGAAGGATGTTTGGAAAGAGAATGGTTTGCCTTATCAGCTTGCCTTATCAGATAGATTGGCAAAATCAAGATTATTATAGCAGCTCATGAATTGCAGAGATGAAGAGTGGAAATGAACACTTTGCTGCATTTGTTTCATTCTTTATCAAAATGTTAAATGCTTGATTTGCACAGGGCCTCAACAATGTCATACACTATATACAATAAACTCACATATAATATAGCCTACAATAACTCCCTAAATGCTAAAATAAACCCTAACTAAACTGCACAACATACAGTGACCTGCATAAGTAATGGGACAGTGAAGCATTTTTTCTTCTTCTGGCTCTATACTGCTCAGCTTTTATTTGATGGTATTTGAGTACATACAGTGCCTACAGAAAGTCATCATACCCTGTGAAATCTTTACCTTTTGTCACATTACACCCTGGAAATTAAAATGAATCAAATATAACTTTTTTGAGCTGTATGTACACATTATAACCCTCATCATCAAAGTGAAAATACAATTTTTAAAAATTCTAAATTAATTAGTGAAATACCTGGTTTGGTTAAGTGATCAGCCCCTTAGAGTATACCATTATAAACTTGCTCAGGTGCAACCAATCTACTTCCAGATCAAACACCAGGCTAATTGCCCCCCACCTGACATCAATTGTAGTGTTTTTGATTACTTCAGAATAAAACCAGCTGTTTCTTGAGGATTCCACTACTAGAAGTGCATGATTCTGCAAAGAATTCACCATGGTTGGAAAAGTACTTTCAAAAGGCCTCCGGGATAAAGTTGTAGGAAGGCACAAGTTAGGTGAAGGCTACAAAAAGATTTCGAAGGCTTTAGCTATCCCTCTGAGTACCATTCAGAGCATCATTAAGAAGTGGAAGGCGTATGGCACCACCAACACCTTGCCTAGATCAGGCCGTCCGTCCAAACTGGATGACCGAGCCAGGAGGACATTGATCAGAAAAGCTACCAAGAGGCCAAAGGCAACTTTGAAGAACTTACAAGTCTTTATGGCTGGGACTGGTCTGTCTGTGCATGTGGCAACAATCTCAAGCTTTACACAAAGCTGGCCTGTATGGCATGGTAGCAAGAAAGAAGCCTTTTCTGAAAAAGTGCCACACTCAGTCTCGTTTGTGCAATGCAAAAACACACCTGGAAGATTCTGTTGCCATGTGGAAAAAGGTTTTATGGTCAGACGAGACTAAGATTGAACTTTTTGGACTGAACTCCAAGCGCTATGTTTGGCGAAAACCAAACACAGCACACCACCCACAACACACCATACCTTCTGTGAAGCATGGTGGTGGCAACATTATGTTGTGGGGATGTTTCTCTTCAGCGGAGACTGGGCAATTGGTCAGGATTGAAGGGAAAATGGATGCTGCCAAGTACACCCAAATTCTTGAGGACAACCTGCGTCCCTCTGCTAGACAGCTGAAGATGGGCAGGTCATTCACCTTCCAACACAATAACGATCCTAAACATACCGCCAAAAGAACAATGCAGTGGCTTAAGGATAGAAAGGTGAATGTCCTTGAGTGGCCAAGTCAGAGCCCTGACTTAAATCCGATAGAAAATCTGTGGATGGACTTGAAGAGAGCAGTCCATCGCTGCTCACCACGGAATTTGACTGAACTCGAACAATTCTGCAAGGAAGAATGGGCAAATATTCTCCAATCTAGGTGTGCAAAACTAGTAGAGACATATCCAAACAGATTGATGGCTGTAATTGCAGCAAAAGGTGGCTCTCCAAAGTATTAAATCAGGGGATGACTTTTCCAACCGTTATTTTTGTTTTTCATTTTTTATAAATTTTCTGAACTGTCGCCTTTTTTTTCATTAGTTTGATGTTTGTATGGCTATATTTGTACATAAAGCTGGAAAAAGTTTTTTTTTAATGGGTTTTGATTTCAGGCTGTACTATAAATATAGTAACTATTTCAAACTATTTTCTTTGCATTCAATAACTGCCTGAAGTCGGCGACCCATTAACCCCACTTGGGGATGCTGGGTATCTTCTCTGGTGATGCTCTGACAGGCCTGTACTGCAGCCATCTTCAGTTGTTGTTTGTTTTGTTTCTTTTTGGCTAAAATCTTATCATCAAGAAATGAAATGGATCTTACACAAGGTGTAATTGATTCGTATGCAAATCAGAGACTCTATAAAAACAAAGATATTATTTCCAGAATGACATGAATTATTATCCTTGCATTAAGAGGGACTCAATTCAACTTACTGAGTGATTTGTTGATGACATTTTTGCATTTTAGCTAATTTTAAGAGTGTGATAGCAAAGGGTATTTCAATTTTAATACATTTACAGAAATTTCTAAAAACCTGTTTTTGCTTTGTCATTCTGGGGTATTGTGTGTGGATTGATGGCAAATTCTTTTAATTTAATCAATTTTAAATTGAGTCTATAACTAAATAATATCTGGAAAAAGTGAAGAGGTCTGAATACTTTCCGAAGGCCCTGTATATCCTAAGGGCTGTGGCTATGGTTTCCAAATTATGTGCATAATCTTGACTGTTCAGAGGAATGTTCAAAGAAACAACTTCACCTGTTTATTTGTGTGTGTCCCTTATCTGTTTTGGTTTACTAAACTTTACTTAACCACAAAATGTGCATGTCACTTAATGTTCATCTTTAACGATGGCATCAGTGATGTTAGGGCAGTGAATACAAGTAAACTTTACTAGTTTATCTTTTTGATTTTGGTGAATAGGGTTTACCCACCTTTTATGCTAGGTCTATTATTTGCATTTCCAACCTATTCAATCCATGGTGTTTAGGGTTTGACCACCTGTCTTTTTACCAGCACATCCCTGGATATGTCTATTCCAATAGTATATCCTTTCAAGTACAGTAGCAGTGCTACCTCAGGCTAAGGAGCTGGGTTGATTAACTGGTACAAAGGCTCAGGGAGGCAGAAAAAAAGGTCCAGACATAAGTCATTTTTCACATAAGGTTAAATAAAGCATATCATAGATGAACTCAAGCACTAATGTCAAACAATTCAAAATAAAATTGGCCAAAGAAATACACAGCCATATGCTACCCTCAGTCCCGTCCAATCTGTGTGGCTGCATCAGCTACTAAACGGAGGGTGAGTGGTAGGAAAAATAACTTTGATTGATAATCATCTAACCAGCCTATGGCCCTAAAATGGATGGTCTTCTAGTGTGGGGAGGGCCAGAGGGGGCGACAACCCCTCATAACATCAAAATATACATACATACACAGACACATTCTTACATCACAAATAAACTGACATTTATTTAAACAAGATCTGTACAAGGAACATTTATGGCATGTATGAAAAAGTGTGAAATTACTGCAGGTTTGTGGTAGAGTTGTGTTTCCTCAGGGGCAGGTCTAACCCAAGTGTATCTCACAACTGTACATATGTAGGGTCCTGAGACTCCCCTGATCGGAAGATTATTTCAAAGTAGTATGGAAGGAAATGACTTCAGGTTCACAATGAGGTATTGCAATTGGGAATCAAATAACGTTAAGACCGCCCGTGGGATGACTTTGTGCAGCAGGAGTCAATCCCCTCAGCAGCCGCAGTAGGGGAGCCTTGGACCCCACATACGTTGTGAGGTCTGCTCTGCCCAGGTCCGGTCCATATTGGTGAATAGGGCCAGATCTCTGATAGCAGGACTGAGTTACTCCCCACCTCATCAGGGGATGCCAGGTGAGAGGTTGAGAATTGTATTAACCAAATGAAAGCAATATGGCAGGGCATAGCATTGCAGGTGAGAAGTTAGATGAACATCCTAGCAGTATATAACTGTGGCAACATAACTACTCTACTAGTATAGAGGCAGAGCACCGCTGTTCTCCTTCACCAAACATTGAGAAGGCCATAGCTCAAAGCCATCTCCTGACCTCAAATCCAAATCGGGACTTACAGATTCCTTGAAAAAATGTAATGTTACAATAACAGCAATCACTTTTGAGATTAAGACATTTTTAACACATTAACCCACCACCACCACCACCACCCCCCCCAGACATCAGAGATGAAACTGCACCAATGTTCAATTTCTACATATACTAAGAATAGTACAATTATTTTCACATTGATTGAATATTGAAGATAAATATTGGCATAGCTTCTGCAGATTTCAATTTACCTAGCTAGCCAGGTACTACTAGCAGGTTTCTTTAAGCTAGCTACATCAATCCTACATTCAAACCTGAGAGATATTTTACAGCTTGCATCAATGAAACCATATCGTATAACAAAAAAGATTCTGAATAATGAATACACTGTACGTAGTTGATGGCATTATACTTGTTCATAATGGTTATTCTGCTTCTGATTGATGCTGAGCAACGGTTTTTCATACCTCTGCGTCGAGTGTCTACTTCCTTGAAGAACGTGATTGGCAGACTCAAGGTCACAAGGTGGTTACATGAATTTTGGATTGGTTAACTATTTAGTAATGCCCCCTGTTTGCCTGATCGCAAACGTTTTTAAAGTTGTTTAACGCGTAAAAATGTACATTGTCAACTAATGAAAATGTGTTTAAAAAAAAAACCTAAATGTAGCTTATAATAAAAACTGTCTCCTTCCTTGTCAGGGAATGATCATCTCAAAAACTAAAGCAGATAGAGTGCCTCAGCCCACCGCCTATCTACAGCATTATGTTTTATTGCAATCTTTAATGCAGTAAAGTTTGCTTTTGGTTTTGAGACAGTTGGCAATGGAGCATAGCAACAATGGTTTGGACTCATCACTGGTGCCTCAGTAGATGGTGAAGGTTAATCTTAAAAACAAAACAACATATTAAGCTTACAATCAACTAAAGTGGATAGGAACAGTCCAAACCATCTGATGTTAAACGAAAATAACAAAGTTTGAGTGACCCCTCCATACCCAGGCTGTTGCTGGCCACTTGGTTCATGGGTTGCAAAGCCTTTTCCTCACATTCATTCAGGGTTTCACTCCCCTCCGGAGCCACTTTCATGGGAGTGTATATTTGAATGTTTATCTTTAGCGCTTTGTTTTAAATCAGCAAAGTTTTTTAGTTTTTTGTAGTATTTATTGAGTTGGTGATTCTTAGCCAGATTTTCTTTTGTGATGATGCATTCATTTTCCCACTTTGAAGTAAATCTTTGTATTCAATTCTTTAAGTCTAGCAAAGGCGTGATTTCATTTGAGGTAAAGTTTTCTGACCTGAATTTCCCCCTTCCAAGTCAGTCTATTGTAAAATTATGTGAGTGAGAGGCACACGTTATTTAAATAAGGCGTGTCCACCTCTTTTTGCACTCACCTCCACACACAAGTGCAGCATAGTAAGGTCTTTTAAAATAGCTTCTCAATACATAGGTGCAGTGTGGGCGCAGGAAAATGAGCACATAAGTCAGCTTTTTCAGTTTCTTTGAAAATCACCCTGTATGTTTTTAGGCAATTTTTAGATAAAGTTGAAGAAGCCTACCATTCCAAAATGGCATAACTATTATTTCATGTTTTTGGTACAAAAACAGTCAAACAAGGCTTATAGGAATTGGACACATGCTATGCAGTGTTTACTCGTTCTTTATAGCTTAAGTTCTTGTTTAAATAAATACCCATTTCTAGCATTGTGACAACCCACTGGAGTCTGGGCTGGTCATCACAAGTTGAAAAAGTGTTTTTAACATTTAATATTTTCATTTTTAGCTGAAATGTCAAAGGAGATACTGTACCAAATTCAAAGTAAAATCTTGTTTGTTTCATTGGAGGTGGAACAGATTTGTGTAAGAACTAGATAGGCGGAGTAATATGGAAGAGAGTGAGAGTGGTCTCCCCTTCATAAGAGTGTGACTCTCCCCATCTTCTTCACAATAATTAGATATTTTTCAGGTAATTAGAAAAAAGCTAATTTGTTAGGAATAGATAGGCTTGATAGGTACAGATCACAGTTTAGTACACTATAACAAAACATATCCCACACCTAGGGGGCAGCGGCAGCCGAGGCCAGGTGTGGAAGTGCCAGTGTCGGGGTATGCACAGGTGCAGAGAGATTGACCCTGTGTCTCCATCTTTGTCACCACCTTAACATCAACCATCCACTTGGGCTGGCCAACCAGGGAGTCTTGCTGGAGCTGGCCCTGGCCCTGGACCCTGGTAAGCAACCCTGCTGTCTCCCCAGGGGACATTTATATCCAACACTGGCCGCATACTCTTCAGAACTGATTGTTATTTATGATGGGGGGGGGCATGGAGGAAATTGGACCTCTAAATTATGAAAACTGATGACCCTCCCACAAGAAAAAACAACAACCCAGTGACCCAGTAGCCATTGATTGATACCGAGCAACAACACTGGATAAAATTCTGCTATCAAGCGTCAATTAAGTGCCATGTATGAAGGGCACATATTTCACTTGGAGAGAGAGAGTCAGTGTCATGCACAGATCGACAAGTGTTTCATTGTTTCAATGTGCCTCATTGACCTAGGCACAGTTGCTTGCATAAATTAACTTGTTGTTTTTTATTCAATATTACATTTTCACACTATATCATTATTTTGCTTTGGCTACACAGGCTCTGATAACTATTCATTGCTTCAGTGAATGCTGCATAGGCTATTGCATGCAAGGAATTATAATAAAATAAGTAGCTTAGGCCTAATGGGCTACAGAACTTATAGGGATTTTTTTTCAGAATTAACCACAACACACACAATTCATGGCATGGACTAAACAGTTTTCATTACTTTTATAATTCTCTCCATTCGTTGATCCTGCCCAATACAATCTATAGGCTACCGGTAGGTATCTTTTGCGTAGTGGTAAACTTCACTAGTTCTTTAGCACTGCAACTCAGTGTGTCTGTGAACTGCTCTAACCCGACTATTCAGACGACCATAAGTACAGGGAATTTTACTGAATAAAAAATATCATATTTGCTATTACAACTGGCTATACAGTCTACATTTATTATCTTTGGTTTACAGGATTTGGAACCTTGTGTTTATGACGGGTTGGTTTGGAGCTGCCATACTCTGACTTACCCAAATGACAACTGGCTATCCCGTGCTGAAATGAACACCGTTAAGGCGTGATTGAATTTAAAGCATTCCTGACATCCCTGCAACATACAAGGCTGCATTCCAAATCATTTGTTGAAAATGAAATACAATAATAATCAACTTTATTTCGTTTTTTGTTCTTTTGGCTCTACACTCCAAAGCTTTTATTTGATGGTATTTGCATACATATTGGTTTAAAACACTTTTAAAACACTAGTAAAATTCAAAAAGTCAAAACGTAATGGGACAATTGGCTTGACAGGTATTTCAAGTCATGTGTGTTCCATTACATAATTTGTAGTGTGTAGTATTGATACTAGGCTTTGGATTTGCTTTTGGAGTTTGGTGTCTATTGGTGTCTCAACATGAGTATCAAAGAGGTGTCAAGGATGGCATTATTAGGCTGAAAAATCAGAAAAGACTTGTAGACTTCAAGCAATTATTGCATGTAAATGATTGTCCACCAAAACTAACTTAATTTGGACATTTGTTCCATTACTTTTGGATACCCTGAAATAAAGGGACTATGCATAACAAGTGGTGTAATTTCTGAATGGTGAAACCAATATGTACACAAATACCATCAAATAAAAGCTGAGAATCTCTACTTTAACCTCATAGTTCTTAGGCATGTGGAGCTGTGGGTAAGTTATTGACTTGTCTTTGAGCTTGTTTGTGGAGGAAATTATGGCTTTCATGAAGTTTTGTTTGCAGGCCCTTACTTATTTGCCTCTGAAATATCACTGGATAGATGCTCAGTGGAACACTTGCCTTCTGCTCCCTGGACTGTCACCCATTCACTGGTTTATGTCAAGGTTTCCGAAGATTTATAAATGTATAGCTTGTGTGTTGAAGTAAGGCAATTCCTGCTGAAATGTATTTCACAGAACTCCTGCGGGAATGTGTTACACATAGATATATATTATGTAGACAACAACGGACACGTTAGTCTACAATATATTTGGGATTGAGTGAGCGGTGAAGCCTGTTCTCCAGTCTGAGTAAGTCAGTTTAATCTTGTTTCTAGTCAGAGTGCTATTAGGAGTTGTTTGTTTTTCCAGTGGCTATCCTGCCTGAAGCCTGTTCTCCAGCCTGAGTAAGTCAGTTTAATCTTGTTTTTAGTCAGTGCTATTAGGAGTTGTTTGTTTTTTCAGTGGCTATCCTGCCTGAAGCCTGTTCTCCAGTCTGAGTAAGTCAGTTTAATCTTGTTTCTAGTCAGTGCTATTAAGAGTTGTTTGTTTGGCTATCCTGCCTTAAGTAGTTTCTATTGGAAGCCATCTGTTTTAAGTCAATTAGCTGTGAAGTGCTGTCAATCTCCAGTGGGAGGGCCTAAACACTATTTAACTCCTGCTCACCCTGGACCACGACTAATACATTTGGGATTGAGTGAGTGGTGAAACCTGTCTGGTCGTTAACTGATCGTCAGGTGGGAGGGGATGCCACCCTGCTAGTCATCAGCAATCATAGAATCTGCATTTATTTCGTAACGAGTGCAGAGCGACAGTCTCTGCGACAGACTCCAGACACAAAGACATAGGAGTCTATCTGTGGAGGCCTGAGAGGAAGGCCATACTACTAAGTATTTTTATTCTATCTTGATAATTTCTTTATTACCCCGGTTGTATTGTGTATACTTTTCCCACTAACCCTCTCCCTCTACACCGGCAAAAAATCACAATGTGCTTTCTCCCCATTCCTGTTATTTCCTCCATTAGGAGGACACATCGACGCTACAACTCCATTCGCAACCCTTCCAATCTAATCTACCCACCATGCTGAACTGACCATGACCTCACTGTTTGGTGATGATAGATAGATTTGCTGGGTAGTTGAAAGAAAGTGACATAGTCTTACTATGGTAGCAGATAAGGTTTGGTTGATGGGTTGGATGAATGAATGGTTGGTTGGTTTTGATTATAACCACATTATATACAAATAATGTTGTTATATAACAATGTATTTATATCATACAGTATGCTGAGATCTTCCACTAACACCCTATGAACAACTTCAATGCGTGTCATTGAGGTACAATAAGCCTATACATTAGAATTGCTCAAAGATTACCTCTGGTGGTTATTTTGCCGTGGTGTAATACCTCCCAAAAAACGTGTGTAAAAGGCAAATAAACTCATTACCGCTGTCACGGTAGTGAGTTTACAGTGTCACCGTGCTCTGCTGTCGTTAAATTCATATATTAAACACTGATCTACTGAACATGCAACTAATGATTATTTTGTCATCGATTCATCTTTAGATTATTTTATCGATTAATAGATTAGTCTAAACGATTATTCCCCCCCAAAAACATGCTTTTGAATGCAATAATATTGATATACCTTTTCCAAATGCCTTAAAGAGGGGGTAGTTGTCATGCCATCATTCAGTAATCACATACATTATTTTATATTGAAATCATACCTATTGAAATTGCCCCCGCAATCTTCAAAATGAAACGACGCTTCGGTCATAAATCATTTTCATAATCAAAGTTCATGTTGCGTAGACTAATCATTGCAGTCCTACTGTATACAGGTGTGAAGGGTGCTAGTCTGTTCTTCGTAGGCTGGGCGGGCATGTAATCACACCTGTATACATATTTGAATAAAACATTCAAAAACATGCAGTTTTTTTCACTGATATTGATGCAGTAACCAAAATATATTAATTGCAAACAAACAAACATTTTATTAAATGAACAAGAGTTTGTATTATTATTAATATCTATCATGTAGGCCTAAAAATTAGGCTGCGCAGAAATAACTATTGACAGTGTCTCAATCAAAGTGTGGTGAAAAACACTCAGCAGTAACCAAATCCAGTGAGTGAGAAAAAAATAGATGTCATTGGGATTGCTGCTGGGTCTAACTCCCACCCATATGGGTCACTATGCTGCATGAGCTGGCCATAGCAAACATATGTACAGAAATTGTTTTAATAATTGTGTGAGGTGAGGTGAGGTGGAAAACATTCAGCACAGTCCCTAGTAATCAAATCCAGTGAGTTTGAGAAAAAAGACATGTCACAGGGATTGCTCTTTTTATTCACAACCATAGGGGTTACAATGCAGTATGAGCTGACCATAGCCAGCTCAACAATGAAATCAGGGAGGAGACCGTGGATCGCTCTCTGTCCATTCATATGTCACAAAATTCTGCCAGTTTGTATGTCACATGCTTTATCTCCGACACCACTGGGAAAATGTTGACAAAGCTTTGATGATGCTTCATGCCATACATTTACCGCCACTTTTTTTGGAAACAGCTGAGTGTAGCAAATATAGGGTTTAATGACTGCTGATAATTAATTACTTGGAATTATTAATTTGGCTACTATTTCAAATGAATACTGGAATTACGTGGAGGCACCACTTCACCACTTGATTTTAAGATCATTAAGATAAAGTCTTAAGATTCTGTTCTTTTACAGAATAATTACTTCAACAGTCTGTCTTGTATCAATAATCTGAAGGGTATTTGATGTCAAATATCTTAGTGCATTCTTTAATTGTTCTTAGAGCCACTATTTGTCAAAGCAAGAGAAAACAACACTTCTTTATACATTTGGAAGTTTATTACTAAGCTATGATCATAAGATCATATGCAATGTAATGCAAGATCAGGCCTTGGATTGCAGAGAGTCCAGCGCAGGTACCTTTGGCACAGTGTCTGATTGATGGCTCTCTCTGAGATAGAGAGCAGGCAGTGAGGGCAGTACTGTTCACGTTACAATCAGATGAATCGTTTTTGATTTATTTGGCCTCAATTTTATGAAATGAATGTTGCTGTATCAAGTGCTTTCTGTCCAACAGAGTAACGCAAATGTAATCGAGCACTGCAATGTGACATTGATCAGACAATAGTGTTACCACCCACTGATGTTTGATTGATGCCTCAATCAGAGGATCAGAGGAAGAAATACATAAATAAATGAATGAATAAATACATACATGTAAAAGATGAAAGATGAAAATGTGTATACATAAATACATAATAATGATGTAATAGATTAGTAGGAGAAGTCTGAGGAGCACAGCCCTCTCTAAGTAAAATTCCTGCTCAATCGATATGTGGGTGATATGGAATAAATGTATACCAACCAGTGATAATTGACAAATAGTCTATTGAGAATTGAAGATTATATTTCATCCTATCGTCTGTTCTACTTGGTCAACCACCAGCTAGCTACTGTAGCTGTCTAAACCAGCTAACAGTTAGGGTTTGTAATAAACACATACATTTTCATAGTAGCTGTAGCTACCGAACATACTGACATGGAAAGAAACATTGTTGCTAGCGAACCAAGTAGTCATGTCAACTCTCGGAGTGGCTACATTGTGAATGTGCTACTGGTCAGCAGATAAAAATACCTAGAATAGAGCTGACATTATCATATCTAAAATGTAGACATTTACATTTACATTTATGGCATTTAGCAGACGCCTTTATCCAAAGCGACGTACAACAATACATTTGTTTAAGTAAGTAAATCATCTATCCAACAGTCATCATAAGACAAAGTAATCAATGCTGACAAAAGGGCCCATTGGCAGTCTTAATGCCAGTAGGCATGTATTTTATTAGCAGGAGAGAACTTGTACAGGGGGGTAGCAGGGGAGAAGAGGTCTCGGGGGTTAGGGTTAGTATAGGGGGGGTAGTGAGGGTGAAGCGGTCTTTAGGAGGGACTGTTAAGATGTAGCTTGAAGAGATGGGTTTTCAATCTACGGCGGAAGATCGGAAGTGACTCTGCAGTTCTGACCGTTGTGGGAAGCTCATTCCACCAGCGGGGCGCCAGGACAGTGAAAAACCGTGACCGAGTAGCGCGGCCACTGCATCCATGTAGAGGCGGTGGTGCCAGGCCGGCCGCCGAGGTAGACGAGCAGAGTGATCTTGCAGGAGTTTGGGGGCTAACCATTGCTTGCAAGTAGGGAGGGGCTGTTCCCTTTGCCGCCTGGTAGGCAAGCACCAGGGTCTTGAATTTGATGCGAGCTGCTACCGGGAGCCAGTGGAGGGTGCGGAGGAGGGGCGTGACATGGGAGAATTTGGGGAGATTGAATACCAGACGAGCGGCAGCGTTCTGGATGAGCTGCAGAGGCCTGATGGAGGAGGCGGGGAGTCCGGCCAAGAGTGCATTGCAGTAGTCAAGGCGAGAAATTACAAGTGCTTGGACCAAAAGTTGTGCTGCTTCTCTGGTGAGGAATGCACATGTCCTTCTGATGTTGTAGAGGAAGAATCTACAGGAGCGTGGTGTTGCTGTGATGTTCGCCACACAGGATAAGCGGTTGTCAAGGATCACCCCAAGGTTCTTGGCTGTATGGGAGGAGGTCACAGTAGAGTTTTCTACTGTGATGGAGAAGTCTTGGAGAGGGCAGGCTTTCCCTGGGAGGAAGAGCAGCTCAGTCTTGTCAAGGTTGAGCTTTAGGTGGTGGGCTGACATCCAAGCAGAGATGTCTGCAAGACATGCCGAGACACGTGTTGCCACCTGTGAGTCAGAAGGGGGGAAGGAGAGAAAAAGTTGAGTGTCATCTGCGTAGGTGTGGTAGGAGAAACCATGTGAAGAAATTACAGAGCCGAGAGATTTGGTATAGAGAGAGAACAATAAAGGCCCAAGGACAGAGCCCTGGGGAACACCAGTGGCGAGGGGTCTCCTGGTAGGAGCGATCGGCCAGGTAGGATGCAAACCAGGAGAGTGCAGAGCCAGAGCTGCCCCATTCTGAGAGGGTGGAGAGAAGGATCGGGTGGTTTACTGTGTCAAATGCAGTAGACAGGCCCAGGAGAATGAGAACAGAGGAGAGGGAGGAAGCTCGAGCAGAGTGGAGGGCCTCCGTGACAGCAAGGAGAGCAGTCTCAGTAGAGTGCTCAGCCTTAAAGCCGGATTGTTGAGGGTCAAGGAGGTTGTTCTGAAGGAGGTTGTTAGACAGTTGGTTAGAGACAGCAAGTTCAAGGGTTTTAGATAAGAAGGAGAGAAAGGATATCGGTCTGTAGTAATGGACAGCAGACGGGTCAAGAGTTGGTTTCTTGAGAACAGGCTTGACTCTGGGTGTCTTGAAGGCTGCTGAGACAGATCCTGTGGATAGAGAGGAATTGATTACGGTGGTAAGGAACGGAAGGAGGTCTTTGGAGATGGATTGGAGAAAGGGTGAGGGGATAGGATCGAGAGGGCAGGTGGTTGCCCGCTTGGATGTGACCAGTTTTAGAACATCATCGGGGAGAGGGGGGGAAAATATGATAAACCAGAGACCGGGTGTAGCACAGTGGGTTTGGGAGGAAAGGTAGCAGTGTTGGTGAGAGGTAGTGGGAAAGAGCTGCTAATGTCATAAACCTTCTTTTCAAAGTAGGTGACAAAGTCATCCACAGACAGGGAGAAAGGAGGAGGGAGAGGAGGTGGGTTGAGGAGTGAGGAAAATGTGGAGAACAGTATCCTTGGGTCAGAGGCAGAGGACTGAATTTTGGAATGGTAGTAAGAAGCTTTAGCAGCTGATGCAGATGAGGTGTAGTTGAGGAGGAGAGAGAGATAAGGGTCTAGGTCATCACAGTGGCTAGTTTTTCTCCATTTCCTCTCAGCTGCCCGGAGCCCTGTTCTACAAGCTTGCAGGGTTTCAGACAGCCAGCGAGTGCTTGGAGAGGATCGTGCCGGCCTTGAGGTCTGTGAACAGAGAGAGTCGAAGGATGAGGAAAGACAGGATTGGAGGGTGGAGGAGGCTGCATCATTGGATAGAAGGGAGAAGGATTCAACAGAGGAAGAGAAAGTGTTGAGTGAGAGGGTGCGCAGGTTGCGACAAGAGGATACAGTGTAGGTAGAGACTGACTGGGGGGGGGGGGGGGGGGGGGTTGAGAGGAAGGGAGAAGCATACAAAATGATGATCAGAAACCAGAAGAGGGGTAACAGTAAGGTTGGAGGTATGGGAGGATCTGGTGAAGACAAGGTCAAGCTGATAGCCCGCCTTATGAGTCGGAGGAGAGTGGGACAGGGTAAGGCCGAAGGAAGAGAGAAGGTCAAGTGCTCCAGACGAGTGAAGCTTCTCCGACTGGATGTTGACATCACCCAGTAGTGTGAGCGGTGTGCCGTCCGCAGGGAAGTAGCTGAGAAGGACATCCATCTCGTCTAAGAAGTGGCCAAGCTGACCTGGTGGACGATAAATAACAACAATGTGAAGTTTGACAGGGGAGGTGACAGAAACAGCATGGAATTTGAAGGTGGATATGGACAGGTGTGACAGGGGAAGGACACTATGTGACCACTTTGGTGAGATGAGGAGTCCTGTTCCTCCTCGACCAGAGAGTCTAGAGGAATGAGAAAAGGAGTAGGCATCAGAGAGGGCTGCCGGAGTAGCTGTGTTATCCGGTGTAATCCATGTCTCTGTGAGAGCAAGGAAGTGGAGGGTCATGAAGCAGGCAAAGGCTGAGATAGCCTCTGCTTTCCTGACCGCTGACTGGCAGTTCCAAGTCCTCCCGTGACAGTGAGGTTGTGGTCAGTCAATGTCGCGTCAATGTGTCCTCCTTATGGATGCAATAACAGGAATGGGGAGGAAGCACATTGTGATATTTGCCAGAAGCACATTGTGATATTTGCCGGTATAGGGAGAGAGGGTTTGTGGGCAATAAAAGATGTAGGTCGCACTCAGTCCACTCAGAGTAGTGAAAAAACAAAGTAGTAGAATAAAAATACTTGTTTGGCCTTCCTCTCAGGCCTTCCTCGATGGACTCCACAGATTGACTCCTTCGTCTTCGTGTCAAGCGTCTTCATGTCAGGAGGCTGTCGCTCTGTGATCGTCATGAAATAAATGCAGATTCTATGATTGTTGATGACTAGCAGGGTAGCAGCCCCCCCCACCTGACAATCAGTTATTATTGTGCATTTCTCTATTGATTGCATAGCAGGGTTAAGGGGGTAAACCCTGGACACTGTGGACAGAAAATACTATGAGTATGAGCACTGTATACAAATAAAACCTAATGCAAATAACATTCCTCTGGCAAAAAGGGGTAAATTGAGTTTACCGCTATCAATGTTCACAGTTCAAAGGCTGACATTTGAACAATAGGCCATAGATTCAAGTTGATCAATATTGTAATATGTAAAATATACAACATACGATTTCATGTTATCATAACAGTATTTCACATCTTAAAATCATGATTTTGTTCTAATTAGATATAGTATTTCACAACCCAGAATTTGTACAGACTACAACTGAAGCTAAATGGATTGGATCAACATAACTGACATTAACTCATGGACAGCTAGCCAGCAACGTACCGCAGTCCTACTGCATTTGTATCTTTACCACCAAAGATACAAATTATGTTAACAGTGGCAAACGATGTTCGGCCACTGGCAGAAGGACATTGCAGCCTCTTATGAGGTGCAGACGGAAAAAAGTGCAGACGGAAAAAAAGACCGAATGTGTGTTGCGTGAAGGGTTGTGAAAGTATGATGATTTCATGCTATACTAACATGTAGATGTTCACGCTATGGTAGCCTTGTACTATCGTTTCTGAATGAATTACATTACGTTCCTTTGTTTTTTTATTATTGTTGTAAAACATATTAAAATCTATTATCTAAATTGTTGATGTTGATGTTGAAATGGTTATAAGGTGACAACCTTTTGCAATAAGAATTTAGGATATTGCCCGATTACAAAGAAATGAGCGGTCTATAATTTTTATGGTACTTTTAGTTTAACAAATAGAGACAGAATATCAACAAAGAAGTCCAGAAAAAACACATTATATAAAGTTATAAATTCATTTGCATTTGATCGAAGGAAATAAGTATTTGATCCCCTACAAACCAGCAAGAATTCTGGCTCATACAGACCGGTTATATGCCCATGAGGCACACAGATTAGTCCTGTCACTTTAGGAAAAGTACTCCTAATCTCTGCTTGTTATGGGTATAAAAGACACCTGTCAATAGAATCAATCTCTTCCATTCCAACCTCTCCACCACCATGGGCAAGACCAAAGAACATTCAAAGGACATCAGGGTAAGAGTTGTAGACCTGCACAAGGCTGGAATGGGCTACAAGACCATCAGCAAGAATCTTGGTGAGAAGGAGACAACTGTTGGTGCAATTATTAGAAAATGGAAGAAATACAAAATAACCATCAATCGCCCTCGGCCTGGAGCTCCATGCAAGATCTTGCCTCGTGGGGTAAGGATGATCATGAGAAGGGTGAGGGATCAGCCCAGAACTACACGGGAGGAGCTTGGTAATGATCTCAAGGCAGCTGGGACCACAGTCACCAAGAAAACCATTGGTAACACACTACACCGTAACGGATTGAAATCCTGCAGTGCCCGCAAGGTCCCCCTGCTCAAGAAGGCACATGTACAGGCCCATCTGAAGTTTGCCAATGAACACCTAAATGATTCAGAGAAGGCTTGGGAGAAGGTGATGTGGTCAGATGAGACCAAAATTGAACTCTTTGGCGTAAATTCGACTCTTCGTGTTTGGAGGGAGAGAAATGCTGAATGCTACAATCCCAAGAACACCATCCCCACCGTCAAACACAGAGGTGGAAACATTATGCTTTGGGGTTGTTTCTCTGCTAAGGGTACAGGACGACTTCACTGCATTGAGGGGCCAATGGACGGGGCCATGTACCATAAGATCTTGGACGAGAACCTCCTTCCCTCAGCCAACGCACTGAGGATGGGTCGTGGATGGGTCTTCCAGCATGACAATGACCCAAAACATACAGCCAAGGCAACAAAGGAGTGGCTCAAGAAGAAGCACACTAAGGTCATGGAGTGGCCTAGCTAGTCTCCAGACCTTAATCCTATCAAAAATTTGTGGAGGGAGCTGAAGCTTCGAGTTGCCAAGCAAAAGCCTTGAAACCTTCAGGATTTGGAGAGGATCTGTAAAGAGGAGTGGACCAAAATCCCTCCTGAAATGTGTGCAAACCTGGTGACCAACTATAAGAAACGTCTGACTTCTGTGCTTGCCAGCAAGGGTATATCCACCAAGTACTAAGTCATGTTTTGCTTGGGGATCAAATACTTATTTCCTTCAATCAAATGCAAATGAATTTATAACTTTATATAATGTGTTTTTTTCTGGACTTCTTTGTTGATATTCTGTCTCTATTTGTTAAAATAAAAGTACCATAAAAATTATAGACCGCTCATTTCTTTGTAATCGGGCAAACTAACAAAATCAACAGGGGATCAAATAATTATTTCCCCCACTGTACATGATGGTTTATGTCCCATGGGGCCTCTGATTTGGGTATAAAATCTCATATGGGAAGGGAGTTTACTTGAGTGGACACACTCTACAGCTCAATGACCAGCCAGAGGAAGACAACACAAGGACATCCAGACGGTATGTTGGGGTTTCACCATTTAATAATCCTGTATCTCAGAATTTGCCACATAATTAAGTTTCAGACTTTGGTGAAAGCAAAACATTGAGTATTTGCATGATTCTCAAATAACATAGATTTGTGTGCAAAGGCAAAATTTTATTGTGAGAGTATATTCTTGTTCAATTCATGCACCGCATTATGTTGAAAATATTGGTATAATGAAAACACATAATATTGTGTTTATGTTTTCAAATTGCTTTATTCAGGTAAAGAAATTGACAGTATTCAAAGTGCCATGATTGAGGAATTACAGGAAATGAACTTCTCACACAGCAAGTTTATATTTGCGGGATTTACAGAGATCTACAAGTACAGACATCTACTTTCATTACCATTTTTCATGTCCTACATTTTGGTCTTGGTCGGAAATTCTTTACTAATCTATGTGATTAAAAATACGGAGAGTCTCCACAGTCCAATGTATATATTAATTTCTGGCTTGTCTGTTGTTGATATAGTTGTGGTTACAGCCATTATCCCAAACATGCTTCTTAGCTTTCTCTTTGACTGGGATGACATTTCCTTGGCTGGCTGTTTGACTCAAATGTTTGTCACTCACTTCCTCTCCTCTGTCGAATCTACTATTCTTTTGGCAATGGCTCTAGACCGATATGTGGCCATATGCAATCCACTCCGCTATACAGAGATCATGAACTCATCAATGTTTGCAAAATGTTTGGTTTTCACTATCATAAGGAGTGGCTCAATAATGTTAGCTCTAGTTGTACTCGCAGGTTCTCTGTCTTTTTGTGGTTCTAATGTTATCAACCATTGCTACTGTGACCACATGGCGCTTGTTAGCCTTGCATGTGGCAGCACAGCAAGAAATGATGCTATTGGATTAGCTGTAATTATTTGTTTTGTGGGAATTGATATTTCTGTCATAATTTTCTCATACAGTAACATTTTGAATGCAGTCATGAGAGCAGCAGTGGGTGAGGATCGATGGAAAGCATTCCATACTTGTGGCACTCACCTAATTGTTATAATGTGTTTCTACCTTGTTGGCAGTGTTACTTTTCTATCACACAATCTGCATATTCCAATTCCAACTGGTATAAATACATTTTTAGGGGTAATGTACATTGTTTTCCCAGCTAGTGTCAATCCAATCATCTATGGAGTCCGAACCAAGGAAATAAGAAATGGCATTTTTAAGATCTTCCAGACAAAAGTAAACAAAGTCTTTACTGTAAGAGTCTCTACTGTAAAAATGTGACTGTATTTCAGAGCTTTAATTTTTGTCAAGATATCAAGATGCATTTCTGTTAGATGATTGCCCTCCCCTAATAACCTATTCAATATTGAATTCCACTATTGCTAAAATAGATAAGTTCACTGAATAATGGATCTCATTATGTATATAGTTTTGTCATTGAATTGTGGATTGTGGCTTTAATTTTCATGTTATTGTAACTGAGCCACAACACTATTTCAAAAGCCTGTAATTAATTTCCTGTATAGAAACCTTATGAGGAGTTTATGGTGTAAGAAGGTGAGTAAAACTAATGAATCACAGCTATCAGCTTATTAATACTGAATTGATTGGGTACATAAAATAAACCAGAAAATGTATAGAAACTTTGGTAGACACATGGGAAATGAATATGTGAATATATGACTGTACAGTACATAAGATAACTGGCTCAACGTTGAAGCCAAGACCTCCTCACATATCCACTAATGTACAGAGCACCAAGGGGCGATGACACTTGTTACAGTATGAAGTAAACCCCTGTCTTTACAGTGTTCCAATACGATAAGCCAATTATGTCTGGTTGAAACAATTAAGAGCGTGGCAGTGTTTTGAGGAATGTAAACAGAATAAATGAGTGTAGAGTCTCTCAACACATTAAATGTCTGGAGAAATGATTCCTAATGAGACCAACACTAATTAGATCACAGGTCGTATGGCTGGATATAATTGGTCACCCCCAAAGTATTGTTAGGCCAGTGTGGTAATTACAAAGGGATTCTAAATTATCTTACAGGGTAAACTGAGAAATTTACTTTTACCTCATAATGCATATGCTGTATTACTGATCTCCATCACTTAATATCAGCTGCCTTAGACAAAGCAAAACAAGGATATACCAGGTAGCCACAAATATTATTTTATTAAAGATACAGTTGAACATACAGGTTTCTTTCTCGCCCCTTCAACAGATTTTAGTGTATGGGTAATAATAATAATAATAGGGGTGGTTTTGATCTTTCTATTTCAAGATCTGAAACAGAAACATCATATAGAGCTGTTGTATCAATAAATAGATAATAGATTAATCTGGTGTTAAATTGAATAACACCTGGATCCATCATGTTAACTATAAGTATGGCACATATTACAGGACATACAGTATCAATATGCTCCATATCAACATGTCCAGTACCTCTACATTGCATTGCATCTATCATTGTCTGTACACTAAGTCTGGCATTTGAAGAGAGAGACTGAATCAATTGTCACTTCTCAGGTATTTTATGTACATTTCTTACAGGGCAAAATAGTATGTTTTCATTAAAGAGATTGTAGGTCAACAAGTATTTATTTTGCAAGGATTACATCTTTATAGCCAATAATTTACTAGACGAGTGATTGTAAGGGATGTTCCCCAAATGTAACCTCATGGTATCTTTGCAACAAAAGTAAACATTTTAAATGGGCATGTTTCAATTAACCTGTTATTGTTGCCCTGGAAATGGACAAGTATTTGATAATTAAATTAGATTTGTACTGTGAAAATAAGTTGTTGTCAAATAAACATATAAAGATTGGCATGTTTCATGCATGAAAACAAGGCCTTTCATTCAAATAAATAGATAAATGATCTGGTAAGGATCCATCTCATCTCCATAATAAAATCATTAGTGGGATGTGGGAGCCCTGTTATTTCACATAGGTATTTGCTCAATTGCTACACATCACAACAGTTAAATGCTGTCATTGTAACCTCTCTTTCTTCCCAAATTAGAATACAAAGCCACAGAGTGGAATTGCTCAAATATTTCTTGTGATTACAGTATAAATTACAATACTATGGGGTAAAATACCATGTCTGATTGGTTTGTAGGATTAACCATGATCCGTAGCAATTAAATGTTAGTTTTAATGGTTTGGAGGGATGATTGAAGTCATTATGGACTTCCAGTAGAGGCTAAATAAAGTCTTCGTCACTGTGATTTCTTCATCCTCTGTTAATTTCATTTTACCAAAATGTATGTCTGCTCTTCTGGTCATAGACTGTGCATAACTAACATCAAGTAATTTAATTTGGCAGTATTTGTAGTCATAACAAATTAATTTTCGAACATACAGTATGAATACCAGAACTGAAAATCTACAGTACATTAAATATAATCTTGATACAAAGTTACTCTTGTTCAGTCCTAATGAAAAAACATGTATAACAAAGTGACATTGAAGGCATGCTACCACTGGAGATTGATTTCGCCATGAAGAAATGCAATTACTGCTGAAATTGGCCCAAAAGTGTTCAGAGCTGCTCCATACTCAGTCCACCCTCAAACCACACTGTCTAGGCTGTATTTTTCTAGAGTTTTACATCCTTGCTGTATGGAGAAGACGAATGCGAACAAGAACACAACAACGCCACCACTGTGAGTGTTTAAAGGATCTCCCTAGACTCTGGTCTACCTAAAGGGCCTCTGTTAGTTCCCCAGTACCACAGCGTTACAACACAGGAAAACAGTAAACACCGCTTTATCTGTCATTCAATTTGGGCGAGTCTGTGCCCTCGTCATCCTCGTCTTTGTCGTCTTTTGCCCCAATCAGCCTCTGCCGTGCAAAGTCTTCGAAGATGATGTCATCATCACTGAAGAGAGGGATTCAAGCTCATTAGCACAGTGATGGGTCAGGCATGTTACAGTAGTTCTCATAGTAAAACTAACAGATACACATGGGGCCCCATTTTACTTTTGCAAAACAGCAATAAACCGTGTAACAAATCTGTTTTTTAGAAGCCAGTGAATTATTAAACTATTAAACTATTACTATAGCAATTATTATTATTTGTAATCTGGGATTGGTACATTTTTGGTCTTTTATATTAATGATATACTGCTATTGATTCCTGAAGAATATAACTTTAAAATAAATAAATTCCTCATGATCTTAGTACCCCATCAGAACTCAAAATATAAGCTTAACTATAAGTTTTACTACATTGTTTGTAAAAAACGTAATTGTAGACACTGTATAGCTTTGATCCCAGATTGCCTCTTTAAATCCCACCCCCTCCATTTAAAAATCCCACCCCCTCCAGTGCCCTGTGTAAGTAATGGGACAGTGAAGCAGGGGGGACTATGCATAAAAGTTGTAATTTCTGAATGGTGCAACCAATATATACGCAAATACCATCAAATAAAAGCTGAGAATCTCTACTTTAACCTCACAGTAATTGTTTGATTTCAAATCCAAACTTTTGGAGAGTTGAGCCAAAAGAAGGAAACATGATTAATTGTCCCCTTACTTACGTAGGGCACTGTATATTTAGACTATTTTGGAAACTTTGCTCACTGCTCGGGACTGTTTTGCACTAAGACCCATAATGTTAAATGATGTAGTGTAAAGATTACCTGGGACCACACACGATTTGCTTTAAACAAAACTTGGTATGTAACCTCGGTTCTCTGAAGGAGACGAGGGAGACATCGTACTCTGGGATATGCACCCTTGCTTACTCTATTTGCTGAAACCCTATTCAATTGCACCTGGAACAGGCGGGAGCGCTCATTCTGCAAACCACCTCATCACAAGCCTGTAAAAGAGGGGCAATCAGGTGAGATGTCTCTCTAATCTCCTTCAGAGAACCAGGGTTACATACCATAACCCAAAGTATTCTTTCAGTCGACATCTCACTATGGGACATTTGCTCAATGCCCCGATTGCCTTTTCACAAAGCAGAAACCTGAGAGTACATAGAAATGTACCCGGTCCACCCTAATTAGCTCCAGCGCTAAATGTGAGGGAAGGCCCAACTAGCTGCAGCACAAATCTCAGAAACAGAGAAGCCCCTTTGCAGTAGCCCTTAATGGTGGATAAGGCCTTGCCCTGTTCCAGCAGTTCCTGTTAAAAGGAAAGGGTTGTGGGAATGGAGCAGAGGGAAGGCACCACACCACGTCTATCACACCAACACAGTCCACTTGAGATTGTATAGACTCCTTGTAGAGGGGGCTCTAGCCCCCTGAATTGTACTTTCAATGACGTTCGGGGACAAGAGTTTACATTGGACCTCACACGTCCAATCCCATAGATTCATTAACTCAGGTGAGGGTGGAATATTTGGCCCTGTGCTTGGGATAGAAAATCCCTGCACAACGGAAGGCACCAAGGTCTTGTGTAAAGAAGCTGTGCTATCTCTGCTCGCCAAGGTCTCCCTGGCAAACACAGAGAAATCAGGAGAAGGGATGGACCGCACATCCTCACTCTGTCCAGAGTGGAGAAATGAAGCTGACAGGAGAGAATGCATAAAGGAGTGTGTCTGGCCTGTCCCCATCCCGTCCAAGACCTGGGAATGTGTGCCTCATGGACACCGCCTGTACAGCAGGAGGCATGTAAGGCTTTGTCAAGCCAGGCAGCCCAACGACAGCCAGCCCTATCACTCTGCCAGTAGCAGTGCCAGGATCCTGGTCACATTGTCAGCAAGGAGGCCTAGCTCCATAATTTTTTTGAGCTTGACTGTAGCCCCATCGACCAGGAAGGCAAACAGCACCTTAGCTGCACAGCTAGGTAGACAGAGAGGAGGGCTGTGGCGTTGATGGAGCGTCATCAGACCTGTGCAGAAGCTTTGTAGATTCTGCCATAGGTGGCTACATTAAAGTGCTCAGGCTTCAGTGCAGCCATCATGGTGGAGGAGCCAGTTGTTGCCTTGGGGTCGAGGTACGCAGCCAATGACACCTCCATAGGCAGGAGGGAGTTCCAGCCCACTGCCTCCGCATCAGCCATATCCAGGTGGCATTAGCCAGGTCTGATGATGCGGAGGTGAGGGGCTTATTGCACATAGACTGAATCAGGGATAAGCAGTCTAAGAAGACAGGCATGCACACGTGTGCGGATGGTGGTTCACCCGCTGAGGTGAGACCATCCAGCCTAGTCCTCTTTGTGGTTGGAGGGGGCCCAGGAAGCTCAACATCGAGTTTCACTGCAGCACGCCTGATTGCTTCCATGAAAGGAAAGTCAGGGACAGACTCATCACCACACTCACTCGCCTGTGTAACAGGTTGAGCAGAGGGGAGGGGCTCTTCTCCAAGAGCCTCATCCATCTCTCCTTCTGACAAGTCGTTGTTGGGCACACAGCGCAAGAGGTTGCTCCCCTCACTCTCATAGAGAGAAAAGGACTGTGGCACTACAAGGACGTTCACTGAGAGAGGAGGACATTTGCTGTGAGGCCTCACGATCAGCGGCTTCTTCATCCAGCAGTCTATTCACCAGCTCTGGTGGAGCAGGTGGGGTGAGAATCCCAAGGGGCCGTAGTGCCTCCGCACTTACGATAACAATACGGGCACGGATTAGGCTTCTTCACTTTACATCTTATATCAACCTGGAAGTTGAGAAGGAGAGAAAAGATAGCAAATAGATCTGTCAATAGTGTACCTTGTGTATGCTAGTTAGCTCAGAATGCAAGCAAAAGAGCCAGTTGTAACACTAACGTGTCTGACACACAAACTGTATCTGAAAGGAACTACGAGAGAAAGTAGCCAGGTAGTGGTTTATAGTAATTAACTAGTGTGGGTTTATAACTAGCCAACCTCCCTGTCATTAGCCAGCTAGTGTAGCGTGTAGTGTGGTGAAGCTAGCAAGTCAGGCTAATAACAGTAAAGTGGGGGGGAGCAGGCTAACGGTTGTGTACCGGAGACTAGCTTGCCAAGCAATTTTGTAACCAAGTGTTAACTAGTGTGGAAAATACAAGGAAGCAAACTAGACTTTTTATTTTACTTGGTGTAGTAAAAGAGGTCTTTCAGTTAGTGTAGTAAAAGAAGGGATTGCTTCCATGGTGGTGTACACAATGAAAGCTCACCCACCAGCTAGCAACAAAACTCATGTGGCATCTGAAGGCACAAGAGAATGTAGCTAGGCTAGTGACTAATTCAATCTCTTGTTGGCAAACCAAACTAGAGGGAACTTTGCTCGGTAAGACTGAAGCCTGAATCAGCAGGATTCCTGTGAAGAAGAATAAGTAACCTAATGCCCCGGGGAAAGCTGTTAACTTTCCAGTGGAACACTTAAGTTACGTAGCCAGGTTCTATCAGTACACTGCAAAAGGGCTTGTGAGTGAAGAATGAAATGGGCAAGAGCCTTTATTGGCTGGGCTGGGCTGGGCGGGGTCAAAGTGCAAAGTGCTCCAGGCCTGTTCCAGGCATGACTGAATAGGGTATGCAAAGTTGCATATCCCATCATAAGATGTCGAACTGAGTCGACTGAAAGATAACTTACATTACAGTTTTAGTGAAGCAAACATCAGTGTGGTGCCATGCTACTATAAAGGCGGGGCAAATGATCATACTTACGATTGTAGTTGTAACTTATTTTTGGAAGCCGATTTTGGCGAACAATTCAGACAATGCTAACACTGAAACTGTCTATTGGAGAGGATGCGGTTACATCCCTTAGATATGCAAAACGAAAACAGCGTGTGGACTATTACCGTGTGTGCCATTTTGACGTTCAGAGATGACAGCGTGGGCTGTCTTGTTGTCAGAACATCTCGGCAAAGGACTATCTGAGCACGTGCCTATCTATGTTCACAGAGAGCCTTTCTTAGCGCACAGAGCCGCAGTTACTCGCCAAATATTGTATTTTATTTACAATGGATGTATAAAGCTACAGTATCTAGGAATGGCCAATATGTAGAGCCTACACACTCCATCTGAATAGTTTGTAATGTGTAATGGTTAATATATGCTTTTACACTATCAAATAGTGCAAGTAGTAGTTTATAAGTAAAGTTAAAAGTATAGTTTTGAAGTAATGTACCCTATCCTGATCCAGAAGGATTTTCCTTCTTAAGTAGAGATACAAAATATATAGGCTATCAAAGTTTCTACATTTGTAAATGGCTCTATTCAGGTGGAGTGTGTAGGCTAGAAACTATAGAAATCTATTTGATATGTGTTAGTGTTTGGAAAGAAAGCTGCACATGGCCACATCCTCTGTCAATGGTCTTGATTAGGCCTACTATTATATTTGACTTTATGTGTTTCCTTTTAATGCAGGGTACAAAGATATTGTACCCTGCATGTTCAGTCGTTCATTACTTGGTTTTAAACGTTGCTCGAATAAGCCTGCACTGAGTGGTTTTGCTCATGGATAGCCCACACTCAAAAAGGCCCATGTTGTAATCCATGAAATTGGTTTGTGAGGCTAAAGGGTGACACCAGAGGGTGCTGTTAACTGTTTTGCCTTTGCTGCCAGTCGCAAAGTAGAGACAGGATTAGTGTAGATGTTTTTAATGCTATTGTATGACTCAAAACCATCCCTTTAACCTAAATTCATAACAGCTGATGGCTCCCTATACAGTGTATACAGCTAAATGCATTGTCAGTTCATTACAGAGAGATGGTGTTATGTATTATGTATTGAGGACTTCCTGTAAGTATTAAGAATACAAGCCTATATGCATAAATGCCTATTAATCAGTTATCAATCTTTTACATACAGAGTGCTAATTGAATCAAAAATATAAGATTACTGTACAATATTTTTTACATTACAGTATGCTTAATGTTTTTGTTGTAGAGTTATTCACAGACACAATGGATGTGGGAACATGTCAGCACAAGTATAAACCAGTAATGTCAGCACATTATAATTTGGAGCCATCAACGTTAATGCTTTGGGAGCCTGAGTGGGAGAAAAACCTTCAACTGCAATATATCTCTTGTTTCCTGTCAGGCTTATTGATGTGACCATAAAAGAGGATAGAAATGGGATAGGTGTGTGCTTGTGAGAGGGAGACCACATTACACAAAAAGACATTGAATCAATTATTCATAATTGTGCTTATCTGCTTGTTAATGTGCATGCACAAAGGAGAGGCTGTTATGGGGAGGAAATGAAACAGCAGGAAGTGAGCAATGTATTATTGAAGAGCCATGCTGCAGGTAGCCCAGTGAGCCCACAATGTTATGTCAAAGAGACCAGGAGCAAGCTGCTTACTTTGTGTCAAACTCTATCAGGTTTGTGTCTAGTGGTGCTTCGTCTGGAGCTGCAACAAGGGAAAATAGTGTAATTTGAACATTCACTTTGTTGTGTCAGAATGTGTGTTCAGTGGATGCAAGGATCATTGAATTCCATAACAGTGGATTGGTTAAAATAGAGAGAGCCCTACCATCTCTGTAGATTGATTCCTCAATCGGTTTAGGATGCATCAACGTGAAGGGAAGCTCAACAGAAACATCACTGAAAAAGGAAATGAAAACTATATGTAGACAAACTGATTGCAGTATTGTTTATGTAGGTTAGTAGTTTAGTAGTAATATAGTATAGTAGTACATACTATATATCCTATAGGGTATGTCTTATACCACTTTCTAGCCTTAGATGTGTGACAGGAATATCTTACAGTTTATAACATCAAATGTGAAGAAATCAATAATTGTGATTAGAACATATATCTAGTTACCTTGAGGCAAGATCCCCTAAAAGTCTGAAATCAATGAAAAAGGATCAACTTTTACTTCAGACACCAAAACAAGATGTAGTTGAGTGTATTTCTTTTCTTTTATTTATTTATTTATGCATCACTATAAAAAAGCTATTTCGAAAACAATATTGTAGGATTCAACTACACCCTTATTTGAGCAACAATGTAAAATATAAACAACTTGTTGTACTGTAACTGCTCAATGGATAATAATGACAATAATGATGATGAACACAACAACTTTCTTGGGGTATCACACACAAATCAAGATGTATATGTTTAAGTGCATACCCGCCTCGAGACACGACCAGCTTCACTTTGACTTTGTATGATACAATAATGCCAAGGATCTCCTTGTTTGCTCCCTCTCTTAACCTGTTCATGAAATAAGAGCAAAATCAAGCAAATCATTGTAACTGACATTCATCTATTGATCATGCCAGCCCTTCATTTGTCAGCTGTGTTTTGTTCAAAATCATAGTAAATTGCACTCACAATGTACTAGATGCCAAGTTTGTGTCCTCATGCTTCAGTTTTCCATCTAAAGCAAGGCCACGTTTCTCCCGGTTGTTGGCAAGGAAGGGGGTGAGGGTGTAGACTTTACAAAATGTTGCACTAGGAGCCACTATGTCACTGAAAAAAGTATGAATACAATTTACGGGTTGTCTACTGTATAAGGAAAAAACCAAGATGGTTTTCATCTGTGATGCAAAATGGAGGGTCTGCTTTATGATTAAATGTGTGCTCTTTGTTACTGGAGGTTGGGAAAAGGTACACCCTGCTGCATGTTCTCAAAAGAGTATTATAGTGGTAGTAGTTAGTGGTTAATCTCCAGTATCCTTGTCAATTATTTGTACTCTTCAATAATCAGAACTCAAATGTAATTTGTTGTTCAAGACTGGTCTTAACGTTTGATTGTACACAAGTTGAGGTAAATTAAACGTACTCTGACTCCTCTGTTGCGACAGGGCACTTGTACTGTGCAGTGTTGAACAGGCAAATATCCGCATACTGACGCACTGTGAATAGATATAACAATACTTAAAACCTGTGTATCGCTCTGAAAATACACACATGATTAACTTGATATGTTGCAATAACCTGAAATCTTCATTTTCTTCACTGTCTTATTTGTGTTGTTTGTGACATGTACATTAACACTGATTGGTTCCCCATGGTAGTAGATCTGGAAAAAAAAAGATGAAAATAAGACTTTCCTTTGAATTCAACATCTACAGAGATATTTGAGATACCATTCTTATCCATAATCTACAAAAATATTGATATGTAATGAATTTGTTTAGGACATTTTTTAAAGAGAGAGCTGTTGTCTATTGTGTCCTCTAGCACAGAATGTGATGTTGTTTGCCACCTCTTTGTCCAGCGAGGCTTCAAGATGCAGGGGCTTGTCAGACATGAGGAACTGTCGTGTTGTCTCTGCCATGGGTTGAGGGCCTGGTTTCTCTGGGGCATACTGAACCTTTCGTATGACCAGACGAACTGAATTCCTGTGCAATGAGCAAGGAGTGAAATGTTGGGACTCTCTCCATGTGATCTGTGTCATCTCAGATATCTCACAAAATATTCTTCAGCATATTCATTAAAGAATATGCTGTAAAATGTTTGTGCTGAACGACCTACAGTAGCAATGTGCATCTCATGGGGATTGGAATGAACCCTTCATTTAATATACACAGCGGGGTTGAGCTTCCCATCAAATCAAGTACTGTTTTGGTTTTTACAGTATGATCTATAATATAAATAAACATTGGTAAATGCCAAACATGTGCTTGCCCCTCTAATCACCATTATAGTAAATGGTGTGTGATATTGTAGGTCGGACTATAGCTGCCTATCAAGATGCTAAATTAATTCCAAGTAGTCAAATGCCTTCAATGCATCCCCAACAAATCTGGTTCTCTATGTTGGACGGACTCATACAGTATGTTTCCAGTTCGTTAACCATTGTTGATTTCAATTTTATAAATAATTCATGTTAATCTTATGTTCATAATATTTTTCACTGAGGATTATACACTGTACTCAATCAAATGTCTTTACCTTTTGTGGATTTTTTCTTCAACATTCTCTGCACAGAAAGCTTTTACTTCAAAGTCAACCCCACAGGCCTTAGGAGACAAAATATAACAGGTTATGGCATTCATTTGGATTCCTTTTCGTTGGTAACTGTGTAAATGTTAAATAGTCAATCTTTCTTGATAAAAAAGGCTGAATCCGGAGTTGCTGAAACTCCATTGGCTGCACAGCCACTTGTGTTATGGAAGGAAAATAATCAGGTTTGAACGAAAACACGAGGGCTGGCTTTTTGGGCAAGGTGTGCCAATATGGTCCTGTTGTTATTATGAAAGCACTAAGCCATGAGAAAATCTGGTAGTTACAACAGTCACCATAAGTTTGCTTACATTTGTAGCTATCTTAATGTTGTAACTGAGAGGGGAGCATCTTTATTTATGATGGAGAAGTCTCTTGGAGGGAAGGGAGGAGTGTAAACACAAAACACATGCATTACTGAAAGTTGAGTGGTATAACTTGACATTTGAAGAAAAAATGATTCTGCCAAAACAGTAAGGTAGCTACAGAAGGGTATTGTGGTTAGAAAGCCTGTGATGTTGCTGTTCTCCAAACGGCCGCAGCGCAAGTAGTGCAGTTTCAGCAACTCCAGTACTGGCATTTGACCCTTATTATTTGACACTTAGCATTACCTTCCCTGTGTCCTCCGGTCCAGGCTGAAGAGTGACTGAGCAGGGTAAATTGAGCGGAATCTGTCAGTGGAGAAATTGAGCTAATCTTTAACCTTATTGCATTTCCCAACCAAATACAACTTTGAGTTTGATATGGGATACACCCACTAGAAGTATTTAAATTACTGTTAGGAAAATGATGATTATAATGATGCATAACAAAAACTTTACAACTCCCACTAAGCCTGCTGTAACAACTGCTGTTACTGCTATAGCATGAATGGTCACAATTACCTCAAAGGTGAAAGGGTAAGCATGCTCGCCAAGCTTTTTTATCAGACGCTCTTGAAGGCGAGTTAGGCTTTTCTTGTCTTCAGGCACTGGTGGAAAGGCCTGGATGTTCGCCACAAAGAGGTCCTTCCGAAATGTTAAGCCCAGAACATCCAAGTCCTCACGTCCATAACGGAATGCGCATGTCAACGTCACAAACACTACAAGACAACAGGCAACACATGATTACATACTGTATTTTTAAATGTTTAGTTTGTTTGTTTGTCCACACTGGGGGGTGACACCTTTTGTTAAAACTGTCTTTCTATTTGTGCAAATACATTAAATCAAATAAAAAAATCTTTAAAGAAAATAAGCTAATCTATTGCTACCCGCTGATGTGTTACCTTGAACATTGAATGTTGAGTGAATTTAGAAAAACAGATCTTGCATATCCTAATGGAACTCCTCTTAAAAAAGCCGAAAAATTATTAGTTGGAAACATGCCTGATACTCCCTGTTTTTATCATGTATGGTCACAAATCTGTATTTATCAACTTCAGAGTAACAACCTTAAAGCTGCCATACATCACCTTTTCTCTCTTTCAGATACTCTGGATCTATTAAAACCACACCATCTGGAGAGCGAATGAGATGTGTGTTATGTGGGAAACCCTTTGGACATCAGACACTGAAATGTCTCCTAGAAAAATACAAACCCCTAAACCACAGTGCATGGTGAGTAATAGAGTGGTAGAGTGGGTGTTTTAATTCTTGATTCAGAAAACCAATGAATGTCATGGTCACAGTTGTCTTACCCACAGGCTCAACAAGATCAACATGGTCAACAAAGTCCCTTTTCCCAAGATACACTGTCAGCTGAGGAAGAGAGCAGAACAGACCCAGATTTTATGGTGACAAATAGTAAAATCTCATTCATACAGTATATCCTTGAAATTAATATCTAATCCAACGAGAAAACATGAATTCATACAGTAGCAAAGTGTGTGGAACAGTATTATCATAGCTGTGTATTGATGGATGTGCTTTATGATAATTTTTATCATCAGGTTTATGTTTACTCTATAGACACTAGTCCTATCTGACCCCAGTTTCCCCATATCTGGTCAGTGTTTGTCTAGAGGACCCCTGTGGATTCCTAAGGATAGATCTGTCAGCTTCAGATAGAGCTAACCATGCTGGAGCTGAGTCACCTGCAGCTCTTTCATATTCTGCCTATAGTAGTGTATTTATGAGAGCTTATGGTTCTACCAGAGAGACTGAGCTTTTTACGTCACTAATCAGCTCTACAACCATACATGTATGTTCCTAATTAACCTGCAGCCTATGAGAATTCATGTTTACCATATAAAAACTCATGGCCGACTTCTCTATTGCTGTTTCCGTGTTCTCTTTCTGACAGAATATGTTGCACCCATCACCACCCTGCCTGCACCACCAGGATAAAGCCCCGTCTTCCCAGAGAGGGATGGGCTCCGTCACACCCTGCCTGCTTCCAGGCAGATCCGATAGTCCGGGAGCATACCTAATCGGGTGGATGGGGTCCACGCCAAAACATTAATTTTACATTAATTTAATAAATCATAAATAACATCTGAGTTGTGAAGTCTTACTTGGTCAAACTAACTGTGTTGTGTTGAAGACAATGCTATTTCATACAAAATGCGGTAAATTATATTTGTATTTCATAATGTGCTCTGATTACCAATGCAACCCTTGATAATGATGATACTGTATTAAATATGTTGGGTAATGCTTTACATTGAGTTATACCAGTGTAGTACTGATATTATCAATCTACTTACAACATTGTAGAATATGTTATTACAAGGTAGTATGGTAATTGATCTATAACTACATAATAATGAAGTTGAGCTTTTCTCTTCTCTTTTTGTGGAACAGTCCCTATTAAACATTTGTAATGAAAAAAAATTATTACAAAGCAAATTTACCAACTACTTAATTATTAACAGCATGTTAATACAATGTTGTTTCTAAAAACTATATAGTATTATTTAACAGATATAACCGTTACTTAACATATGACCATGTGGGGTAATCAGAAATACGATATGACATTGCATGTTTACAACTGCAATTCCATTGGGATTTCTCAATGCAAGGACTCCAAGGTAATTCTATAAGAGTTGGCCAAAATGGTCTTATGAGGATATGGCTTATGAAGTTACGACATGAAATACTCACCTTTCCATTGGGACTTGCTTTCTTAAATACCCTGGGAAAAAAGGAGAGGGAGATTTAATGTTACTTGTTCAGTGGCACATGAACATGAACTTAATGAACAGCCTCATTAAGTGATATATTGTGGTGCCAATTTGGATTACACCACAGCATGTGACCATTATTATAAACAGGGCATTTCAATGGTCTGTGAGCTATTTTAATTGATCTCTCACTGTAACTTGACAACAGCTTGCTCAACATCAGCAGGCCTGCAGGTGTCGATAAAACAACATACATGACAGCTTTGGAATATGATGAATGGTGACTGTTTTCTCCTGTAGCCAGGCTTTCTCACTCACTGACTGCACTCAGCCCTGCTTCCTCATATGAAGCATCCTGGCTTTGCATGGCGTCAGATGCAATTACCTTCCCTCCCTATTTGTTGAGTCTTAATGTTGTCATAAATTACCCTCCATGTCTCTAGGAACCCCATTAGGTTACAGAGCAGACCCTCACAACATCCTCCTTGAATAAGGCTCCCTCAATTAAGGTTGTGGGAATAACTGGCAAAAGCTTCCCTTAAACTGAAATTGTATGGTTCATTAGTGCGGTTTCTCTCTAGAGATGCATATGTGTGGGTGTGTGAGTAAGTATGATATGTGTTTTGGCTTGGACGCTACTATGGAGGGCCAGCCTCAACCATGGCCAGAGGATATGAGTGGCCCTCCCTTTAGGTAGAGTCGGTCCTCAATCATGGATCAAGGTTGTGTGAGACTCCCCCATCTGTTGAAGCCAGCCCTCGGCCTGGACCATGGTTGTGCGTAACCCCCCTAAAAGCCATCCAGCCAGTTGACCCGTTTCAAGCTTGTTTTGAGCTGTGTGTGAGCGTAGAGCCTTGTATGTGAGTTGAATGTGAAGTGTACGTTTAAGTTGTCTCAGTGATTGTGCATGTGGCGCCAAGAACTGAGAGATGAGAGTGTAGGTGGCTTATGAGCCTTGTGCGGTAGTTGGGCAGGACTTGTAGGTCTAGCGTGTCTCGGGTGGTGTGTGTGTGTGAGGTGTAGAGGACATGGACACAGTGAGCTTGTGAGATGCAGAGAGCACAGGGGGTAGAGAGGCGATAGGAGACAGGCGTTAGGTCTGAGAAGTTTGTTTGGGCTGATATGAGAAGGGTTACACATTTGTAATGTTGTAATGACGTATGTAAGTGTTGGCGTTAGATGACCATCTGCCGAGAAGTTTGATGATGGTGTCTGGGAGGCCGTTGTACTCAGCAGTAGTGATGGCCCCTATCCAGAAAAAGTGGGAGGAGTAGTGGTGAGCTGGTTAACCGGTGTGGTTGATGTGAGATTGGATTTGAGGTGGGCTTGAAATCAATGTCTGGTGACAGGATGGCCGTTCTCTGTGATGAAGAGAGTTGCGTGGGGCAGAGCACGTAGAGCGCGGTAGGTCGGTAGTAACTAAAAGTGGTTGAGGTGAGAGGGTAGGTTATTGGGTGATCGACGTTAATCACCTTGGGTAATTTCTCAGCCGTTTGACCACTGATTTCTATGCCATTTTGTATGTCTTTGTGCCAAATGTCTACACACCTTCTGAATACTGTAACAATTAGTTCAGCTGTTTTCGTTTACCAGGTACCTTAATAGAAATTACATAAAAATTAAGACATTGCTCTAGTCAGAGCAACAGCAATTTCTACACAACCGATTAAGATGCAGCTTTTGAGTCCCATTAGGTAATGTGGTCTAACGTGATGAATGCTAGTCTAATGTGAACATTCTCACTAAGCTGATGCAAGATACAGCAGCAACAACATACAACACTGCTGCTGCCGGCTGCTGCCCCGTCACATAGTTTCAACATGGATGGATAGATCAGAGCTTGGCTGAGATCAATTCAATAAACAAAAAGATTTAGTAAACACTAGTGTGGTTTGGGTGCGATAACAACTATTTTCGTTGAATAGCTAACAACGTTATCATCACAGCTAGCCCAACTATAGCTGTAGCCTAGAGGACTAGTATAGGACTATGTATGTGAAAGCTAGGCAGATCATCATAATGACATTTCTGAAAGGGGTGCCTTTGCTGGGATAACAACATTAATGTATGCCTCATAAACCAGAAATCTAGCTTGCTATCCATGCTAGTATGTAACTCATCATTTGCTGTATCAGCCGGGCTCCTGGAGCCTAGGAAAGCACCTCCCCGTAACATTCAAAACAGGACAGAAGGTGTGGTGTTTAATGGCACTATAGGCTCACCACTGTTATGTCAACTTTGATGCTCCTCTGTGACAGTCATGTAAATAATCTGTTAAATGGCAATGGCATAATACGTCCTCCAATACCAGTGATGTAGCTAAGTCTAGCCAGTTAATTGTAAACTTGCCCGCAACAATTTGCACTAGTACTGTTATCGGGAAGGCACTTTTTCTGTCATCATTACTGTACAAACTCAGTAGTAGCCTCGGGCAATCCACAGATAATTAGAGACATTAATTCATTACATTTTCAGACTAGGGTAGCTAGCGAACTCCATGCATAAAATAAAAGAGAATACCCAATAATGGATAAAAGGTTTCTCGAATTAACTGGTTGAATAAAGCACAAATAGGCTGTGGCCGTAGCCCACGCCAAATAAACAGTCTTTCAAACAAGAGAACAGCATTGAAAAACAACAACAACAGCTAGAGTCAGCTTTGTTCCCATCGTAGGTGTACTGTTTGTATTTTTATATGGAGATAGGTCTACCTCCTCAGTTTACAGATGACAACTGGGTCACTACATTATTCATACTGTCCAAAATTCAAGCCTGCCTGCCTGGGTTTAGCGCTAATGCTCTGTGACAATCATGCAGTTTGTGTTGGTAAAAAATATCCATAATATTATGTTGCTTTCTCACCCGCTCCTGTATTGTGGCTGAAGTTTTGTTTTGTATCCAAACATGTCAGCCACTGTCAAATTTATGAATATGCCTAGTTCTTAAATGTTTTTGCTTTTCTATTAGGATTATTATATACAAATAAATGATGTGTGTAAACCACCAAACATAAACCAGCATCAGTGTTCCCTCAACTTTTTATCTTAAGCAGGGGCGCGCGGAAGCTCCCAAATCAGCATCCAGGATTGACTTTTAGGTCTGATATAGGACTGAGGTTTTAGGTGTGGCACAACAGACCTATTCAATGGAACACTGACCTGCATATTCTTCTTTATGCAGCCTGACCTCTGTGGGTTTGTATTATCACTCTGAAGAGTATAAATTTGGCTGTTTGAGAGAAGCTTTGAATCAACCTGCCCAGCGTGAGTAGATGTTGTTTGAAGTTCAGAAGACCAACATACAGCAGGTATCAAAGCGGTGTGCTGGAAAACCTTGTTAGTGAATAGGTGAAGTTATGGGTGGTGGTGCTCATTTTGAATTTCCTGTCTTGACAAGCCATATCTTCTCACTTAAAACATGTCAGGTCATTAATAGACAATGATGGCGTGGGCAGTGCCTGTGGTTTTGCTGTATTTGTTGTGGTACTGGATGGTCTGGGAATCAAATTCGATCAGGTAGGAGGTACACGGGTGACAGGAAGGATCGAAGCTGTGCGTATTGGTGGTGATCTCTGAGCGTAATGTAGGAAGTGACGGTCAAGAGATTGACGTTAGGGAAAGGCAGTGTGTAATGGTGGTGGAATGATTGGTATGAATTCCAGCCAGCCCATTAGGATGGTGCTTGGGGCTAGGGCTTGAAGGATGGTGTGGAGGGATTGTTGATGTAGAGCGGAGAGGGGATGATTCATAGGAAGATGAGTTCTGAAAATGGTGGTACTGATGTCGGGTCCGGGTGTGTATCTGGTGCCAACGTTCTGAATGTCTGTAGGTGGAAATGAGAGAGCTCAAATTATGAAGTTGTTGCAAACAGAAATCCATATTAGACGGCGGTGAAGGGGAGCGATGTATGGTGAGCTCGACCAGCATCTGTTGATTGTGTGGACTGTGGCTGTGTTGTCGGGGCCCCCAGTATGGACGTGCAGTAGAGCCAGGAGAGACAGATAATCCCATAATTCGACATGTTGGTGGGGGAAAGTGGCACCAATCACCGAGGCGTAGAGGGCGAAGGCTGTAGCAAACTCTAAGGAATGAGATTGCGTGGGAAGGTGTGACGAGGAATGGCCGGAGGGAGGTAGAGAAGAAAGAAGTAGGGAAAGATCGATATCCGTACCTGTCAGAATCCTCTCGCAGAGATGGGCTGGTACTGGCAGGGACTGGAAGGCGAGAGCTGTGGAGAAGAGAGGCAAGGAGACAGCAGTGGTGAGAGTGTTTGGCCCAGTCAAGCAGCTCGGTGGCGCTGGGGCAGGAAGGTTTTACCGGTAGCACCGGTATAATTACTATTTATTAAATGAATAAAATGGCATATGCAATGTGCAAGGCGTGACCAGTGACACTGGTTTATGACACATTTTTATCCTGCTACGGTAGCCAGAGAGAGAAAATTATTGTTCTGAAGCTAGCAGCCAGTAAACTAGTGTGAAGTGACCTGTTGATTTGGATCATGGCAGAGGATTTTGTGGAATAAAAAAAACGCAACTGCCCCAGTATGATAAACGTAGGGCCCTATAATGTGCATGTGTGAGTTGTGCACCAACTGCAGAGCTGGCATTGTAGAGGCTAGTCTTATGAAGATAAAAAAACCTTTCAAGACGTAATTCAATCAACTGTCAAGTACATCACAGAATACTTGATTACTTTTGTTATTTAAATAGGCCACTAGATTTAGCTTGTGAACATGCAGTAAAATACCGGAGGAAAACTTCTGCTGTCATCTAGTGTTCTCAGATTCTGAGTGCACTCGTTTGGGTTATCTTAGTGTTACGTGCACTGGCTGGCACAAAGATTACACTTGGTAGAAATGTTTGTTATAAAGGTATTACCGGTGTAGCAGGTATTTTGCAGGGAAGGATTACTGGTTTGAGAATTCTCATATCTAGAGGGGGGTAGCTAGTGGTCGGGGGGTAGCCAGCCAAGGGAAAGCTGGTGGTGGTAAGGCCACTCAGGGTAGCCAGCCCAAGGGAGGGGGGAGGGGGCAAAGGGGCCGGAGAGGGCCAAGGAAGGCAGAAGGAGCAAAGGCAGCAGCAGGGACTACGGGGGCCAAAGGGGGGAGAAGAGGCACATTGTAAGATGGAAGAGATAAGACGGGTGGGGTGGGAGCCGGAGCGACCAGGGCCGCAGGAGCTCCGGCGAGGAAAGAGGAAATAGGGTGCCACCGAAGCGGCGAGAAGCTGTCTGGGAAACCTGTCAGCAAACGAGATGCTGATAGGGCCCCAAGCAGCAGCAGAAGCAGCAACAGGATGGGGAATGACCGACAGGTCCAGCAGACTGGACAGTCCGCAGCAAGGAGCAGGGACAGAAGAACCACCTTAGTTCGCGGCCCCCGAACCGGGCTGGTCAGATCCGGGGTGGGGACAGCAGAGTCTGGATCTGTGACAAACACGCCACTGGAAGCGTTGCACTCAAAGGTGTCCATGGTGATGTAGAGGGTTAGTATCGGCGCCAAGGCAAGCGTCAAGCAAGGATCCGAAGATAAAATGAGGTGAGGGTTAAGTGCTGGTTATATACTGTGTGGGCTGATTAATTGAGCATGTGCAGGTGTGCGTGCCCGATGAGTTTAGCAGGCGCATGTGCGCACTGTTGCCTAAGTCGCGTCGTCTCATTGTTCTAAACTCTCCTCCCGAACCTATTAAGATCATTGTATGTCAACATCAACTATGTGAACACAATTTATACTTTCTACCATATAATCCACATTTGAGAAGAAGTCGTTGAGGTGATTTTTCGTATTTTATTTTTCCATGATCATGTTTTAAAAGAGACTGATCTGAGGCAGAAATTCACAGCATTTTAACAAATTACTATTACAGATATCTCATTAACATTTAGGACTATTTGCAGGTGAAAGTGTTAAAATACAATACTACAGTTAGCCCATCATCTCGAGCCATCTGTTCCAGCTAATGCAGTACATCTGGAAATAATGGAGCCAGCTTTGGGTCTATAGACAGACACCTCTACTGACAAATCACAAGTTTGGATAGGTAGATGGCTCAGAATGAAGGTGGAAATTGTGCTCTCTAGAAATCGAAATAAATCTCTAGCTAATGCAGACAGCTAACATTGGCAAACCTCTAGAAGTTAACAACTAATTTTGTGTCGGGGAGATATTGACGATAGATTCGGATACTAATCTAAACTAAACTAAGCCACTTTGACTTTGACTAATGGCTGTATTTCCAGAGGTGTCTGACCAATACATTTTTCCTCAAAAAGATGCTGGTGCTGATTCTTGATATTACGCTAGTAACAAGGAATGAATGTTCAGTGCTACATGAAAATGTTAATATTTGGCTGCTAAATATACTCCCACCATAATATAATTGAATATTCTTAATTATTTTGCTTTCCCCATCATCTGATGTACCGTGTTCAGCTATTAGTGACTGGTCACGTTTGCCACATTACTTGTACTAGCACACATGTCTCAAATGTCAAATACAAATATTTCATCACACTCAACAATCAACAATCTATGGGGAAAGTTAAATAACTAGTCAATTTTATTATGGTAGGATCAGGTTTGACAGCCAAATATTACTACTTTCGTTTTGCAGTGCTGAACATTTGTTTGGGTGTCTCCAGTGACGCTCCTCTTTACCAGCGTATTATAAATTCCAACACATTGACAATGACATATCCACTCACAGGGTACTATGATGACCAACTATGAGACATGACCCAATCAGAGATGACACTCCGTATTCCTTGATGTTATGTTGCAACAGTATGTGGTCTATAGATTGCAAAACAATATAGAGGGAATTAGGGAAAAACAGTAGCCTATATAACCCTATTAATTTCAAGTTCGCTGTTACAGGGCTTTCAGAGTTACACAGAGAGGAACAAAGACAAAACAAATGGGATATGGAAACTGTGATATTTGAAAATATCACCAAGTAGACTATTCTATCTTTGTATTTCTACAAAAAGAGTCTGTTTGCTCACAATATCTTTCAAACAGATATTATACATTCTGACCCATATCCAGCTTTATTTAAATAGGTCATAAACACACAGTATCACAATAGACAAAACAGAAACATCTCTTTTAAACCTCCTGCAATACACAATTCTAAAAATTGATCACATAGGAATAATGAGGTAATGAAGACACTCAATGTAAATGTTCAACCAATTATAGAACAATCACTTGATCAAATGAACCCCTTCCTCATCTCTGCTTCTTGTTTAAGAAATTGATTCATATCTGGGATCAAATGAAGCTCCTATCTGCTTTCTACTTCCTATCAATCATACTCTCTTTCCAACAGTAGCCTGAAACCCAATAGACACAGAGAGTGGCGTCCGCGTAGGCAGAGCAAGGGGAGGGAGGCATTTAAGTGGATGAGTAGAGAGGGGAAGTGGAGGGAAAGGATGACTGTCTCTGCCTATTTAACATACAAGCCACGTCAAATGTTGCTGCCTTCATGAGGGTGATGCAAACAAGCTTTCACTTCTCCATAAATGCATGTCAGTGCCCACTATGATGGCATACAGGATCCCAATGCACAGAAATAGCTACACATGAGCACACCATGATGACAGCATGACATAAGCTTTCATAACTATGTGGAGCCACTATTGTGAGTGAGAGTAAAACACACAATACAATCAACTAAACTGAATTACTAAGTCATGAATGAAAGGGTCAACATAGATGCAATACTGCAGATGATACAGCTATGTTTATCAGTTTAGAATTGGATATCCGTTCTGTGCCTTTGCAGTGTAAAAGCCTTGAAGGGATAGTCTAATCAAAATACAAAATAAACCTTGGCTATGGTCAATTCACCAAGACAATTTTGGGATATTTGGAGTAAACTATCCCTTTAACTGTATTTTTGGGAAGAGTCCCTCCACTCTGATCCAACCAGCAACCTGTCCACGAGGACACATGCGATGAGACACAGGGGAATAAGTCCAATTATTGGCACTGCCTGGAGATTATCCTGCTGGGGGCATGAATTTCCCTACCTGTTATGTCAGATGCTTTCAGCCAGAATCAATAAATTAATTCAAAGCTCTTAACAAGGAGCAGTTGAGCCATTTAACCCTCCCCCCGACACACACACAGACACACAATAGTCTATAAGTAATATACAGGTGTTCCATATCTATGACTTGGTATGGCTGCCACAAACCGTCAGCTCGGCATTGAGAGACTATGAGACTAAGGGGGCGCTGTCACTTTGCTTATATTGGATGTGATTGGGGTATCGGGTGGTAGGAGGCTGCTGTCACTTTGCTTATATTGGATGTGATTGGTAGATCAGGTGGTAGGAGGCTGCTGTCACATTGCTTCACCAGATGTTTGTTGACACTTGACAAGTCAAATGGCCTCAGCACAAGCTTGGGTCAAGGTTCAATGATAAATCCCCGTTTGTTTGGTTTGTCACTTTGGATAGTGTTATTGTGTGGTGTTTCTTCACCAAGGGGAGGGCAGAGCTGATCACACTATTAGCATGTCCAACTGTGACATTCTGTCTGATTTAAAAGCCATTGAGTACATATGTGAAATTTGGGAGAAAAACTGAAAGGACAAAAAAGTTTGAGAAAATAAAGTTACAGGCATTTATCTGACACTTTATATTTGTATAGTGTATTGTATAGATAAGCATTGGAATATACAACACACAATCTGTGCAACGGCAGCCTTGTATAGCATCTTTTGTGTTTAGTGTTTATGACTGATATCCTCTGGTGCAAGACCAGTCCCAAGCTAAATGAGAGTAAGGTAAAGAAAGCTGACAACTTATTGCATCCTTTGCCATGATGTACAAGAGGGGACCACATTCCCTTAGGAGTCCTAATTAGTGCTGCAGACAGATGTGTTAGATCTTCTCTAGTGCATGCACACACACACACACACACACACACACACACACACACACACACACGCGCATACACACACACACACACACCCACACACCCACACACACACACACACACACACACACACAATAAATGTAATACTGAGGTGTTCCATATCTATGACCTTTCAGGAAAATGGCCTGGTACGGCGGCCACAAACCATCAGCTCAGCATTGAGAGACTATGAGGTCCTTACACATCCCTGTCATCTGAGTGGGGGTGAAGTAACAGCAAGGCGAAACTCCTTTGTGGATTACACATACAGTGCCTTGCGTAAGTAATGGGAAAGTGAAGCATTTCTTCTTTTGGCTCTACACTCCAAAAGTTTGATTTGAAATCAAACAATTACAATGAGGTTAAAGTACAGATCCTCAGCTTTCATGTGATGGTATTTGTGTACATATTGGTTTAACCATTCAGAAATTACAGCACTTTTTATGCATATTCCCCCTGTTTCAGGATACCCAAAAGTGATGGGACAGATTTATCAAATGTCCAAAATAAGCACTCATGTTTAGTATTTGGTCAACTATCCTTTGCATGCAATAACTGCCTATAGTCTGCGACCCATTGACCCCACCAGACACTGGGTGTCTTCACTGGTGATGCTCTGCCATCTTCAGTTGTTGTTTGTTCTAAAGTATTTTTGCCTAAACTCTTATCATCAGGAAATGAAATGCATGTTCAATTGGATTTAAATCTGTAGACTGACTTGGTCAGTCAAGAACTTTCCACTTTTTGGTCCTAAAAAACTCCCTTGCTATGGAAGTATGTTTTGGGTCATTGTCTTACTGTATGGTGAAGCGCCAAATGAATTTGGAGGTGTTTGCTTGTACTTGAGCAGACAAGATGTGTCTGTACACTTCAGAATACATTCTGCTGCTGCCGTCAGCAATTACGACAAGTTAGCCAGTTCTAGTAGTAGCTATACATAACATTACCACCCCCTCCACCATGTTTCACAGATGAGGTGGTATGCTGTAAATCTTGGGCAGAACCTTTTTTCTCCAAACTTCTTCTTATCTGTCCACAAGACCTTTTTCCAGACGTCTGCAGGGTTTTTATGTATCTTTTTAGCAAACTGTAACCTGAAAATCCTTTTTACAGATAACTAGTGGTTTGCACCTTACAGTGACACCTCTGTAGTTCGGCTGGTGATGTATTCTGCGGATGGTAGTCTCTGACGCCTACCTCCTGGAGAGTGTTCCTGATCAGTGGGACAGTTGTTTGTGTTTTTTTCTTAATTAGGAGCATTCTTCTGTCATCCACTGTAGAAATCTGCCTTGGCCTACCAGCCCGTTTGCAATTGCAGAGGTGACCAGTGCTTTTTTTTTCTTTGAATGATCCAAACTGTTGATTTTGGCTATGTTTCGGGTTTTTTCAGATTTTTCTACCTAATAAAGGCATCCTTGACTGTCATTGACACTGCTTTGGTTCTCATGTTGACAGACACCAATAGCAGACTCAAAAGGTAAACACAAAGGCCAAAATCAATACTAGACATTGACAGCTCTCTTATGCCTGCACAAATGATGTGACGGAACACACCTGCCTTACCAGAAACACGTTTTAAGTTGTCCCATTACTTTAGGGTACCCTGAAATAGCAGGACTATGCATACAAAGTGTTGTAATTTCTGAATGGTGAAACCAATATGTACACAAATACTATCAAATAAAAGCTGATAATCTCTACTTTAACCTCACTGTTTAATTTCAAATCCAAACTGTAGAGTGTAGAGTGTAGAGACAAAAGAAGAAACAATGCTTCACTGTCCCATTACTTACACAGGGCACTGTATATTGATGGTCCATAGGCTCTCTTTTAGGGGGCTGCTGTCACTTTGCTACACCAGATGTTTGTTGGCACTTGACAAGTTAAATTACCTCAGCTTGGGTCAAGGTCAAATGATAATACCCTTTGGTTTGGTTTGTCACTTTGGATAGTGTAATTGTGTGGTGTTTCTTCATGTATTGAACATTGGAATATACAACACACAATCTGCGAAACGGCTGCCTTGTATAGCACCTTTTGTGTTTAATGTTTATGACTGATATCCTCTGGTGCAAGACCTGTCCCAAGCTAAATGAGAGTAAGGTAAATAAACCTGACAGAGGCTAATCATTTACCATGATGTACAAGAGGGGACCACATTCCCTTAGGAGTCCTAATTAGTGCTGCAGACAGATATGTTAGATGTTCTCTCGCGCACACACACACACCTGCACACAGACATGCATATACACGAAAACAACGTCCGTGGCCATGTGCACTTTTCACATGAAAAATAGAACAGGTGCAATGTGGTGTGTTTATTTATGTCTCTTCTAAGTGATATTACTGAACCATTGTGTCTGTGAGTACCAATGAATGAGGTGATTTCATGATAAATAGTGATTTTGGAGTGAGCAATAATATGTTATTAACTGAGGGACTTCAGAGATGTCATCAACATGCTGCGAGCAGAGCTTTTACAGCCAATCCCAGCCCTTTCCTGTGGGACTCTTGGAGCTCAAGGGCGAGGCCCCCTGTATTGTAATAGATGGTTATGATTAAATGAAAATGCATTAAGAATAACATGGCCTTGGGTGTTGGCTGCTAGCATGTCAGAAATGGAATAGCATGATAGTGAGTTTTTTCCAGATTCCTCCTGTTTTGTTTCTTCATAGCAAAACCTGTCCAGATGTCATCATGTAGATTATGACCATTTCGAGATGAGACAGCGATTTGAGGACCTCTGCCTCTGAGAGTTCATGGGATTGACTTAAGTAGAAACATAGGGAGGAGGAGGGAGGGAATATAACCCCTCCATGCTGAATAACATGATGAGTCCGGCACATCAGAGTGCTGCTTGTGATATAGAATTCTACAGATTAAAAAGTGTATCTATTTTTCAGTGAATATCACTGTAAATATCAACTTTTTTAAAGGCACTGAATAATACACACCAGAAACAGATAAACGGTAGTGCTAAGTATACACAAATACATTTAAAAAAGGATCACATTAATTAATTTCTGGTTTCTGAAATGCAAATTTGGAGCTGTGCGACAGCAAGACAAGATAATGGTTTGGCTGGGTAACACAACAACCCTTACAGAACATGTGGAAAAGCGACTGTCTTATGGGCAGAGGTTCCTATCGGTTCCCATGTGACCCAACATCAAGACTTTAGACATGATGTGTGACCATCCAGATAAATGCAGCAGCCTCCGCCTTGGACATAAATTCCCATTTGCACGTATCGTTCCCACCAGATTAAGATGGAATCTAATAACACACATCATAGCCAACAATTCAGCTGTGAGAGAAGTGAAGTTATTTCACAATGGCAGGGCTGGGGAGGAGGCTTGTTGAGCATGCCAATAGGCTATAGAAATCCCCACCTCTCAACTCTCTACAGGATTCAGACTCAGATTGCAGAGAGACCTGCTAGAGCTCCACTGGAAGACAGTTGATGTACACTAGTCTTTCACTGGGAAGCATCTAACTCAGCTCGTTTGGGGATCCAACATTAGATGTTCAAATTACAGCTCTTGGCTCATATTCACGTACCTTGGCCTATTCGGTCAGCCACATCGAGTACTAGAGGTACTTTACATCACTATGGTATGATGTAACAAAACACAGGATGCAGATGCTATCTTAAAATAAATCACATGCTCTGGTTGTGGTGCTGATTATATACTTTAACTGTCTTTCCAATAATGTACTTGTAGCAGCTTAGTTTACCCTGATAGCACCACAAAACAGCCCTGTCACTGTAGCACCTTTCCCACAGATAGTGCTCTGATGCTGGGCTACTGAGGCTGACTGCCTTGGCAGAGAGCATGAATGCCCTGGTGACTCAAAGACATGACAACCTTTGACACCTCATTTCTGAGGAAATGATGCACAAAGAACTAACAAACATCAAACAAACTCGTCAACATACACAAATGCACATGCACATGCACATGCACATGCACATGCACGCTCACACACACACACACACACACACACACACACACACACACACACACACACACACACGAGTGCACATACACACATGAATACACACACCCACACACCCCCCCCCCCCCCACACACACACACACACACAGACGGACACGGACACGGACACCCACTCACACCCACACACACAAAAGCCTGAAATAACAAAGGCACACAGCATGGGGTATCCTGTGGCAAATTTCACACCTCAAGCACACAGAGCAAGTGCTCAGAAATGAGCAGCCATGGTTTGGAGGAATAATACAGCAGTGCAGTCAGTTGTTTTCACGACCCTATTCAGCTATCCTATAATTCATAACCAGATGAAAATGTCTGCTTACCTTGTACCTTTATCACCCATTGCAAGGATTGTTGTATGGTAGAGTCCCCTTTTTAAACAGGCTGGAATATTGTTGTGTAGAGAGGCGAGAGAGAGAGTGAGAGGGAGGGGGAGAGAGAAGTATTTACTGATGCAAACGCTCTGGCTGTGGAGACTGGGTGAGTGAATTTAAAAGGGGGATCCTCTCTATCGGACCTCTCTCCAGCTGAATGGACTTAAAAGGGCATCTCCAACGATGCTTACAAAACCCCCAAATAATAAGAAGCAGGTGATCCATACACTATTCCCTTCTGTTTGTCTGGCTTGTCTCTTCCCTCGTCAGAGCTCTAGTGGGTACACAGAAAATCCAGATCTCAGTGGGAGTGAAAAATCCAAGAGAATATTCTCAGTAGGAGTCTTCCATCTGGGATCCGCACACAGGCACTGCCACAGCTCTTCACCACATCTCTGTCTCCCTCGTTCCCTCCCTGCCGTGATTCTCTCTCTCTCTCTCTCTCTCTCTCTCTCGCCCACCCTCTTGCTATTGCGCACTCAATCTGTGAGAGCATGTGTGCATGGTTTGGGGAGTAGAGATAATCTCTCTGAGACAGGGTCTCTCTTGCCTGGCAAACTAATAAGATGTGAAATGCATTAAAAGAGGAAAAAGACCCTCAGCTGCTCTGCTGCCAGAGGCCAGCTATTATTTATGTCTTTGCATTGACGTCATCGATGCTGCTGTGCTCTGTCATGTCTCAGTACCCTTCTGCTACACAGTGTTAATAGAGCCATCTATCTATTACACCATCTATAGGACTTGAGATAGATGCACAAAAAGAATACTGATACTCTGCAGTAAGTAAGAACACAATATAATTGCCAGCCTGGTAATCAACAGTAAGTCATACAATCATACAGTATATACATTTAGGGAGCACACATGTTTCTAGAGCTTTGGTATTGTAATATTGTATGAAACTGAATAACATGGCAATGTGTTGTAATATTGAATATTGTCATCCTCATGACAATCAGAAACATTCAGTTTTGTTCTCCAATAATGAATGAATGCTGAAAAGAAAATATCAATGGTTTAGTATGAAATTGTATTGTTTGCAAGAAATTAGCTATTTAAATGAATGCAGATATCCCTTTTAGTACTTTAGTATGACAACATTAAACATTCATTTGATATGAAAAAAATGCAAAGATTTTCTTGAACACAACATGCTTGAAGAGGTTAATCTTGACCTTATCAAGCATGCCGTTTTTAAGAAAATATTTGCAAATGTGTTTCAACTGGTGAAATTAGCTCATAAGCTCCATGATTCACTACACTCACCTGACAGGAATACACACAATCCCTTGAAGTCATCACCTAATAAACCCATGACATATGAAACACAAAATATGTTATCTATTAGTTACAATCTCATTAACAATGTTATATATGGAATGCACAGTGCACTAAGGACAGTAGTGCACAACTGTATATACATGTACAGTGCTTTTAGTATTCACCCCCCTGGACTGTTAACACATTTTATTGTCTTACAACCTGACTTTAGATTTAATAGATTGAATTGATTTTGTTTGTCACTGACATACACAAAATAAAAATCTATATTTTTTAGACATTATTACAAATTAATTAAAAATGAGTCAATAAGTATTCACCCCCTTTGCTATGACACTACTAAAATTAGCCCAAATGCAAAAATGTATGTTGAATTAAGTCCATCTGAGTGCAAGGATAATTCATCTGATTTCTGAATGATCTCTGTTTTTATAGGGTCTCTGATTTGTATAGGAATCAATTACACACTGTGTGGATCAGGTTGTCATTACAGGAGATGAGCAAAACTCAGGAATGCTCAGGAATGCTACCAAGAGTTGAATGGCTGAGAGGAAAAAGCACAGTCGATGGGACAACAACATCCCAGTCACTCCTCAAAATTGGCCTATATAACAGAGTGGCCAAGAAGAATAAGTGATACAGCAAAAACAGTGTCTTGAAATGTGTTCATTTGTTTTTACTACAAAGCATTAAGTTTAGTGCAAATCCAGTACATGCAATGCAGTTTCCGCACCATCCCTCGTGTGATGAATAGTGGTAGCTGCATCAAGTTATGGGTATGTTTGTCACCGGCAGGGATTTGGAAATTTGTCAGGATCAAGAGAAAATTATGAAAGTTGCTGAGTTGGTAGTGAAAGCCAGTGTTTTTCACAGTGTGTAATTGATTCCTACGCAAATCAAAGACCCTATGAAAACAAAAACATTCATTCCGAAATCACATGAATTATTATCCTTGCACTCAGATGGATTCAAGTAAACTTATTGAGTTACTTGTTAAAGACATTTTTGCATTTTAGGAGTGTCATAGCAAAGGGGCTGAATACTTATTGACTCTAGCCATTTCAGCTTTCAATTTTTAATTAATCAGTAAACATTTCCCCAACATCTTTTTGGGACATTATGGGGTATTTAGTGTAGACAAAGTATTTTGTCTTCTTTTAGCTCTATACTCCAACAATTTGGAAATCAAACAATTACTATGAGGTTACAGTAGAGATTCTCAGCTTTAATGCAATGTTTTCTTTTTTCAGATTAGTTTCACCATTTAGAAAGTACAACCCCTTGTATACATAGTCCCCCTATTTCAGGGCCCAAAAGTATTGGGAAATTGGAAAATCGGCTTTACAGGTGTTCTGTCACATCATTTGGGCAAGCATAAGAGAGCTGTTAATGGCTAGTACTGATTCTAAGTTAATTGGTGTCTGTCAACATGAGGACCAAAGAGACGTCAATGAAAATCAAGGAAGCTGTAATGAGGCTGAAATATCAGAAAAAACTATCAGAAACATACCTAAAACCTTACACTTACAAAATCAACAGTTTGTAACATCATTAAAAAAGAAAGAAAGCACTGGTGAGCTCCGCAATCGTGGAAGACTTCTACAGTGGATGACCAAAGAATGATCACCATAATTAAGAAAAACAAACAAACTACTGTCCCACAGATCAGGAATACTCTCCAGGAGGTAGGCGTGAATGTGTCAGAGACTACCATCTGCAGAATATGTCACAAGCTGAACTACAGAAGCTTCACTGCAAGGTGCAAACCACTAGTTATCCTCCAAAAGGATGGTCAGGTTTGCCAAAAAAAAAAAAAAAAAAGCCTGCAGAGGTCTGGAAAATGGTCTTGTAGACAGATAATACAAATGTTATCATGTACCAGTGATTGCAAGAGAAAGGTTTGGAGAAAATAGGATTTGCCCAAGATTTACAGCATACCACCTCATCTGTGAAACATGGTGGAGGGGGTGTTATGGTTTGGGCATGTATAGCTGCCACAAGAACTTATTAACTGGCTAACTTAATTGGTGATGTTACTGCTGACAGCAGCAGCAGAATGTATTCTGAAGTGTACAAAAATGGCTTGTCTGCTCGAGTACAAGCACATGCCTCCAAATTCATTGGATGGCGCTTCATGATACAGTAAGACAATGACCCTAAACATACTACCATAAGCAGTGAGTTTTTCAGGGCCAAAAAGTGGAAAGTTCTTGACTGGCCAAGTCAATCTTCAGATTTAAATCCAATTGAACATGCATGTAATTTCCTGATGACAATATTTTAGGCAAAAATATCTCAAAACAAACAACAACTGAAGATGGCTGCAGTACAGGCCTGGCAGTACAGGCCCCCCAGCATCTGGTGAGGTCAATGGGTCGCAGACTTCAGGCAGTTATTGCATGCAAAGGATTGTCAACCAAATACCAAACATGACTACTTCATTTGGACATTAAATGATTTTTTTTCCAATACTTTTGGAGCCCTGAAATATGGGGAGTATGTTTAAAACATGTTTAAAACATGCTGAGAGGAAAAATGTCTGGTAAATACAGCATAGCCTTTTAAATCAAAAACAGCATGGCACATAGAGAGCGACTTTTTCCTCATCAATGACTGTAGGGAAGACTCAGAGAGAGCATGGCATAACCTTGTCCCTTCCCTAAAATGAACAAGCAACAACAGACTGTTCCCTTCAAAATCTAAACAATGTTTGTAATGTAGTTAAAACAGCACCAGCAATACACGCCTCATCAGGCTACAATGGAAGAAATGCAGACAATTATGAGCCAAATGAACAAAGGCTAAAAAGGCATTTTTGAACTGCCTGCATGTCTTCCATTGTAGTCTGATGAGGGTATCACTGGTGCTGATAAGTTTCTTAAAACCAAGCGAATTCACAAAACAAAGTGTCTATACCCTTCTACAACATGCCATTTAAATCAAAAATAGAGATCTGGCTCAAAAAATCCAAACCTATCATTTTATTGTCCTGTAAGCTTCCCTTCAAGCATAATTCATGCTTTCATTTCCCTTACATGAATGGTTAAACACTAAATTACTTTGAAACATTAAATGAACACATTTTTTTGATGGAAGAATAATTGTGGAATTTCCATCAATGGTGCTTTAAGTCAAGTGATACTCTCTGTCCATGGTTCCCCGCAAAGGAGATATAGAATGAATCGTTGCAAATATTTGTTCCCTTAGCAAAGTACACAAAAGAGGACACCAATGAGTGACCTTGAGCTTGATGCCATTGCCTTCTGTTTTGTCTGACTGGTAGGAGGGAGAGGAACATCAAATTTGTTCTATGAGGCGTGCTGAACGTTCCCACTCTTTGGACAATAAGGTTTTTATTATTCTTTATTTCCCTGAGATAGGGGGTGTGCTACCATAACAACATGACCTCCAAAAGTAATCCGCAGCCTGAGCCATCCAGGGTTGTTCAAATGTCGCTCCAGAGGACTGCCCGCCGGCTCTTGTCTACGCTAACCACATACTCCCCAGACGCTGACCAGGACACTGCGTTGATGGAGGAGCTGCAGAGGATAGAGGGACAGTCACTACATCTCATTAATTTCAATGGACATTCACCCCCCAGATGACAGGGCAGATTTGAATAGCTCCTGAAGTGTTTCAAGATGTACAGAACAGATGGATAGAGCGAGGATTTTAAGCCAAACAGAACTAGCACAAACAAGACAGAGAACTTAACAGCACAAAATGTTCTGCTGTTTCACATCAAATGACAGGATACACTTGCAGCACAGCCAAAAAAGTAGTGTTTCCTTTCTAACATAAACATAAGCTAATAGCCTGTAACATCCTCCACATTCCCTAATAGCCTCTACAAACTGACTGTGAGGAAGTCTAATAAACCTAATTGATGCTTAGTTGGCTGCTGCCCAGAACAACTCCCTCTGAAAGCTGAGGTCCTCGGAGGTTAGGTGGGGTTTACAAGAAAGACAGGCAAGAGACATCTCACTGTGCAAGATTCAGCTTAACAGTCAAGTGAAAAAGAAACATCAAGAATGACTTTTTTAATAGTTGAAAAAGAGGAAAAGACTAGAGACATCAACATTTTGCACTTGGCAAGTAAAGGCCAAGTGCACGAGTGGCATGAGTTCCATTGCACACATTGTTGAGAGCACAGATTGTAAAGAGACAGACAGTACAATACCTGTGCATGTCAGGTAGGCGAGTCACCAGGTTCCCAGTGTTAACGTTCCAGATGTAGACAGCCCCATCTGCTGAGCCAGCAGCCAGGTAGCTACCATCAGGACTAGGCAGACAGGGAGACAACTGGTAGTTACTTAAAGGATGAGATATGCCAATGCCAGTGTCTCCCACAATACTTATTCATATGAATTTCCATACCATGTAATTTCACCAAATTGGGACCCAAATTGCAAGCCTTCCAACACTGTTATGATCAGAGGGAGCATAACATCACATATGGGCTCTCAGATCGTTCAAAATGGCTCTGGTTTATGTGACACCATGCATGTGATGTGTTTGTTTAATCTATCAGCGCCTCTAATTCTGTATTGTCCAGTTTAACAGATTGGATATTAGGTCAAAGGGTGGAGAGGGTGGGACTGAGCAGATGGGAGAGTGTTTGTTCAATTGAAGGTGGGTTATAAAACAGAAATCAGATCACTTCTCAGCATGGGGGAAATGTCAGGGGATAAGGCTGCCATTAAGTTAATATGCACTTCACACTCTCAAGTTACAGCATTCTCGTCCTCATATTGTCATGGAAACCGAAAAGTTATTGGAATGTGTAGCGCTCATTTGATTCAGCCAATTGCGTTTATTTGAAGGCAGAGGTAGGCTGAAAAGTAATCAGGGCTTGCAGTGCTTATTTGATTCATTTTCAAGGATTTGACAGTATTATTTGAAAACTGTCAATTGGCCAAAAGGTGCGGTCTGAGGTGCGCTCTCCTCTTAGCGCGCTATTATGACGTTTGGCCGCACTGTCACAAGATGAATCGGCGTCACCTTGAAACTCCTAAACCATTTCTATGGCAAGACGCATCTTTCACTCTAGTTTGTCAAAATTGGGCCAATCAGTGTAATTTCGTAAATGCCGGATCTGCATGGCAGGACACATCATTCACCCAAAGTTCGTCCAAATTGTTCCTGTGGGGTTAGAGATAAAGCGAGTGACATACGAACAGACAAAGACCGATTTCATCGGTGGGGAACAATAATAATAAATATAGCTATTTATGCTAGATTTTTGAGCGTGATCAAATATTTGATCAAATATGATATTCGAGATGTGTGGTCGTACAAGTCACGTGGCTGACAGGCTTTCAGGTACTTTTTAGCAAAGTGTAACCTGGCCATCTAACTAGTGGTTTGCACTTTGCAGTGAAGCCTCTGAAGTTCGGCTGGTGACGTATTCTGCAGATGGTAGTCTCTGACAAATTCACGCCTACCTCGTGGAGAGTGTTTCTGATCAGTGGGACAGTCATTTGGGGGGGTTCCTTAATTATGGTGAGCATTCTTCGGTCATCCTCTGTAGAAGTCTTTCTTGGCTTACCAGCCCGTTTGTGATTGCTGATCTCGAACTGTTAATGTGAATGGATACAAGCAGAGACTGTATATACTCGAGATATGCCACTCCCTTGATTTACTATTGGTTTTGCGAGAGACGGGGGAGATGGCGGCCTGTCCCATGTGAGGATACATTTCTGACTAATTGCCACACAGTTAACAGTTATTGTTGCTAGGTTAATGTTACTAGGATCGCGTCTTTCTGACGCCATTTCCCCTAGCAACGTGTGTGTAAGACTAGCGCGGGAGGCTAGGAGACAGCCAAATAAATCCATATCAACAACTTTTCACGCGCAATAAATATTTCTACACAAAAAAAAGGAAAAAGTTGCTAATCCATATCATTTTGGTGTGAGTGGAGTTTTTGTTAAGTTTTTGTCCTCCCAAAGACGACCTGTCTGGAAAAACAGTTTGGTCTCATTGAAAATAAGCGCCAAAAGAGGTGTCACCAACTGGCTTCTTTTAAAGAGGCTTTGGTACAAAGCAGAACCCCACTCATCTTGAACCCACTCAATTCCTAGGTAACTCGATGTGAATGGGACTATAGAGTAGTTACAGTGAGGTTTTCATAGTTAAGCAGGGCTTACTGTATGTCACCATCACTTTCACTCTGCACAGATTAATCACAAAAGCAAGCTGACAGAACAACAGCACAAAAGAGAACGTGCGGGTAAAAGTCATGGAGCACACTTTGGCAAGGTCAGCATGCATACCATGATGGCTTTTTACATTCATCAAAAAGCAATAGCATTGCTAACAGAGAGAACAGACAGCCCAGGGCCTCATCAGAAATCATTTGTGTGAGGAAGTCAAAGGAGCTGCACTCAATATGCTGTATAGGGCAATAGCTATTGATATATTCCCCCAGCTGTGCCCTAGAGAAAGACAATGATGTGAATCATGAATCGTGACTAGATGTCTCCATGCCATTCCAGATCTTTGTAATTACACAGGCCTCTGAGATCAAGCCCAGTGGGACAGCACAGTGTGGAACATGCATATTCTAAACACGACTAATGCTTTGTGACATGATCAGAGGGCAGTTGAGGTCAGAGGGCATCAATAATTGTGTCTTGTATGTCTGCTCACCTGAATATAGCCTTGGTGCTGTCACAGCCACATTTGAAACCCTCAGCTCTAAAATGAGAGGAAGAGAGAAAGCATTTACATCACCCCTCTCAGTATTATTTCCTTAATGTGCCTCCGTCTGTCAGAATTATGAATCAATGTCAATGGTGCAAATACATTTGCTGAAAAAAACTGAATTAAGTGTCACAGGCATATAGAGCAATCAAGCTTTGGCTTGCAATGACTAAAGGTCTGATCCATTTTCAGCACAAAGCTGTACCCTTGGCCTTCAACATTGGCTGCTGAGCTGACCCGAAACCTTGTTTCTACTAGGAGCTGTATTCAGTGAGCACCAAGGAAAATGTGACTAAAGTAAACCCTGTCCTGGAGCCTGGAGCTCTTCTGTACCTGAAGCATATCCTGGAGTTGCTCATTCTGAGGTCCACCACCTGCAGGCATTCATCTCTGGAGCAGCTAAGCAGCTGCCAGTGGTCGGGACAGATGTCCAGAGACGTCACCTTCCCCTGCAGAGGAACCTCCTGTGTGCAGCTTGCAGCCCTGGGGAGGGACAGGGGGAGTGGGGGGTAAAACAGATCTCAACATGAGTCTACAAAACAAGCCTGTTTTTGCTAATTGGGTACAATTATTAAAGTGATGAGAATTATCAACATCATATACTGAACCGATGTGTTGGATTTGTTACAGGAAACTATGGAGGAGTACCATACGTTCTATTGCAACCAGAGATCTATCGCAACAACATTACTACATTGGTTTGCTATTGAGAGGAAACTAAAACAAAAAAACATGTAAAATCTTGCACAGCAAATTTCACAATGTCATAACAGAGACAATCCCAAAACAGAGGGGATGTGAAGAGAGACCATTATGTGGGTTGACTGTTGCTAGGCAACAGCAGAACATGGGAGTCGTAAGGGCTGCAGTTGAGGGCTGCTATTGCAGAGTGAATGAGCGATGTCAATGGCTCTGCTGTGGCTAAAAAAAAGAATACAGAGGAAACAGATATAATGTACATGGTATTATACAATATATTATATACAGTGCCCTCCATAAATATTGGAAAGATGAAGCATGTTGTCTTCTTTTAGCTCTATACTCCAACAGTTTGGATTAGAAATCAAACGATTACTATGGGGTCAAAGTAGAGATTTGCAGCTTTAATTCAATGTTTTTTGAATTCAGATTGATTTCACCATTTAGAAAGTACAACATTTTTTAAACATACTTCCCCTATTTCAGGGCTCCAAAAGTATTTGAAAAAATCAAATAATGTCCAAATAAAGCACTCATGTTTAGTATTTGGTCGACAATCCTTTGCATGCAATAACTGCCTGAAGTCTGCGACCCATTGACCCCCCCACCAGAAGCTGGGTATATTACCAGTGATGCTCTGCCAGGCCTGTACTGCAGCCATCTTCAGTTGTTGTTGTTTTGAAATATGTTTGCCTTAAGTTCCCTCTTCAGGAAATGAAATGGATGTTCAATTGAATTTAAATCTGGAGATTGATTTGCCAGTCAACAACTTTCCACATTTTGACCCTGAAAAACTCCCTAGTTGCTATGGCAGCATGTTTGGGCTCATTGACTTGCTGTATGATGAAGCACTGCCCAATGAGATTGGAAGCATTTGCTCGTACTTCAGCAGACAAGATGTTTATGTACACTTCAAAATTCATTCTGCTGCTGTTGTCAGCAGTTAAATCAACAGTTAAGACTAGTGAGCCAGTTCCAATGACAGCCACACACATCCAAGCCATAACACACACTCCACCATATTTCACAGATGAGGTGGTATACTGGGGACTTTGAGCAGTTCCTTTTTTTCTCCACACTACACTTGCCATCACTCTGGTACATGTTAATATTTGTCTCATCTGTCCACCTGACCTTTTTCCAGAACTCTGTAGGCTCTTTTAGGTACTTTTTAGCAAACTTTTAACCTGACCATCATTTTGGAGGATAACTAGTGGTTTGCACCTTGCAGTGTAGCTTTCTTCTGTAGTTCTGATGGTGAAGTCTTCTGCGGATGGTAGTCTCTGACACATTCACGCTTACCTCCTGGAGAGTGTTCCTGACCTGTGGGAAAGTCGTTTTGGGAGTTTTCTTAATTATAGTGAGCATTCTTCAGTCATCCACTGTAGAAGTCTTCCTTGGCCTACCAGGCAGCTCACCAGTGTTTTTCGTCTTTTGGATGCAAACTGTTGTTGGTAGCAAACTGTTGTTGTTAGCAACCCTAAGGTTTTGGATATGTTTATTTCTGATTTCTCAGCCCAATAATGGCTTCCTTGACTTGCAGTTACAACTCTTTGGTCTTCATGTTGACAGACACCAATAGCAGTCTCCGAAGGAAAACGTAAAGGCTAAAATGAATACTAGACATTGACAGCTCTCTTACGCCTGCACCAATGATGTGAGGAACACATCTGACTAACCAGAAACACCTGTCAAGCCAATTTTCCAATACCACTGGTTCTCTGAAATGGAGGCACAATGTACAAAAAGGGTTGTAATTTGTAAATGATGAAACCAATCTGTTTGATTTCAAATTGTTGGAGTATAGAGCTAAAATATGACAAAATGCTCCCTCTTTCAAATTCTTATGGAGGGCACTGTAATTTCATAAGGAGAATTTTCCCTACATATTCTGTACTAATCATTGTCACCAATAAAACTAGCTATACAGAATAGGAATGTGCAATAAAGTAACTGAGCATGAGCATGAACATAATCATAATCACTCAAATCGAGGAACACATATTATGGTAGTGATTATTACTTTGGGCAAAGCCATGCTGTGTTTAACCCCTCTGATTGTGCCTTGGGTCTCATATAAACATTTCTCTGGGTCATGAGTCAATCCCCAAATGTCCTCCAAACATGGTCTTTCGTCAAAGCATACACCTACCATTGCTGACATTGCTGTGTTCTGCTCTGAAAAACTTAGTTATGACTTCCAGCTGCGTCCAAGAATAATACAAATAATAATAAAAGCCTCAATATTTGACTGCCCAAAACTCTCTTCTGCTTTCTGGACCTCAACAATGCCACCTCAAACTAGACATATTACTGCTTCATGAATACAGACCAGAGGTATCAATTATTAGCATTACTGCAAAAGTGTTGACAAAATGTCAATGGACAAAGCTTAAACCACAAATAGCATGAGGCTATAGGCTTTGATTAGTTGTCATGTTCGCCTGACACTCAAGCGGGGAGAAATGGACAATGAGTGACATATTTTTTGGCACATTCTATGTTAATTATTCAGATGATCGGCAGTTTGGACAACTAACTCTGTTTTTTTTATTCCAACTCAAGTTAGACAATTCCTGAGCAACACAATTCAGACCTAAAAGAATCAAGAGACACTGACAATCTACTGTAACAGCAAACATTATTATCAACTGTTGTGAAAAATGTACCAATTACAGTACAATGTCATAGTGCAACCTCTAGGCATGTGTTTACATGACATCAGTATGACTCAACAATCCCTTCTCCATTTTCCCCGGCCTGCACGCACGCACGCACACACTTACATTTACATTTAAGTAGTTTAGCAGACTTTTATCCAAAGCGACTTACAATAAGTACATTTGTCTAAGTAAGTGAATCAACTATACAACAGTCATCTAAGTAAAACTAATGATAAGAACAAGTGCCATCGGCAGTTACAGTGCTAGAGACAGGAAGACATTTATTTAATTTTATTTTTTCAAGTTCTGGTAATGTAGGGTGTTAGGGAGTGCAGAGGTCTGAGGAAGAAGAGCCCAGGTGTACCCTAAAGAGATTGGTCTTTAGTCTATGGGGGAAGATAGGTAGTCTCTCAGACTCTGCTGTCCTAACAGTGGTGGGAAGCTCATTCCCACCATTGGGGCACCACGACAGAGAAGAGCCTTGACCTAGCAGAGCAACCACTATATCCTCGTAGAGATGGCTGTGCCAAGCGGCCAGCAGAGGTGGAAGAACGGAGTGATCGGGCCGTGGTTTGGGGACTGACCATTGTTTGCAGATACACACACTTGATGATCATCAAGCGATGATCACAACAGATAAACCAATGAGGAGCTATACAAAATACATTGGAACTTAAATTGACATGGTTTTGATTACAGCAATATACAACAAAATGATCAGCCCTAGGGAAGGTGCATGGAAGCTTTCCTTACCTGCTGTCCCAAAAACGTATTTTTCTGTCATAGTGACCACTAATGATGAAGTACTCAGAGCACACCAAATCACTGCAGGAAGAAAGGACCTCAATAGTTTGTATGCCTATTTGAGAGAAGTGAAAATACAAATCAGTGGCATAATCAAATACCATCTTTGAAATCGATTCACTTTTAAAGAGTCTGATAATCAACATTATTGCAAATAACTGGTCCGTTACAGTTTCTCTGAACAAAAAAATACTATTTTACTGAGCTATGCATTGCATCTGGAGGTAATAAATATGGTGTGGTACACACAGTGAACACTCAGTAGACTTTCTCTCTTTTTTCATTGTACTTCCATGATATGTGACAGATAGACAATAGCAACAGACTTTTCTGATGACATTCACTCACATGCAGAACGGTGGAGATCCCATATCTTGACAGTCCTGTCAGCACTTCCTGTCACCACTTGGTGCAGGCTGCATTTGAACTTGGCCGCTGTGACTTTGCGTGAATGGCCTGTCAGAGTGAGCTGCAAAACCGAGACACACATAGACATGCAGCTAAAGCTTTCAACTGGGTCATTATTTTACTTTTAAGAGCATGCCCTTACCACTCTCCCTCTTATGTTTCTACATAGAAGGGTATTCATGGGTGATAAACTAACAACAAGAATGAATGATTGAATGATCAAGGACAGTTACATTAGAAGGCACAGAAAAACTGAAACAATAACATTTAATCACATTTATAACAAATATGTTCTTTCTTACTTAAGTCAAACAATACTTTGGAAAATAGATAGTCATTGGTACAGATGACACCCTGTGCTCTCCATTCTTGGCACTCAGCAGATGCTTATCCCACACAGTTGTATGCGGATTACACTACCGTATGTACCTCAATTGAAATTTCCTAGTGGTTACCTTGGGAACGCAATCATCCAGTCTCCAGAACAGAGCAGATTTATCGTATGACGCAGCTAAAATCCTGGTACCCTAATGACAGGGAAGAACATAACACAGGATCACTTCAACACTTAACATCACTTTGAGAATCCTCATGAAACACTTATAGCACCTCTAGATACAATCAGTAGCATGGGAAATTGGCCATTCTCATCAAAAGAGAGCAAGAACAGAAAACCATGGACTGATGTTCACTGTGCTGAACAGTATAATTGGTGTCCTTATTGTTAATCAGATCCTAAACCACATGATAAAATTCCTCATCAAACCAATCAATATGATTTGATGATCACTGATCATGAGTAGACATTTTAACAATAACTCTTTTCACTTTCTTTTTTTTTTTCTTTTTTTTACAATAACTGAGTAGAAATGCGACAGAGGAAGCCCAACCCCCATCTTACCGTTGGGTCAAACTCAATGCTTGTTATTCCTTCATTACTGCCACCTAGTGTTCCTCTGTTGTGGAGCATACCTGGGACAATGGTAACAGAGGATGCATGTAAGAGCTTGTTCCTGCTGATATATTATACAGTGCAACATCTTTTGGCTGAAATTCAATTATGTTGGGGTTCTATGGGGGCCAGTTGTAGTGTGTTGGCTGATATCTGCAGGGTAATACTGTTGTATTATTAGTATAGTGAGATTGTCTAGGGAGCTGGGAAGGTGTAGGTGTACATCTCTGTACCTGCTTTGATATCCCAAAGCTTGATGACTCTGTCTGTGCCCCCTGTAGCCAGCAGATTGGAACTGGAGCTGAATCGCACTGCATTAATACCCAACTCATGAGCATCCTAGATGATGGGAGAATAACTTAATAATTAACCAAGAGTAACAATTAATAGCTAATCATTAGTTTAGAAATGGGATGTACTCTTAGCAATTGTTTAAATAGGATACACGATCACTTCGGATATATAGGCAACAAATCTTTAATTTCTTAATATCGCATATGAGCAGGAAGGGAGCACAAAATAACATAAAGCATGTGGAGAAAAAACATAAAGTGAGCACAAAAATAATGATTAACAAGCCTACACCAGATTGCTATGGAGCTGCACTATTTTGATAAGATTAGAAGATTAAGCAAAAACAACAAGCATGACCAGACAAAACAACAACAATAACTAACATAACGTGCAAAAACAAGAAACAGACACAACCCAGAAATAAAAGGCCCACTTTCTGAGAGCAGCAGGGACCTGAGGCATCACATCAAAATGCAGTGCCACAAAGTCATGCAAATCAGACTATATGACATTTCTCCTAATAAGGAAGTGGTAGGCAGAGAGTGCACCTTAGGCGGATCATGCTAGTTCCTCTGTGGCATGCGTGGGCCATTCAAATGAAAATGGCCCTGCCTGGTATGAGTGGCTCCCAGTGACAGAGCAGCTCTGTGTGACAGAGGACCTCTGTTTGGCTGACACAGACTGCACTTTGTATCACAGGGACAGCCAAAGCACTGACCAGGAGCTTCCTTCCACTGAGCACTGTGCAAAGGGCTCTATTTACATGAAAATAACAAGGAGTTGATGCTGAATATTTCCTGATATCTATCACTCTTAATGTGGCCCTGAAACAATAGAGACAATCACTTGATGGAGATATGTTACTGTGGCAAGATGCTCTCCTCTGGGAAAGGAATTTATGTATGTGTGTGTGTGTGTGTGTGTGTGTGTGTGTGTGAGAGGGGGAAGGGGGGTAATCTAAATGGGGCTGCATGGGCTGCAATTCAGAGTCAGGGGTGTTACCACCCCATACTTCACCATTTAACAGTAGATTCTTGGCACAGCATGCCCAAGCTAATTCAGTTTTGAGTACTCTAGACAGTTTGACCACACAAACATTAGCGTGTCCTCACCAGCACATGCAGTGCTTTGGCAGGGACCCTGGCAGCAAGACAGATCCCTACAGGGGCATAGAAGTCCTCCTTCAGACTGCACACTGAGTTCCCCCGCCTTTTCTTTCTACATAGGGACACACAAAATAACTCAACACAACATGTATGTTTCAGTCTATAGTTTCACAGGGACAAGGGGCAAATGTATGGTTGAGTTTACATGGATTCAATCTGACTGTGATCAGAGGTACAAATGGACACATAGTCACACCCCCGATCTGTCATTGGCAGGCACATATACATTATGAGTGGACTGTGAACTGCAGTAAGACATTTAATAGCAAACCAAGTTGTAATTCACAATTACAATGTTTTCATATGCTAGCACATCGACTAAAAAAGGAGAAGCTTGTGAAAAAAGTGTAGTGCTTATGTGGTAGAGGCAGCAAAAATAACCTAATCATTGAAATATATACATGTAGATCACTGATTCATGTTCAGTTTCCACTTCTCTTTGGCATAATCAGACCATAATCCCAACCACGAAATAGTACAACTCCCTGCAATCAAGTCTATACCTAGGATTTGTACCAGTGTAAATTTCAATGGATTTATTGCGGAATAGTAGTACCACATGCTATGGTTCAAGATCAATTCATTTAATATTCATCATAATGGCATGTGGTGGTCACCTTTTGACATCAAATTAGTGTTTACATTTGATCATACCTGTACAGTATATTGAGTGCTGTAATATCTTATACAGTGTCCTGCTTAAGTAACGGGACAATGACGCATTTTTTCTTGTTTTGGCTCTACACTTGAAATCAAACAATTATTATGATGTTAAAGTAAAGATTCTTAGCTTTGATGGTATTGGTGTATATATTGGTTTCACCATTCAGAAATTACAACACATTTTATGCATAGTCCCCCTATTTCAGGGTAACCAAAAGTGATGGGACAATTGGTTTCTGGTTCGTTAGGTGAGTTCGGTCACATAATTTGTGCAGCCATAAGGGAGCTCACAATGCCTATATATTGATTCTAGGCTTCGCGTTTGCCTTTGGAGTCTGCTATTGGTATCTATCAACATGAGGACCAAAGAGATGTCAATAAAAGTCAGGGAAGTCATTATAAGGCTGAAATATCTGAAAAAATCAATCAGAAACATAGTCAAAACATAATCAAAACCAAAATCAACACTTTGAAACATCATTAACAGGACAGAATGCACTGATAAGATCAGAAATCGCCAACGGTCTGGTAAGCCAAGGAAGAGTTCTACAGTGGATGACCGAAGAATGCTCACCATGATTAAGAAAAGCCCCAAAACAACTGTCCCACAGATGAGGAACACTCTCCAGAAAGTAGGCGTGAATGTGTCAGAGACCTCCATCCGCAGAATATGTCACCAGCTGAACTACAGAGGCTTCACTTGAAGGTGCAAACCACTAGTTAGCCACAAAAACAGGATGGCAGGTTATGGTTTGCTAAAAAGTACCTAAAAGAGCCTAAAAAAGTACCTAAAAGAGTTCTGGAAAAAAGGTCTTGTGGACAGATGTAATTGATGTAACTGTTGACAGCAGCGGCAGGATGACTTCTGAAGTGCATCTTGTCAGCCCAAGTACAAGTACAACACCTCCAAACTCATTGATAGCGTTTCATCATACAGCAGGACAATAACCCAAAACATATTGCCATAGCAACTAGGGAGTTGTTCAGGGCCAAAAGGTGGAAAGTTGTTGACTGGCCAAGTAAATCTCCAGATTTAAGGGGCACTTAGTGGCGTAGCACACTAATGCGCATACCACGTAATCGCAAGGTTCCTGGTTCGATTCCGACCCCCGACATATCTTGCATGTCATTCCTCCTCTCTCTCCCATCCTTCCTGTCAATCTCTACTGTCTCTATCCCAATAAAGCAGGAATGCCCTAAAAACAAAAAAATCTCCAGATTTAAAACCTATTCAACATGCACTTCATTTGCTGAAGAGAAGACTTAAGGCAAAACATCTTCAAATTAATCAACAACTGAAGATGGCTTCAGTACAGGCCTGGCAGAGCATCACCAGAGAAGATACCCAGCGTCTGGTGGGGTCAATAGGTCGCAGACTTCAGGCAGTTATTGCATGCAAAGGATTGTTGACCAAATAATAAACATGAGTGCAATTTGATAAATCTGTCCTATCACTTCTGGGTATCCAGAAATTGGGGAACGTTGCATAAAAAGTGTTGTCATTTCTGAATGGTGAAACCAATATGTACACAAATACCATCAAATAAGAGATGATTACACTTTAAATAGTTTGATTTCAAATGCAACATTTTGGTGTGTAGAGCCACCGTGCAGGGCACTGTAGATCTGTATGTAGTGCATAATTCCGTGTTTAGTAACTTACTCGAACAGCTCTTTAATGGAATCAAGAATCCGAGGAGATGTTGCAGAGGCTGACCTACAGGAAAATGGTTTCGATAACTTTTACAACACATTTGACCAACTACATTTTGTTGAGTCAATCTCTAAAGCAATTTTCTCTTCTACCTAAAAAGTCGAGCATGCCGTCTGTCAAACTTCTCCATCATTTCATTCTTTGGGGATGCTGCTCTAGAGGAAGGAGCACTCACACGACCACTGGAAGAGAAACAGCAGAACAAGGTATAACCCTTTGTCATCCTTTAGCTGTGCTTCAATTGTATCTATGAATGTATGTTTTGTGCACAGAGGACATTCCAATTGACATATAGTATATGATTTCTAACACCATGAGCCTTGAGAGTCACAGAACTAGCATCTTATGGGACATACAGTACAGATTAATGAAAACAGATTAATCACCCTAAACATCACCTCTTGTTTAGCACTATCAGAATTCCCAGTCATCCATGATTTGATTATACAGTAGCTCATATTCCATTAGCTTTTATCTCACTTAACTTTTTACATTTGGACTCTTTTCCAAAATCAAGTGTACCAGTTAAATCTACAGTACTTACACATCAATGTTCACTTCCATTTTTGCAGCCGTCTCAAGTTCCTTCTGAAGATTTACCTCCCTTGCTCTTTGATATAGATAGTTGAAATAAATTACAATAAACATTACATTCATTGAAATTGTACTTTCCTGTTCAAAGGTTAGATATCTTGCAAATAATCATAACTTCTTGCAAATAATCAGCTATGGTCATAGGTCATAGCAAAGCAAACTTGTGCAGTTACTGTTTTATATCATTTCACTGATCGTCTGCTAATGGCTCACATGCCTAAATTCCACTCCTGATGAACATGCTCTATTAAGTATGTGCTGACATTTGACCTCCTGCAGCTCACCTTACTCTTCGTTCATTCCGACTGTTCATCTGGACAGCAGCCAGCTGTTTCCAGCGATTCATGTCCTCCAGCAGCTCCGAGTTGCGCAACTTCTCCTTCAATAACGTCTCATCCATGCCATGGTGTCGCTCCAAGAGGGAGTCATACTCTCTCTTTAAGACCCAGTTTCCCTCCTGCACCTCTGTTACATGGGCATGCAGGCTTCCATATTCTGCCTCCACCCCCATCAGTCGCCTTTTCACCTCACACATTCTAACCATGGCAAGAGATCCATTTCAACTAGCGTCTACTGTATGTACAGTGCTCATATAAACGTGTAATCCTATTAATAGTAGATAAAGAAACACATACTAATAAACTCCTAATGTACACACTCCTACAGTGGAGACTTTTTAAAATATGTTTTAAACTTTTCAATAGAGAATGTCAACGTTGTTTTGTTTTTTTGGTGAATAAGCCTCACCTGGCATGTTGCTCTTCCAGTACAGATTCTTTGATTTTAATCTCTTGCTGAAGCTCCACCACCTGGTAGGCCAACTAGAAGCAGAGGTGAACAATCAGACACCAGACTGACAAAGGGAAATTATACATTTTCAGTATTGGCAGAAATAACCCAATATTTAAAAAAGCACAATTAAAGATTGCAGATTTGTCTGCTTTCTGCGGCCTACACTATATGCTTCTGCATATCATTGTGCATCCAAACCAGCAGATTGCTGGTGATGATCGCTTGAGAGATGGTGATTGCCAGCTAGTTTTATTGTATTCTTCACACTGTTACTCTGAGGAGTGACATGAGGGCATGCTCCACAGGGTAAACAAATACCTGTGGGACTGATCTATCAAAAGCATGTAAGAGAATACTGGTAAAGACATATTTCACAGTAAATATAATGAAACCGACCTAAACTTCATTATAAATCTTCTCTTCACCTTTATGTAAAGCAAGTGCACCTGTGTGTTTAGTTGTTACTTAGTGAATTATAGTCATATTTGTCTTGTGTTTCCTACCTCTCCTTTTGTTTTCTTCAGATCCTCATTCTTGGAAATCAGAGATGTCAAGGAATCCTTCGCAGTAGCGGTTGATTCGTACCTGGAACACTCAGACACTTATAACAGCTCTAAAGAAAGAAGCTTGCCCAAAAATGCCAAATGTATATCAACTTTCATTGGGTATTTCCCCTAGGCACATCAGACACTTCGATTCAAGCAAATACACCTTGGTAAGTGTGTTGATCAACAAGATGGACAATTACCTTGCAACAGAACCCAGAATGCCTTTTGTAATGAGGGCTCTCTGATTGGACCTCTCCAGCAGGGTGATATCTGTAGGATACAGTACCAATGGAGCATGTATCATAGCAGCTACAAACAGAAGGATATCTTTACACCAGCGGGCCACACATACTTGTTAATGAGGGGTTTCATTTTCACCTTTGTGTCAAGAGAGCTGTCCTCAAGAAAGTTACTTTCAGTAGGCCTAGATTGTGTTGATGAGACTATATCACAATTATAATGCAAATATATTCGCAGCAAAAAAAATTGTCACACATTCATTAAGTGCAAATCAGGTGGAACTGGTATTACTAATGATGAATTCCCCAGATTATGTATCACACTTAACTTTCTTTGTATGTCTCTATAATAAAGAAAACAATGGCCGCATAAAATATGGTTACATTGTTGGAGATAATACGACATTTGCAGGACTTCCTTAGGCCAGCTATATGGCTTTATAAGCATTTTTGAAAAGAAAAAAATATCACGATCAAAAGCCCACTTCTTTAAACAAATAAGTTACACATATTACATACAGGATCGTATGACATCTTGAAACATTGCCTTCTGAAACTTATCCCGATGTTTCAGTTGACGGATGATATGACACTTCCATGACTCTGCCGTCTTTTTGGTGGTGAAGAGTATCCTCTCTGCTACTGTAGTAGCCTCCCTACATTCCACACCGATAGCAGCCATAACCGACTACAACAGTCTGGCTTTTATTGATCGACATTGCCGGGGAATTCAGTCTGCTGGCTATCAGAGAAACATTTTGACTTATTCGTTGTTGAACTCCATTCGAGACTACACTAGAAACTGATACCGAAATGACTTCCACAAGCCTGTGGAACAAGAAGTTTCTCAGCCAATCATCAGCAACTTTCCACTCCTTTCCTCAGTTCGACTCGAATCGTCATCGCCGTCATTGAAAACATACTAGGGCACGCATGTGCATAAGTGCAGGCATAATAAAACCCTTTTGAGAAATAGGAATAATGAATTTTCCCTTAATCTTAATTATCTCTAAATCTAAATCTTTGATATGAGTGAGGCCATGACACAAATATTACCCAAAATCACTATGTATTCTAAATGTGGCTGCATATCTGATTTTCCACTGGAAAGGCCACATAGCTCAATATATTTAACAATGAATGCATACAGACTTAATGTACTATATTTTCAACAACAAACACACACGACGCAATGTACCATATGTAAAACTATGAATATTTAATATCATACAAAGGGTTGATAAAAACAAGTATTGTGATTGGCAGAGAGGCATAAAAAAGGAGTATATCCTTTATATCATAAGGATATATCGTATGGCTTAAATAAAATATTTAAAAAAGAAAACGGCAAAGGTGCTGTTCATAAAAAGGCCACAATACTATTGAATGTAGCATGGAAAGTGAATGCTTATTTTTGTTGTCCATGTTTCTGCTGCACTTTCCATCAAGGGGCCCTCAGTTGCAGTCTATCTTTTTCTGAGTGATCCGTATTAACATCTCTGAGTACTTCTCCAGAAGAGCCACAGTCCTGTCATCCCTCAGCTGGTGGACTGGGGACTCCTCCGCAGGGCTGTGGGCTGTCTTACATGTTGAATGGCTGTCCTCTGGGCAAACAGAGTCCAGATCACTTTGGGCCACTGCAAATGCTTCCTTCAAAATTACTGTCATCTGAGACTGCTGCTCTAGACTGTCAGTCATAGAGCACACCTAAAGGTTGACAGAAAAGAGGAAGTTAAGTCCCTCTCATACAACAGTAGTTTACATAAACCTGAATGTTGTTTGAATAAAAGAGAAACACAACTTTGCAGACAAAAGCAACTTGTGATTACATTATGATACATGAGCGAGGTCCAGAATAATTCTGACATTGATTTGGAGATCTTGAAAGACTAACACCTTAATTGTTTAGAGAACATATTTACTACTTTAAACCCACCTTATTGTAAAAGCTGACTGCAGTCCTTATGGTGTGCCTCAAATCATTAACAACCTGGTTACAAATCTGGAGGTTCACTGTCTCATCCGAAGAATCTGAACAAAACAAAACAATGTAAAATAAGAGCTAAGACGTGAAGATGCCTCCATCTTCAAACTTCCCATAGGACTGATGAGACGAATGGTCTTACCTGTGTTAGAGTCTGAATGTTCCTCCAAACAACCAGGAGGGGGTGCACTACCCAAAGAGAGAGGTGACACTGATCCAGAGATGGGACTGAACTGCTGCAGCTGGGACAGTGGCCCTACTTTTCTTGCACCAGTCACCTGGGGTCCACCTGGAGATTGGCACCTAGTTGGGGTCTCAGTCAGCATGGCCACGGGGGCTTTGGTAGGAGTCAGACTGAATGGTTTTGTGGCTTCCCTGGGTGCCAGGTTTTCTTCACTGCTGCTGATGCATCTCTTGGCCTCCTTGCCCAGGGAGCGCATCTCTGTGGGGGTCACCAGGGCTGGGCGGCAGGGTGAATCCACAGTGCGTCGCTGTGCCTTGTGGGACAGGGGCGACATGGAGGCGAGTGCAGGGCGGTCAGGCACAGACAGGTCCAGATGGAGAGCGGCTCTAGCGCTGTGATTCCCAGGAGCAGGAGAGTGAGGGGGTGGCTGAATACTAGAAGTGTGCTCCGTTGAGGAGGGGATGATGGTAGTAAGGGCGGTGGTGTGGACAACAGGTGGATGTGCAGAGGGTGGAAAGTTCTCCTTACACTCCTGGTGTGAGTTCAGATCATGGATGGAGGATGCTCTTAATTCCATCAGCTTACTTGGCTGCTCATCTGTTGGAGAGACATTTAGACATTTAGAGTTGCTCCAGGACATTTTTGCTCGAGAGCTGGCTGTGGCACTCATGTAGCTCTGGTAGGATGACTGAGTCTGTGTCTCCTTGTTCAGGTTAGTTTGCAGGGCTTTTTGGGCAGAGCTGGGATGGGTTTTTTTGGAAACTGGCAGAGCATTGTTTTGAGTACTGGACTGTGATAACAGGGCCTTGTCTGTAATATCTAATGGGTTAAAAACAACAGGTGAATATATATATAGAGCACCACACAACCAAAGTACAGTATATACCTGGAATCCAATTTTCAACCAGCTTGAGTGGTGTAAATCAACTGATTTTCATCACCAGATGAGAAAAGCACCATCCATGAAAATCAGTGTAGTCAGAGATAGAGATGAATAACAAATAAAGAAGTTCAGAGAGGACAGAATCCAGCTTCCCTAGGAGACTAGAGTGAAATCGAAACCATTGTGACTTAGATCCTCTGGCCGGTGTCAGGTCACTACTGTGCAAACCTATTTCAGCGTCCAGTCAAGCAAGCACTATTTGAGCGCGAGATATCTTGTTGTCAGAACTTCTGAGCGCAGGACTATCCGAGCACATGCCTATCCAAGTGCAGTGCGAAAATACTGTCATTGCCAGTGTCATTCGCCAATATTACTAGCCTATATTTGATATTGTAGAAATGTCAGTCGCTCTGCCTGAATAAACACATTACAAGCCAATGAAAGTAGTTACAACATACCATTCATTACTTATGGTAATATAATCGTATTTTAGATCATTTAGATCAAATAACTGGATGCTAGGATGGCAGGTGTTGAACTAGACGACGCTCTGAAATGTATTTGCGCAGCTATGGGTGGAACACCTCAGGTAGCATTTTACATTAAGCTCTGAATAAGTTGGTTATAGCATGGTAATTACTGATACCAGTAACAAGAAAGACATCAAGGCGGACTGTACTTTCTACTTAATTATTTTGTATGAAAGATGCTTGTTTCCGTATTATTGTTACAGTTTCCATATTGTTCTTGAATCATTGAAACTGACATCAAGTTGTTGCAAACAGTAGCCTCGGAATCCGAGTTGCTCCACATGATTCTCGAACCTGCGACCTCTGGATTGCCATGACCGACATGACCGCTGTCTCCTAAATACCCGATGGAAACCAGCTACGGCACCGGAAAGCTAGAAATTCGATGGCGTGGGTGGGGGTATTTGAACTTGTGAGGAGAGAGTTCATCACTGTTTTAACTCGGTCACATGAGCACAAATTTAATTTTGCTTCATAACCAAGAACAGAAAAGGTAAATAGCTACCTTTGAAATAGTATACAGAACTGGAAAATGCTTTATTACCTATTTCCATTTTGTTTTAGCCTTGTATCCCATCTAACCCTAACAACTAGACCGTGGTTTGTTGCCTAAAAACAGAGAAGGTAGTTTCCATTTTCTTGTTTTGGGGTAGATCAACTTTGAAAATTAGTAAATAGAATTTAAATTCTATCAGATATCAATGCTTGCATAATTTCTAGTCCCCTTTTCTTTTCTGCCCCAACCCTTCCCTCAATGGAGGACATGAAAATAAAATAACAACCACCAAAATTCTACTTAAATGTACAGCTATTCACTTGGCATGGTACATATAATATTCACACACCTACACATATATAGACACTTAGAAATTCCCACCACTGCCGGTATTGGGTTCACAAGTGAATCGGCCAATCAACTATGCATTCCATATCTAATTCCAACCTTCCGATGTCCACAGGTCAACCCACCTTTGCTAGTATAATACCATTTTACTATCCCCTTGCAATACATTCCTCTATTCTACTGTGGTCTCTCACAAAGGCCTTGAACCGCTCCATTTGTCTAATAATAAATATTTTACCTAAGAATAGAATCATATTTCCTAATGAGTGGGCCTGGTTCCTCAGATCCCCCAACAATATAGTTTGCAGTTCTATCTGCATACTGATATTATGCCTTAACCATTCCTGGACCTGAATCCAAAACTGAGATTTTGTTTAGGAGATAACTGTTAAATGGTAAATTCTGGTGGCTTGAAATTAATGCTGGACCTGAATCAAGGACAATTTGATTGAAATGAAGTTGGCTGGTATACACTCAAAACACAATGATAAAGGTGGTCCTCCTGGAACCTTGTTTTACATCCCTGCTATAGAATTACTAATAACCTGAATTATAACCAATCCCAGCCTTTCTGTATACAAAAAAATAAGTTAAAAAGTAGTCGGCTGGCCTATGCTTCCCAGCTAGTTGGTAAAGAAAAATCAACATTTTCCATTTTATTATCTATGTTGATCAATCATAATATCAATACATCCATTCATATTCCAACCCTGATGCTCACCCCTGTCCCTCATTTGGCTAAGACTCAGCCTCAGACTGATGTTCTTCTGGTACCTCTCTCTGTCTTTGTCCCTAGTACAGAGCCTGTGTGTTTTCCTGCTGCTTAGCCGTAACTTGCTGCTGACTAGTGATTTAATGGTGCCACATTAATTTCACTTTAATTGCATTTAACATATGTTAATTACAAAAATACATAAAACTGGTAAATTATTATTATTCAATTTGGTGACTGTGTGTGCTTTGAAGCCTTCAAAGGCTTTTTTGGCACTAACTACAATAGACACTAACTACAATAGACACTAACGTTAAATGCACACCTCCAACTGTGTCAACCTAACTTTTCAATTTGTAGCGTCCAAATTATCTACTGCAACTCTCAAGATATCCCCTCAACACTCACCACAGTTGTACTACCGTTTGTTAGAGTGTTTGTCAAGGTTTCTTCTGTTCTTTCTAATGTTACACTGCAGATACACTCTAACTACGCACTCTACCACCAATCGCCCTTAGCTGGTTGTGTAACCGCATTGCATGAAAATGCATCTTTAAGGGAGTAAATAGTATTAGGCATTTTTCTTAGGCAGGCTGAAAAAAAAACGTTAAGGAGGGCCATCCAAAGATTCTCTGCAGGAAAAACCCTCAGTATGCATGCATCCACTACATCATTAACACAGCAATAAGCTACCCAATGGGTTTGCTACATAGGCATACATGAAGTTTAGGGATGATTTCATACAGTTAATGTAATGCAATTTCATACAGTTTCATACAATTTCATACAGTTAATGTAATGCAATATCCCTTATTAAGACATTGAGACTTTGGCATTAGTAATACTGAGCTGTCCAGTAGGTAATATTGCAATGTTATAAAGTAATTGTTTGTGGGTGGAGAATGAAGAGGCAACACCTCCAAAACCTTTGTATCATACTTGGCTCTTCTATTGACTGAATAATATTTCCATTGATATTCACCACAATATTTTTCCATTGATATTCACCACAACATTTTAATGTTCAGCTATTACAAGAGCTTTGCTAAAAATGTCAATTTATTAACTGATACCACCTTATTTCATAGTAGTAACTACCTTCTCTGTTCCAAGCATCTTTCATGCAAAATAATGACATGGAAACTACAGTTGTATGTACCTTGGTAATAACAAGGTAATTGTTTTTCTTGTTACTGTTAACTATCAGTAATTACTGTAATTACAATGCTATTACCCACTTATTCCGAGCCGTAATGTAAAAGTGCTACCAAAAATTGTTTTGAGAAAAATCTGTCAACAACCGTTGTGTAATGACCTTGTACATTGAAGGCAATACTTGATGTCAACCAATTTCCACTGTCACATATAAGAGGGAGAGTGTGGCATAATGTATATAATAGAAAAGTTGTTTGACTGTATTTCTATAACCCAACAAGGTAACACAAAATAGATTTCCCCATCACTTTTCTTTGGAGGATTGTAAGAAAAGGTGTAAATAGTACTCACCACTGTTGTGGCTCTCCTCTTGAGATTCTGTGGCACAGCTCTCAGAACACTGCTGTGAACTGACCTAGAAATAACAATCACCTTTAATAATATGCTGACAAAAGTAATTTGTTGTTCTATCGTGTTAGGGTTAGGATTGCGATCAATGTGCTTTCGGATGAATGCATATTTGATATTCATCTGTTGGTACTGTCCATATAATTTCTTGAGCAATAATGTGGTCTAAATTCCTACCTTGACTGAAATGCATTTTCAATTCATTTGCATTTTGAAATGCACATAGGGCTGAAACTCTGCTCTTTGGGAATAATAACAATTGCATTTGAAAGAATGGACCAGACCTCATCACAAAGGTAAGCCTTTTTGTTTTAGGCACAATAGATCCTCTGTATTAGCTCCCAATGACTTGGTGTGATCTCTATGCTGTTCTGGACAGGGCCTGGTGCTGTTTCCTGTGTTTGGGTGAGTTGAGCAGCATCATGTGGTGTTGTGCATATGTACTCTGTTTGGGGGAGGAGCAGTACCTCTGTGGTGCAGAGGCTGGGGGATGGGCTGCTTGGCTCCTCAGAGTTCCTGGGAGGAAGTGCTGTAAGGCGTGGGGCATGGCCAGGACCCACCCTGGCAACCCCAGCAAGAAACACACAAAGGTTCAGCAACTTGAGATGGTATACATTTTCCACTGTACATGTGTAGAAAGAGCAATGTCATCAAATGAGAGGCACTTGTGTAGAGTAGAGTATTCTCCCACAAAACTGTTCTGGGCATCACCCACATGGGCAGCGCATACTGTAGGACATACTCATTCTCTCCCCTGGATCTCTAGACAGAGGTCCTGGAATAAACTGAAATCTTCTCAATCTAGTAGCAGAGTCCTGTGAAGCAGAATGCTGATGTGAGGTGAGACTGACCGGATGCGACTCTGGAAACGGGATAGGAAGCGAGTGGAAATGCTGAGTCGAGGGTTCAGGAAATGGTTTTCTGTGGCCAGCTGCAGGCTCTGAGGATCTGTTTCAAACTTCTCTGCATGGAGTGAAATAGAAATGTGAGGAGACCAAGGAAATGCAAAAAATATAATACATGTGCATACAAATGTGATCAACAAATATGTGCTGTCAAAAATGACAAAGTGAAAAAATACAGTCTCCACGGAAAAGGAATCAGAGGACCAAACAAATAAAGGCTCAGTAGCAACAATATCATTCATACCGTCACTAGCCAGGTTATTTGCCATAGTGTCAAAATGCTGACGCAGAAGCGTCTCTGGCTTTTCCTCCTCCCCAGAACTGCCAGTGGAGCTCATCTGGCTGAGGGAATCTGTGTCTGCACATAGACAACAAGACAGGATCAGAATACTGTCACAGCATTTGACTCACAACAGCATTGCTTTGATCGTTTTCACTTTCATCAACAACCACTGACTGCTGTCACATGAAAGGCTCTTTCAGCAACTATCCCATTCGGCATCAGTAGTGCAGTCTCACCGTCCTGGGGCTGGTCCTGGCTTTCAGTAGAGCCCACACAGCAGGCACTGTCTGGGCTGAGCTCCTCCTCCCCCCAGCCCTGCCTCTGATGCTGCTGGACCCTACCATCCTCACCCAGCACCCTCACGTCAAAATCACTGCAACACAACGAGAACAAGTACAATCATGCAAACAGCCAATGTACATGTAGTGCCTCTCGATAGGGGAGTGTTTGTGGCTAGTAGGTGGTAAATTGTGGAGAAAAATGTTGGTCCAGTGTGAGATTACAGTTGCACCAGAGGTGTTGATTTTATATACAAAAATGATTTAAAAAAATGTTTTAAAAGGGTAGCATAACATAAGGTATGTCCTGGGTAAATAAAGTACTAATATTTCAAATCAAATAAATAAACAGAAACACAGACAGCCTCTGAGCAAGCTGTTCATCTTTCTCTGGACAAAATGAAACTGGACAGGTTAAATACATTTCTTGGACCCCACCCCAACTGGACTAAAACCATGGACAACGGTAAGTACAGGAGGGATATAAGTTCAAGTTCTGTACTGCAGCATCAATGATAATGAAAATATAACTCTTATTTGTAGAGAGTTTCTATCACATACCCAGAGCAGTCAACAGGTCAAGCAAACAAAAACACTGATAAAAACGTGGGACATATAAGGACAGCATTAGAACAGGGGGAAAATACAAAGACACACCTGCTTAAACAAGTAGGTCTTAAAAATGTCCAGACTGTCAGGGGGCTCTGACTAAGGGGAGCATTCCAGAGGCAGGGTGCAGCAGAAAATAAATGAATTGCTTTTTGAATGTAGCTCCATGTTCAACAACACTCAATAAATCAACAATACAATAAATATAGTCATAAAGCAATGACAGTGGTAGTGCAAAAGGCACAGTGTAGTAGCAGCAGTAAATTACTACATTAATACAACAATACAATGACAAGGGTGCCATGGATGTAGCAGCAATAATTACAGTCATAGTGCAAACATTCAATGAATGTAGTAGCAATAATTGTCAGTAGTCGTGCAGGAGGAGTAGTAGAGAAGGAGGGACAGTAGGGTGTGAGGAATTGGGTCAAACAGGAGGGGGCAGAAGCATGTTATAGGTGAGGAGGACTTTGATGGGGAGCCAGTGAAGACTCTGAAGTACAAGGGTAATGTTAATGTGGATTGAGGAGAGAAGACTGGCCACAGAGTTCTAGACCTGCTGTAGTCTGTTGACTAAGTGGGAAGGGAGGCCAGAAAGAAGTGCAGTAGTCTATGCGGGAGGAAATTAAAGCATGGGTGAGTTTCTCTGTGACTGTAAAGGAGAGGAATGGTCTGATCTGGGCAATGTTAAGAGTAGATGTTCATGGGTAACAGGAGTCATGAGTGAGTCAGGGGAGAGACAGAGCGATGAAAGAAGGAGTTCATTGTTGTTCTTGATCTTCTTTTGAAAAAAACTTATTTTGAGTATAGATCTGGGGAGTTGGGGCCAATCACATAGCCAGCAGATTAGAGCAAGTGGTCAGCAGTAGACAATAGGACTCTCTGGTTATTCCGATTACTGTCAATGATGTCAGAAAAATAGCTGGACCGAGCAGAGTTTAGAGCTAGCCTGTATTTAGTGCAGTGATGGCCATACATTTGTGCATGGACACTGAGCCCTGTCCTTCTGTACTGCCTCTCAAGGCACTGCCCAACTCTTTTCATGGAGCAGAGGTCCTCAGTGTACCAGGGGAAGAAATTCTTGAAAGAGACAGCTCTAGTCTTCAGAGGGGCCAGGTCATTCTATTCTGTTGCAAGGGAGTTACTGTAGAGTGAGACTGAGTCATTCAGTGTACTGGGCAGAGGTCATGGAAGGGAAAGCAGGGCACCAGCGACTAGGCTGGGGTTGAGGGACCTAAGCTTGCGAAAAGTTTCAGTGTGTTTGGTCAGGGGGTGAGGGGTGGGGGTTAAACTTAATCTCCAGGGAGATGAGTGTGTGATCAGAGAAGCCAAGGTCAATGCCAGTTAGGTTGTCGATGAGAGTGCCATTACAGCACACCACAGTGTGTGTGGCCATGGTTGTGGGTGGCTAAAGCAACCAGTTGGGTGTAACCAAGGCAGTTTAGCAGGGAGATAATTTCAGTGGCCAGATTGCAATTAGGAGAGTCCACATGTATGTTAAAGTCCCTGAGGAGTAAGGAGACAGGGCACAGAGGGCTGAGAGTTGTTAGGTCAGACTTCAGCTTATTTACGAACACTGAGAAGTGGTCAGTAATGGCTGGGGCAATACTGATTTTCTTTCTATTTCAGATTTGCCCAGTGAATTATTGTCAGACCCCACCACACACACACACACACACACACACACACACACACACACAAAGAGCAGTGTTGGTGAATATACTTCCAGCCGGGGGGGGGGCAGTCTGGTTCAGTAGTTAGTATTCATTTGGCCTTCACCAAGTTTCAGTAATGCACATAAAGTCAAGCTTATAGTCACTTATAAACTGAGTGCGAGTGCTTTCTTGTTTAGAGATTGTTGTAAGAGGCAGGGGCAGCCATAGGCAGGTAGATCACAGTGATAGCCTGTGTGCGAAAAGCGATCATACCGTATTCAAATAGCAGATAGCACTCATGGCGGCGGGTCAAAACTGTTAGGCTAAGCTCACAATTAACAAATAAAGTAACAAAAATGGGAACAGAAATGCACCGACAGAGTAGCAGCAGTCAAACACGGCAGCGTACTCTCACATTATTTTGTGTGTCTAGGATAGTAGAGCCCAGCCCACTCTAGGAATAGGAGCCGCAGAGGCACACGCACTCTTTCACTGCCGGTTGATAAAAGGAAGAGAAATGCTGGTCTCTCACACAACGGCACCATACCGCCGAATAGTCTAGCAACATTACGCCAACTTTCAATACACATTAACAATATTTTGCATAGTAATACGTGTCTGTGTGTCATTATTTTCAATGGGTGCACCGCAGGGCTAGAATCATCACAAGCAGCTCATAGTGAGAAGGTTAGATATTGTTTTTGTCAGGGATAACGGGCAGAGTAGAAAGTAGGGGTAACCTTTTCACAACACACAACACCAGCATTGTCATCTCAGAGGCACAGTGATGCCAAAACATATGCACACACACGTGCATGCGCACATGCATACGGACACAGCTGCAAACTCTCTTGTCTACACCAAAGCCAAATTAGAATCTCTGTGTAAATGGGTCCTTACCCCTCTCCTCCTGTGGACAGGGTTGTCCTGTTGGCAGGGTACAGGATGTAGTCACTCCTCTCAGGGGAGCTCAGCCCTGGAGCAAATAGCTTTTCACTGTCTGGCAGGGGCACGAAGTCGGGCCTCTGGACACTGTGTTCCAATGGAGTACCTGACCCCTGCGCACAACAAAGGGAGACATTACAGTTAAAAAGGGGGAAAACCCACAAAAGGTCGGTCCCACCACAATATACATTACAAAAATAATATACCTCTGCTTTAAGTCACAGACCAAACAAGAGATGACAGAATTTAACCCATAACAATACAACACGGATAACTTTCTCATCCTCATCATTACAATTCCCTCAGGTGCTCCTACCTCTCAATTGTTAACAGTGTAGATGGATTTGAAGACAGGCTGATTATTGAACTGGTCTTAAAATATGATGAGTATGCTAGAACAGCTGTTGGCTAAAACCGTGACCACTAAATTCTATTTACATGTGTTTACATATGAATTACTCTCTGTGTTTATGAGCCAAAGGGAATGCTTTGATAAACTTTACGAGTGTTTTGGGTTCATTGGATCACAGAAGAATGGGCACACCTAGCAGACATCCTGTCGACGATTAAATCGACACACCTTTTTCTCTATTATGACATTTGAATGTTTCTTTGATGTGTATATAGTCATATTTGTTCTTATCTTAACGTGTTTTATGACTAGTATTTTGATGTCATTTTCATTATTGTGTGATGTTTCTTTCTAGTATTTGTATGTGTATCTTTTATAACATTCCACAGAGATTCAGTGAACTGGTCAATCACTTCATTACAATCAGTTCATTGGGATATAAATGGTATCGCACCACCAGTCCCGGATCTAGCTGAAGATCTGTGGATAACACTGTTTATGACTTGAATGCCATTATTGATAATACTTGCCAGAAGGTCCTTTGATGTTTTTTTTTCTGTAGAAATTCCATTTGGTCTGGGATTGTATAAATTGTTTTCAGAATCTTACTCCTATGAGTCAGCTTACCCAATCTCCTACATGAGTTAACACGTCTAATTTCTCATTTGATTATTTTCTTTGAACATTCACCTATCACAGTATGTTTTATATGTGTGTATTTACACTTTTTTTATGACTTGAAGTAAGCTGAATTGCTTACGTTATTGCTTCTCTAAAATATTTGTTCGAAAACCCTACAGATAGATCTGTGTGCTAGGATAATGTGCTAGAATCTAAGCAAGCAATATATTTGACCAGGTCTAGCCTAGAAATTACTTTGTTCTCTAGTTGTGTTGTATACCAAGATTTAGCGCACAACACGGTTAGTTCACACTGGTTGGCGTTCAAATACTTCGATTTCTGCAAATAGAATCTTATAATCTAATTAGGAGAGACATTTCGAAGTACATAGTACTAGTGAGGTACCCTCGTTAAGGCCATAACGTTAAAGGGTGTCCCAACTATGAACCTCCGGCTCATTATCTTCTGCAAGTTACGCAAGTAGAGAGCCAATCTATCACATTTAGTAATCGGAGTCAGATTTACATTGTTTACTAACTAACTATCTCACGTTCCCTGATCAATCTAAGATCCAGTCAAACTTCAACAGAAGGAGAGAAAGTAGGCTATATCATCCTCATATCATCCCCCACACCCAGTGCACAATCACCCATACAAATCTAAACAATGTTACAAAACTTATTGGACAATCAACAGAAATCAGAAGTGACCGTATCATTCTCTTCTACTTCTTCCTCCTCTCTTAGGAGGCTATCCAGGCTCTGAGGGTGAAAGTGGGGATCATCCTCCTGCTCCTCCTCTTCTGGCCTTTCTGGCCTCCTGGGGGTGGGGGACAGGGGGGGCTGCAGGCTCCTGGTCAACAGGACTGAGCGAATGGCCTGGGGTTCCCACTGTTCTGCCCAGCGGCCACGGGGCTGGTGGGGGCCCACATTTGTTTCAACTGGGAGAGCAGTTGTGCCAGGTGCAAGACCCTGAGACACAGACACACAAGTACAGTGAGAGCCAGCACGCCCCATCTAATGACACACCACTAAACATACGGCCAACTCTCATTAGTGGTCTATACTGAATGCCTCACGTCAGACGTACCAGTTTTCGTGCCCACATAGGCAGTTTACCATTGGTCTGTAGAACAGTGGGATCAACATCCTGGAAGTCTGGAGGAGAGACATGCCATGCATTCATAAAGGGAGTGACACTAGAGCAAGGATGAAATGGATCAAAACTCCTAATTGAAGCTCCCCCATATTGAACTGTCCTCTCACCAAATGTGGGGGTCCTATGGTCCTCCTCTTCAATCATGGCCTCCTCGGTCTGTGGCAGTTGGCTGAAGGGTACAGCAATGTAGGTCTCTCTCCTAGACATAGAGACGCATTCATAGGCAGTATACTAGAGCTGTCAGTCGATTAAAAAAAATTGTTGATTCATTTGATCCTATTAGTTGATTAATCCAATCATCTTCACTTGCTCTCTCTAGTCAGAGATTTTCTAAACATTTCAACAAACTCAGAAATTGTCCTTTTACAATGAGTGGTGAAGTAATAGACAAATAGGTGCCAACTGCTTGAACCGAGCTTCCTTGGTAGAACATTCTTGTTTACTACACTTATTTTAGCTTTACCTTGTTGTGCTTGGTCTGATATACAGTGGGGGAAATAATTATTTGATCCCCTGCTGATTTTGTTATTTTGCCCGATTACAAAGAAATGGGCGGTCTATAATTTTTATGGTACTTTTAGTTTAACAAATAGAGACAGAATATCAACAAAAAAGTCCAGAAAAAACACATTATATAAAGTTATAAATTAATTTGCATTTGATCGAAGGAAATAAGTATTTGATCCCCTACAAACCAGCAAGAATTCTGGCTCATACAGACCGGTTATATGCCCATGAGGCACACAGATTAGTCCTGTCACTTTAGGAAAAGTACTCCTAATCTCTGCTTGTTATGGGTATAAAAGACACCCGTCAATAGAATCAATCTCTTCCATTCCAACCTCTCCACCACCATGGGCAAGACCAAAGAACATTCAAAGGACATCAGGGTAAGAGTTGTAGACCTGCACAAGGCTGGAATGGGCTACAAGACCATCAGCAAGAAGCTTGGTGAGAAGGAGACAACTGTTGGTGCAATTATTAGAAAATGGAAGAAATACAAAATAACCATCAATCGCCCTCGGCCTGGAGCTCCATGCAAGACCTTACCTCGTGGGGTAAAGATGATCATGAGAAGGGTGAGGGATCAGCCCAGAACTACACGGGAGGAGCTCGGTAATGATCTTAAGGCAGCTGGGACCACAGTCACCAAGAAAACCATTGGTAACACACTACACCGTAACGGATTGAAATCCTGCAGTGCCCGCAAGGTCCCCCTGCTCAAGAAGGCACATGTACAGGCCCATCTGAAGTTTGCCAATGAACACCTAAATGATTCAGAGAAGGCTTGGGAGAAGGTGATGTGGTCAGATGAGACCAAAATTGAACTCTTTGGCATAAATTCGACTCTTCGTGTTTGGAGGGAGAGAAATGCTGAATGCTACAATCCCAAGAACATCATCCCCACCGTCAAACACGGAGGTGGAAACATTATGCTTTGGGGTTGTTTCTCTGCTAAGGGTACAGGACGACTTCACTGCATTGAGGGGCCAATGGACGGGGCCATGTACCGTAAGATCTTGGACGAGAACCTCCTTCCCTCAGCCAGAGCACTGAGGATGGGTCGTGGATGGGTCTTCCAGCATGAGAATGACCCAAAACATACAGCCAAGGCAACAAAGGAGTGGCTCAAGAAGAAGCACACTAAGGTCATGGAGTGACCTAGCTAGTCTCCAGACCTTAATCCTATCAAAAATTTGTGGAGGGAGCTGAAGCTTCGAGTTGCCAAGCAAAAGCCTTGAAATCTTTAGGATTTGGAAAGGATCTGTAAAGAGGAGTGGACCAAAATCCCTCCTGAGATGTGTGCAAACCTGGTGACCAACTATAAGAAACGTCTGACTTCTGTGCTTGCCAGCAAGGGTTTCTCCACCAAGTACTAAGTCATGTTTTGCTTGGGGATCAAATACTTATTTCCTTCGATCAAATGCAAATGAATTTATAACTTTATATAATGTGGTTTTTCTGGACTTCTTTGTTGATATTCTGTCTCTATTTGTTAAACTAAAAGTACCATAAAAATTATAGACCGCTCATTTCTTTGTAATCGGGCAAACTAACAAAATCAGCAGGGGATCAAATAATTATTTCCCCCACTGTATAGAAACCTATGAGTTGTCAATTAAAGCATTAGTTGATTAATCGGTCAAATTAACCTAATATACTTTACAGTCCTAAAGTATACACATACCAGTTCTATAGAGCAGTACACCTTTGACCCAGAATATAACTTGTTCAAAACCACATGAGGCTATCCTGAAGCAATTAGCATGCCCAACTTCTGTGCTCTGGAGGACAGCGACAGAAGGAATCAGACACAAAAAGAAGCAGTGCCGATTAGATGGCTGGCATTTGGTAGTGAAGCAATACAGATAAATGATGGACAGTTTGGGTTGCTGTGCTGATTATCGATTGAGGTGCACTGACTAAGGCACCGTATGTAGCTTTTGACTGAGATGTGTGCAGTACCTGATACATTCCTGTTTGGTAGGTTGCTGTTTCTTCACCCCAGCTTTCTGTCTCCTTTCAGCCAGTCTCTTCCTCATAGACTTGGTCATCTGGGAGTCAAGCCTCCACACAAACACACAGCTGAAAACAGACAGACATAACATAGCTCACATCTGAACAAACAAGTCTGAGGAGGATACAGTATGGACGTTAAAATATTTACCTGTCTCCAGATACTGTGATGAGGTGCCTGCAGTCCTGGCTGAACCTCATGCCAGTTACAATTTCTATGGAAAAGAGAAGATTGAGGAAGCTCAGTGAGAGGAAAGTACAAATAAGTGAGGAAGAGGAGCAAATGTAGGAGAAAGAGTATACCTGAGTGTCCAAACAAGGTGGCCACACAGTCCTCTGACTCATAGTCAAAGATGCAGATGTTCTTGTCAGAGCAGCTTGTGGCAAGGTATATCCCAGAGGGGTCCATCTGAACCTGTTCACAAAGAATAGAAACTAAGCATTGAAAAAGGAGAGAATATAAGCATATGCAGAGAGGAATATTACATTTGAGTAAGGCTCTTAATTTCCTGTACAGTAGTATTTCTCTCTTCACCTTCAGAAGTGTGCCATCGTCACTTGTAGAGCCCTTGAAGCACTTCGTCATCTTCCCACTCTTCACATTGTATATTCTGAAGTGGAAAGGATAACATACAAGTACATAGAATAAATGTTCCACAGAAAGAATCCCAGTCATCAACCAGTCAACGGTACCTGATGTTCCTGTCCTGGCAGGCGATGGCTGTGTGCTCGCGTGTGGCGTCTAGGTCCATATCGCACAGTGTGGTCTTCTCCACAACATGGTGGGTGCGTGTGAAGTTGAGTCCCTCAGAAGACTGGGTGGGAGATGAAGAGATGCAATTCAAACCTTTTCTCAAAACACATAGATGCAATATATAACATATATCTATACATAACACATTCCGAAATTATAGAAAATCTGTGTAATTAGTTTTTTTCCAGTGCAAAATATACGCGCACGCACGTACACACGCACATAACGAGAAAGTGCAGGGGGTATTCTAAGTATGTTTTAAGAATGTTTTTCATGGTGCATTTTTGAATGTTTTTGTAAATTAAATAGTTTAATAAAAAAAATACAAGAAAATAATTTAATGGCTGATCAAACTGTCACAACAAGTTAGATTGAACAGCAAATCACTGATATCAATATTCAGTGCACTGAACATGTGAAATTTGGCATCGTACAAGTAACTACACATAAAATAAATAAATGTTGCTCTGTTTATTAATGGAGATAATTTCTGGTCTTTATTGAAATATAGATGTTTGCCTAATCAGCATTAAGAGCATCATGCTGCCATTGTTTTCTTATGAAAAAACTGTGCTAAAAAAGAATTCGAGATCAGAATTCAGAATTCGGCAGATATATCAGTTATCTGTGATAATATCCAAGAAATTGGCATCGGACCCAAAAATCCAGTATTGGTAAGAGTCAAATAACAAATAAATCAATGGACAATACATCCTATTCAGTAGAGGCCCACCCGTTCAGTTGTGCGGAAGTAGATACTCTTGTCAGCACCACAGCTCACCATGGACACCTCTGGGCTCACACCTGCACACAGGCAAACCACAACATGTATGACAGAGCGAGTCCTCCCTCTCATGCATTACTGTAGACGTTCAAAAACAAACAATCAATCTGATTGACAGTATGACAAAGCCTTCCTCAAGTAGGAGTGTATATTCACTGGCAATATGGACAGAAGATTGTCTCTACCCACCAGTGAACTTGATGGCAGTGATGGAGGCTGAGTGGTCATACATAGTCTGCTCTAGGCTGTAGCACTTCTCCATGTTAAAGATGTGAATAAGGCGATCTCTGCTTGCAGAGGCCAGCAGGTGCAGACCTGGGGTACAACAAGCATTCACCATTTGGAAGCTTTCAATATAAAATGGAAAAACACAACTGATAAGTGATTCTGACTGAAAATAATGATTACATTCTCACCTGTCTCTGCTGGGGAGAACTCCAGACATAGGACTTCTGAGTCATGTGCCTCAATCTTCAGGAGTTCATCCATGAACTGCAGACCAAAGATACTGTGAACAGAGGAAATGTTTTAAGTTTAAAGGGATAATTGACTATTCTTACATTCAGATGGTTCTATACTAGTGGGGCGACTAGAGGCTACATTTTTAAGAAATCGTGCCTTTTGTAAGCACAACATTTTACCATCACAGATTTCCTCTTATACCCCCCTGGCGGCCATTTTCAAAATATCGCTTTGGGGCCAAGACCATACCAACTTTTAATGGCCATACCTGAATAGATTATTGGTGCAGTAAGATATAGGCAGATAGATGAGAGAAAATTGGAAGACTGTTATCAGGGTTGATAATTTCACAATTGGATTGGTGTGAATAGCTTGAAAGGTGTAAGGGAAGTGGTGGTCCAAAAATTTTATCTTTTGGTTTTCATAGAAGTCATGTAAAAATGTGCACTTTCAAGTTTTAATAGTTGAAAAATATAAATGTAAGCCACACAAGTTAGAAGCACGTTTTTAAGTTAGATTACTGTGAATCGCTTAAAAGTTATAGGAGTAGCAGCATGCGGAAGAATTGGAATAAGATTAATAATATCTAGAAAAATAAGTTTGAAAAGTTAAAAAAAAGTTTGAGAAGAAAAAGTTTTATTTTGGTAGTAGTAAAAGTTTAAGATGGTCAACTATGGACGATAGATAGATACGATGAGTAGTTGATAGAAAGAGTTTAGCATATCGGCAGATACAGTGTCCTCCATAAGTATTGGAATGAAGAAGCATCGTCTTTTAGCTTTTTAAGAGTTTGGATTTGAAATCAAACAATTCCTATGAGGTTAAAGTAGAGATTTTCAGCTTTAATTCAATGTACTTTTTTCAGATATGTTGCACCATTTAGAATTTACAACGCTTTTTATACATAGTCCCCCTATTTCAGGGTCCCAAAAGTATTAGCATTAAAAAAGAAAGAAAGCACTGGTGAACTCAACAATTGCAACCGGGCTGGTAGGCCAAGGAACATCTACAGTGGATGACTGAAGAATGCTCACCATATTTAAGAAAGAAAAAAAAAAAAAAAAAAAAAAAAAAACTGTTCCACAAATCAGGAACAGGAGGTAGGCGTGAATGTGTCAGAGACTACCATCCCCAGAACAGGTCAACAGCTGAACTACAGAGCCTTCACTGCATGGTGCAAACCACTAGTTATCCTCAAAAAGGATGGTCAGGTTACTGTCACGCCTGAGGTTGCTGTCTGGTGACTCTGGCGCCCTCCTCTGGCGGTACAGGGCCAGTGGCCTCCCAATCTACCTGTATTCATTTCACCTGTGTATTCTGTCCCGTTTGTTATATATAGCCTGTGTTTTCCCCATGTCTTTGTTGGAGATTCTCCCTGTCTGTTTGTGAGTACCCTGTCTGTCCGTCTGTCATTTACCCCCTTAGCCCTAGTTCCAGTTTCGTATGTTTTTAGTTCTAGTTATTCCGCTTGTGAAGCACGTACCTTAGTTAACAGAGCTTGGTTTTCTCCACCTTTATTTTACCCATTTTTCCCCCAGTGTTTGTTTGTATGCCGTGCTTCAGTTCGCTCATTAAAGACTCTCCTTGATTTACTTCACGCTGTCGTCTGAGTATCTCTCCGCACTTGGATCACCGCTAACAGTTTGCCAAAAAGTACCTAAAAAGGTAGGTCTGGAAAACGGTCTTGTGGACAGATAAGGCAAATATGATTATGTATCAGAGTGATTTCAAAAGTAAAGTTTGGTAAAAAAAGGATCTGCCCAAGATTGACAGCATACCACCTCATCTGTGAAACATGGTACAGGGGGGTATTAGGTTTGGGCATGTATAGCTGCCACAAGAACTGGTTAACTTGTCTTAATTGATGATGTTACTGCTGACAGCAGCAGCAGTGAAGTGTACAGAAACACCTTGCCTGCTTGAGTACAAGCAAATGTTTCCAAATTCATTGCACTTACATTTTACATTTATGGCATTTAGCAGACGCCTTTATCCAAAGCGACGTACAACAATACATTTGTTTAAGTAAATGAATCATCTATCCAAGAGTCATCATAAGACAAAGTAATCAATGCTCACACCAGGGGCCATTGGCAGTCGTAGTGCCAGTAGGCTAATTTTCTTTTTTTTCATATACTTTATTAGCAGGAGAGATCTTGTACAGGGGGGTAAGCGGGGGGTAAGCAGGGGAGAAGAGGTCTCAGGGTTAGGGTTAGTATAGGGTGGGGTAGTGAGGGTGAAGCGGTCTTTAGGAGGGACTGTTAAGATGTTGCTTCAAGAGATGGGTTTTTAATCTACGGCGGAAGATCGGAAGTGACTCTGCAGTCCTGACCGTTGTGGGAAGCTCATTCCACCAGCGGGGCACCAGGACAGTGAAGAGCCGTGACCGAGTAGCGCGGCCAATGCATCCACGTAGAGGTGGCGGTGCCAGGCGGGCAGCCGAGGTGGACGAGCGGAGTGATCTTGCAGGGGTTTGGGGGCTAACCATTGCTTGCAAGTAGGGAGGGGCTGTTCTCTTTGCCACCCGGTAGGCAAGCACCTAGTCTTGAATTTGATGCGAGCTGCTACTGGGAGCCAGTGGAGGGTGCGGAGGAGGGGCGTGACATGGAAGAATTTGGGGAGATTGAACACCAGACGAGCGGCAACGTTCTGGATGAGCTGCAGAGGCCTGATGGAGGAGGCGGGGAGTCCGGCCAAGAGTGCATTGCAGTAGTCAAGGCGAGAGATTACAAGTGCTTGGACTAAAAGTTGTGCTGCTTCTCTGGTGAGGAATGGACGTATCCTTCTGATGTTGTAGAGGAAGAATCTACAGGAGCGTGCTGTCGCTGTGATGTTCGCCACACAGGATAGGCGGTTGTCAAGGATCACCCCAAGGTTCTTGGCTGTATGGGAGGAGGTCACAGTAGAGTTTTCTACTGTGATGGAGAAGTCTTGGAGAGGGCAGGCTTTCCCTGGGAGGAAGAGCAGCTCAGTCTTGTCAAGGTTGAGCTTTAGGTGGTGGGCTGACATCCAAGCAGAGATGTCTGCAAGACATGCCGAGACACGTGTTGCCACCTGTGAGTCAGAAAGGGGGAAGGAGAGAAAAAGTTGGGTGCCATCTGCGTAGGTGTGGTAGGAGAAACCATGTGAAGAAATTAGAGCCGAGAGATTTGGTATAGAGAGAGAACAGTAAAGGCCCAAGGACAGAGCCCAGGGGGACACCAGTGGTGAGGGGTTGTGGAGAGGACAGCGATTCTCTCCACGTCACCTGGTAGGAGCGATCGGCCAGGTAGGATGCAAACCAGGAGAGTGCAGAGCCAGAGATGCCCAATTCTGAGAGGGTGGAGAGAAGGATAGGGTGGTTGACTGTGTCAAATGCAGCAGACAGGTCCAGAAGAATGAGAACAGAGTAGAGGGAGGAAGCTTGAGCGGAGTGGAGAGCCTCCGTGACAGCGAGGAGAGCAGTTTCAATACTGCCCAGCTTTAAAGCCGGATTGGTGAGGGTCAAGGGAAGTTGTTTTGAAGGAGGTAGTTAGACAGTTGGTTAGAGACAGCAAGTTCAAGTGTTTTAGATAAGAAGGAGAGAAGGGATACCGGTCTGTAGTTATTGACAGCAGACGGGTCAAGAGTTGGTTTCTTGAGAAGAGGCTTGTGAAGGCAGCTGGGACAGATCCTGTGGATAGAGAGGAATTGATTAAGGTGGTAAGGAACGGAAGGAGGTCTTTGGAGATGGATTAGAGAAAGGGGGAGGGGATAGGATCGATGGGGCAGGTGGTTGCCCGCTTGGATGTGACCAGCTTTAGAGGGGGGAGAAATCTGATAAACCAGGGACTGGGAGTTGCGCAGTGGGTTTGGGAGGAGAGGTAGCATTGTTGGTGAGAGGTACAGGGAAGGAGCTGCTATTGTCATCAACCTTCTTTTCAAAGTAGGTGACAAAGTAATCGGCAGACAGAGAGGAGGGAGAAGGGGGAGGAGGGTTGAGGAGTGAGGAAAATGTGGGGAAAAAACAGGGACATCATTGGATGGTGCTTCATCATACAGTCAAGTCAAGATTTTGACTGGCCAAGTCAATCTTCAGATTGAAATCCAATTGAACGTGCATTTCATGATGATAGGATTATAGGCAAAAAGACCTAAAAACAACTGAAGATGGCTGCAGTACGGGCCTGGCAGAGCATCACTAGAGAATATGCCCAGTGTAAGTTGTTACTGTCCTTTATTTTCTGGTGGGGTCAATGGGTCGCAGACTTCAGGCAGTTATTGCGTGCAAAGGATTGTCGACCAAGCACTTAACATGAGTACTTTATTTAGACATTCTATGATTTTTTCCAATACTTTTGGAGCCCTGAAATAGGGGGAGTATATTTAAAAATGTTGTGCTTTCTAAATGGTGAACCCAATCTGAAAATAAAAACCATTGAATTAAAGATGAGAATATCTACTCTGACCCCATAGTAATTGTTTGATTTCAAATCCAAACTGTTGGAGTATAGAGCTAAAAGAAGACAAAATACTTATGGAGGGCACTGTAGATGAGACAGATAGATAAAAAGGATTGTTAACGTAAGATAGTTAAGGTGGTCCAAAATGTCATAATTTGGTTTAACACTTTGGGCCCATTAATACCAATAAATCATCACTTGAATGCCACAGCCTTTTTGAGTATTGTTGCTGACCATGTGTATCCCTTCATGGCCACAATTTACCCATCTTCTAATGGCTACTTCCAGCATGATCATGCACCATATCACAAAGCAAAAGTCGTCTCAAACTGGACCAGAATTTCAAAGGAATGTGTGTGTGTATATACAGTGCCTATAGAAAGTCATCATACCCCTTTGAAATAGTTACTATATTTGTCGTACAGCCTGAAATCAAAACCCATTAAAAAAGTGACAGTTCTGAAAATTTATAAAAAACAGGGTTGGAAAAGTCATCAGTCCCCTGATTTAATACTTTGTAGAGCCACCTTTTGCTGCAATTACAGCCATCAATCTGTTTGCATATGTCTCTACTAGCTTTGCACACCTAGATTGGAGAATATTTGCCCATTCTTCCTTGCAGGATTGTTCAAGTTCAGTCAAATTCCGTGGTGAGCGGCGATGGACTGCTCTCTTCAATCGGATTTAAGTCAGGGCTCTGACTTGGCCACTCAAGGACATTCACCTTTCTATCCTCAAGCCACTGCGTTGTTCTTTTGGCGGTATGTTTAGGATCGTTGTCGTGTTGGAAGGTGAATGACCTGCCCATCTTCAGCTGTCTAGCAGAGGGACGCAGGTTGTCCTCAAGAATTTGGGTGTACTTGGCAGCGTCCATTTTCCCTTCAATCTTGACCAATTGCCCAGTCCCCGCTGAAGAGAAACATCCCCACAACATAATGTTGCCACCACCATGCTTCACAGTAGGTATGGTGTGTTTTGGGTGGTGTGCTGCGTTTGGTTTTCGCCAAACATAGCACTTGGAGTTCAGTCCAAAAAGTTCAATCTTAGTCTTGTCTGACCATAAAACCTTTTTCCACATGGCAACAGAATCTTCCAGGTGTGTTTTTGCATAGCACAAACGAGACTGATTGTGGCACTTTTTCAGAAAAGGCATCTTTCTTGCTACCCTGCCATACAGGCCAGCTTTGTGTAAAGCTTGTGAGATTGTTGTCACATGCACAGACAGACCAGTCCCAGCCATAAAGACTTCAAAGTTGCCTTTGGCCTCTTGGAAGCTTCTCTGATCAATGTCCTCCTGGCTCGGTCATCCAGTTTGGACGGACGGCCTGATCTAGGCAAGGTGTTGGTGGTGCCATACGCCTTCCACTTCTTAATGATGCTCTGAATGGTACTCAGAGGGATAGCTAAAGCCTTCGAAATCTTTTTGTAGCCTTCACCTAACTTGTGCCTTCCTACAACTTCATCCCGGAGGCCTTTTGAAAGTACTTTTCCAACCATGGTGAATTCTTTGCAGAACCATGCACTTCTAGTAGTGGAATCCTCAAGAAACAGCTGGTTTTATTCTGAAGTACTCAAAACCACTACAATTGATGTCAGGTGGGGGGCAATTAGCCTGGTGTTTGATCTGGAAGTAGATTGGTTGCACCTGAGTAAGTTTATAATGGTATACTCTAAGGGGCTGATCACTTAACCAAACCAGGTATTTAATAATAACAGTTGTCCAGAATTTTTACATTTTTTATTTGTTATATCTTTTGGTGACCATTGAAGTTGTACAGTATTAAAATGACTTGTTCAGTTTTCTTATTTATGTGCATATTATGAAGTTGGTTTGGTGTTCCTAGCTTAAACAGTATAAGAGCAGTTGGGTTTTAAGAATTACAAAGCGCCTGGGGGTAGTTCAGTGGAGTGAAACAGTAGTCTTTAATCTACTGTCAGTAACTACTAATTAACCTTAAGTTATACCTAACAAACCCAACAATAAATATAATTTATATACTTAAGTTGTTGAAGAAAGAGAAAGTGAGATATAGGGAAACAGACTGTAAAAAGGTATGATACAGGAAATGGCAGATTTAGACAGCATTGGCTGAAATGGCATGTTTTTAATCCCATAGCAAAAACATAGCCGGTATTCCTGTCTTGCTAGTTACATAGCTAGCTATATTTCTAGATTAGATTGAAGGGTAGCATGCTATCTAATAACTATTTGTGAAAGACGGCGCTAGATAGCTGGAGACATAAGAAACTTGCTAGCAATAGTGATATTATCCATCTTTCATATGGCTGTTCTAATCAGTGAAAAGGCATTTGTAGGACTATAAGCAACAAGAGGTATTGAATTTACAAGTGTTATTTTGAAGATATTTGCACAATTCATCTTATAACACCAATTTCTTGTTCATCAACTGGTTGCTAAGCATTTTAGTGGCCGCAATGAACTCCCTGTACATTGCTAAATTACAATCTCAGTTTCATTTTTGACTCCATGTAAAACCAATGGGGCTTTTTGGAGTCAAAATATAAGTTAAAGTATAATAGGCATCAGCTTTTTACAGGGTTTATAATTTGGAGTTTTCTGTACATTCTAAAGTTGGTTTGGATGTGTTGCTTAAAAAGGTGTAGGAACAGAAGCGTTCAAAAAATTGCATCTGTAATTTGTTTAAAAAATTAAAAAATGTTGCAATACAAGCAATTCAAGACCTCTCTGCACGTTATAACACTGAAATGGTATGTTTTGCATAAAAGCTGTAGGAGGAATATCAGTGAGAAGAAAATATAATAATAATAATAAGAAAATTAAATAATAATAATGAATAATTATTAGTGTGTTACTTCGCAAGCCACAGCTCCAGAGTGTGACTATTTGACTGGGTTGTGAGAGTAAAAAAATAAATAATTGTGAGTTGTGAACACCATCTGTGCTCATTGGCCTATATAACTATAAAAATAGCAACATGTTTGATATTCATTCAGCCCTCATTTTGTTCTAAAAACAAAACTTATAGCCTATGAGTATTACTACGTTTTCGCCTGCTGAAGTGAAAACCATAGGCCTACATGAAAATAAATATTATCTGCCGGTAAATTAATTTAAATTCATTGGCCATTCAAAATGAGTGTGGTCTTGGCCCCAAAGCAATATTAGCGGCCATTTTGAAAATAGTTGCCTGGGGGCTACAAGAACAAACCTGTGATGGCTCTACAGCAAAAAAATGTTAATTTCAATGGTTATTGACTTTCAATGTGTAGACTTACTCCACTTAACTAACTTCTATAGGTTGTCATTAAAAACGTCATAATAAGGTGCAAACCCTCACATTTTCAGCTGGAGGGCAAGGGCAGCTTCTCAACACTAATGTAAAATCCTGCTCAATCAAACTGCTTTCTATCATAATTGGCGAAATGATTAGATTAAATAAAAGTATACAGTGGACCAGTGGTTAATAGGTTAAGGCCGACATCGCAGGGGTGGTCTACCTCAATGCCACTGTTGCAAAAACTAGCCTACAAGCGAGGGGGTGCTGCTTAAAATGTTGTGAGGGGGTGATGTCCTTAATGAAACCTTAATTTAAAACAAAATTATTGACACAAACTGTGCCCTTTGCTTTGTGTTTGCCCTGTGTCCATATAGCCTACTGTTGAAATGCATGGAATCAACTGAGAAACATTACATTGCTATGAGTTAATTAATATACAAATTCGCAGACACACATATTCTTTGTCTGACATCATTTTATGGAGTGTCCATGAAGACATGATTTATTCTAAATTAAGGTTCATCCAAGGAAATAATTTTGAATTTCTCCAACCAGAATAATTTGTTTACGTAATTCATCAGGTGGCAATGTTTGTGAACACACTATATCACATTGTAAGCATATCCATTAGAATTGCTCAACAATCCCTCCTGGTGGTTGTTTTGCAGAGGTGAATGACCTGAAATAAAATATGACAAATAGTCGAGCTGACTCATGACTGCCATCGTGGTATGCTGGCGACATCGTCACACCTGCGGTCACCTTTTAAACTCTGGCCTACTGTACCAGCCAGTGATAACTGTCAAATCATCTAATGACAGTTGAAGTTTATTTTTCATACAGTCCATGTACCCGGCCAGCCATGCCCTGCAGCTTTTTTTGTTAATGGTGGTTAAAGTTAGCTGATGTAAGTAGTGACTATTTAAACAAATCTGAACCATGTATCCCTTTAACCTGAGCTTGTCAGCCTGCATCTGAAAAGCAGTGGAATTTGCATATGTGTATTATGTGGATCTTAGTGGTGCTCACCGCAGGTTACCATTGCGGTCTCCAGCCGCTAGGTGTCGTCCATCAGGATCAATTCCCAGGACCCTGATGCCTGACTTCCCGTCCATGACACCTCCTTCTGCTCGCACGCCCTCTGACTGCAGGTGCTGCATGTTTTCCCCCACGTACACAATCTTAATCAAGTCCTGCCAGCAGAACACCATCACACAAGAGGGAAAATAACACAACCAGAGATAATCAATGTACATATTCCATAAGACGAACAGAGATTCAGTGCATCAGGGTGGGTCCTTTAATGAGACGTGGTCACAGGTGCCATGAGACACGGGCCAATTTAAAGCCCAGTAAGCATTCTCAAGCAACTGATGTCATGAGCAGTGTAGAGATTATCTTACATGGCTGTAGAGGTTGCGGAGGCAGCTGGAGCCCAAGCCCTGGCTCTGCAGAGGGTCGCTGTGCCAGAGACGGATGGTATTGTCTGAGGAGCAAGTGAGGAAGGACCCAGGGGGCAGACAGGCCTGTGACAGCTCCCCCATGTCAGGGTAGGTCTGGAATGTAGACACATACAGAAGACAAGGATATATACAAGACACTCTTTTTTTACTTCAAACTGTAAATTCAGCTACTGTAAAAGAAGAAAATAAATAAACTACACACCTCTACACTCCAGACATAGCCACTGTGGTAAAGGGCAGAGTAGACTTTTCCCACATTCTTGATGTCACGCACATCCCAAACATAAACACTGTGGTCATTATACACACAGGTCAGGTGTCTTGTTATAGGGTCGAAGGTCAGGGCAAGGGTGTCAGGATATTCTGCCTCTGGATTGGCAGCGAACAAGTGCCTGTGGATTCAGAGAATCAGACAGTACAAGCAGGGAAATACTGGACTTGTAAGATGTTCTAGCAAAACCACTTTTGTTTTCTCTCCCTGCTTTGGTGTATTCGCATCCACAATCTCTTGACTATCACTCAGTGTGACTCTCTGGTCTTTGGGGCCACGTTCCAAGGACCTCCAGTGGAATATCACTACACTCACCCTGGCTGGACGCCTTGAGCGATGTCCACTCCCAGACAGTGTGGTCGGTGCAGGGTGGTAATGTAATGGAGGTTTTGGGGACTGAAGACCCGGACAGTGCCGTCTGCACAACCACAAAAGATGTAAGTCTCACTCACAGATAGACATTGAGCAGAGGAGGTCTGTGAAAAAACATGAGATGACAGAAGGATTGAATTAGTAGGCGGATCCATTAATTGAAAGCAAAGCATAAAACAGGTCATTCAATAGCTAAAATAATGTTAAACAGTTTATAAATTGTGCAAAACTGACCTTGAGGTCAACCCAGGTGTCCAGCATCCTCCTGCTGTTGAACTGACATAGCAGCCCAGAGCTGGTGATGCAGTAAGTGCTACTGGCCATATTGCCTCTACCACATGCCAGTCCACAGAACATGCTAGTCCTCTGTTCCCCCAACAACCCTGACCGGCCAATCAAGGGCACTGTGCTATTCACCTGGGGGAGAAAACAGGAAGAATGTTAAGAATACAATGACATTTGACATTACTCATCAAATAATTAGAAGGTCATCTCTATACATCCTGTTCCTCACCCGTCTCTCCTTGGAGGCATCCAGGTACCAGAACTTGATGTGTCTGTTTCCTGCTGTGACAAAGTAGCTGTTGTCCTCAGAGAAGGACACAGACAGTACTCTGTTGGACACCTTGTTGGAAGCAATTACAGTTCCCTTCTACCCTCAAAAGGAAATAAAGGTATGCATTACCATTTTTTTTTACTTAAACTGGTGCATTTGTTATTCTAACACAGCTACGCATGAAATTGACAGTTGTGAGACAGGCATGAAGCGGAGTTGATGAGCTCCTACTGTAGTCAACGTAACCTCCTACATGCTATGAAGCTATGAGGGCGGCAGCATCATCAGGTTTCTCTGCAGCTTAATTTAACGCTTTGAGTCTACTTCAACAAATCCATGAGTGTGAAGTCTGAAACCGGATGCTCACACTTCTGGAACTCTCAATTTTATGTGGAGAAGGTAAAAAAACCTGCTGAATGGATGCAAATGTTGCGCTACTGATGAGCAACCAATGTCAGACAGTTTTCTCAGGTCTTTGTTGAACTGTATAATGTTATGCAACCTGTCAACACATACCCTTCTGAAAATTAGGCAGACAGACAAATAAGCTATGAGTTTAGACAGTTCATGTACCCGGCCAGCCATGCCCTGCAGCTATAGCTTAGTGTCTGTCTGATGATGGAACTGTACTGCTTGTATCTTACGACTTCATGCATTCCTTCTACTCACCCTCCACTCCCAGACACTGACAGTCATGTCGTGCTGATATCCAACAGACACGATGTAGCTGCTGTTGGTGGAGAAGGCCACACAGGCCACTCCATACTTGTGACATTGGACCTCTGCCATCTGTGTCCTTGCTGCCACATCCCACACTCGCACACACGGCATGTGGCCACTCTGGCCAGAGACATGGGTAGACAGAAGCAGATTGAAGTGAATATGAATGGTGACACAAGGTTGAAGCTGGATGCCATGTCGACGTGCCATGATGTATAAAACAGTAATTTTTACAAAACAGTCCCAGTCATCTGAGAAAGGGTAACAAACAACCAATTAAATATGAAAATATAAAGTCAATACTACCCTTGTCCTATATTTCCCCATTCATTGACAAAGTTTAGAGCATATTCCAATGAAAGTACTTTGCCCACACTAGGAAGTGAGAACTAGTTGAATCATAGCATACTGCAGTAAGTTGTAGCCTACATCTTTGTTGCCAAAACAAACTCTAAATAGCTTTTTACTTGCAGTCCATCACAAAAGGATTTTTGCCTTTAACTTTATTAATAATAACGGAAAAAAGCCATCTGGTTACTAGGGATTACACATTACAAGGCCATATCCATTTGCCAAAGTGACAGTAAAGTAAAAGAGTCCAGAAATGAAAAAAAAAAAGCTGGATTCTCTCAATGCACAACCCACAGGGCAGGACAAGAGGCTGGTACATCAGCAACTGATGTAACAACATTAATGACATGCACTTAGGCCTAGGCCTACATAACCATTCATCAAACATGTATCGAGCAACTTAACAACCATAGAGACACACACTAACCCAAATAATCAATCAACATAGTCATGATAAACTGTCTCGCTTTTATACAAGCACAGCAAAATGCATGAATACAGCAACACTTTTTTTTTACTTCAAGAACATTTACAAGCACTTACCTCACCAGTGACCAAAAATGTTCCATCCTGAGAGAAGGCCAAGGCAGTGAAAGTTTTTCTGGGAAACACAAACAGAGGGCTGACTTAATGAGATCAGTGCACTCAGTAAATTGTCCTCAGTAGGACTCACAAAAAGACATTTTAACAGTTACACTTTCATCTAACCTTTCTGTCCTCTGGGCCCCACCAGCAGATGGAGCTGTTGCGCATATTAAGCATCACCCTGTCATATAATTGTATCTTCATATCCTACCGTTTTTTTATCTTTGGTTAATGAAACCTTCACGGCTGTGCTTTAGTTTATTTTCCTTGAGTATGTGAGCTCTGAAATGCATGACGTGCTGTTTTTCGCAGCTGGCTGGCTGGCTCAGTGCTCCAGACCCCTTGAGCTTGCCTTTGACTCAACGGAGAGGCATACGGAGCGCATGCGCACAACCATTTTCCCCACTCATAGCATTTCATTGACAGAGAGGGGCCAGTCCTTTTTTGGCCACCATATGTGCAGCTCAAAGTATGCCTCGAGTCAAAGGCAAGCACAAGGGGCCGGGCTCCACCAGCCCTGCGGTCCCTAGTGGTTCAAAAAGGTGCTGCAGCCAGAGAAAGACAATTTGCCTGGAGTTTACATAGTGTCATCAATGGTTCAGCTAGCTAGCTAGCAGACAAAAATGCATATCAACCTGTCCTCTACATCCATTCTTTTGACCTTGTAAGGAATATCTGACAACATCACAATCACAAATATCACCGGTCATCATGAATGAGGTGGACTATTTACTCACCATTCGCTTCAGCACTTTGACTTTGGAGGAAAAAGTTGAGATTAAGCCTCTAGGGCCACACAAGCCTATGGATTTAATTATAACTTTGGCTGCAAAAGACCGAAATTGCAGTTTCAACCCTGAGTGGTTTCAGAGGAAAACATAGCTAACAGCTAGCGTATCGAAGAAAACCCTTTTTTGCTATCCTTCTTTTTGGTGGAGAAAGCATTTGGTCCAAATCGGGATTCAAGGACTTAAAGCATTTGTTGGAAAGGCTTTCCAAACATGAGGGTTGTGGATCTCATGTGGACAGTAAAAGGCGGCTTGTTTATTGTCTAGATGTCTGCTGCATCTTTACTATTGCTTTCCTGTGGGGTCTGCTGCGTGCAAATTGGACTAGCAAATGTACATAGCAAGTGGTCATAGCTAAACAGAAAACTAACATGTTGGAAATAGATGCATGACTGCACCCACGAGAAATAGTTCAACATATTTCTTAATCTTAAAATATATTCTGCTCATAGGCTACGTTTTGATGTAGGCTATATCCAACTGCGTTCATGACGGATGATGCGTTTTGTTTGACTGTGGTTCCACTGGCATGCATCTGAGCATTTTTTGGGGGGTTAAAAACGCCACTGTTGTTAGGTCTTTAGAGTGGACAAAGTGAGGCAACCAGGTTGTGTCACATTAAGAATCTGAGCAATGCATTAATACATTTGGTCTACTACATTCCAGAAGGAATGACTCAGGGCTGTTGCAAGTGTGCACTAGACTGGATCAGGGAGCAATTTATAGGGAATCAATTGAAGACTCATACAGCCCAGAATTGTGACACAAAATGATTAAGACAACCATACAAATTCTCAAAGAAGTACAATTAAGTATTTCACCTGGATGTATTCAGAATGTGGGACTGTTTGTTTCTCTTTGGATGTAGGAGTACAACAACACACCTAGAAAACAAGCAGATGGACAATTGTACTACAATGAATTTGCCCATTGGTTAGAGCAGCCCATCAACTTAATCTCATTACACAAAGGCATCACGTTTGATGTATAAAAGGTCCCTTACCCTGCTGGGTAGGCCACCAAACCTGTGTTAGGGTCGCAGGTCAGGCCACTACCATTGGAGGTGGTGATACCCAGGACTCTTTCAAGCATGACCTGAAATGCAGTAGTGGCACGATCAATAGTTGTCTGGCTGATCCACCAAGTCCAACTACAGTTTCTGAACTTGTAGCTAGTTGAGGACTCACGGGTCTACGCTCACATTTATTAATGTTCATGACAATATATGCTGACTGACTGTAAAGTTTCAGTATGTGAGCTGTGTGATGACACGACTGGAACATATGGGACTATTTACTAGCTACATAATACATACCCGATTTTGAGTAGTCCGCCTTTGACGATTTCTTCGTCGCATGTTCGTGGCTGCAGTGACATTATTCACATGACTAACTGTTTTCCTTACTTTAGTGGGGAATGTATTGACATGCATGCCGGCTGCAACAACCGGCCCCTCCGCCATGGTGTGTGCAACACGTTAGCTACTTAACGGTAGTTAGAAAACAAACACAATCAACAGTGTTGACTCTTTAAGTCATATTACTATCAAGCTATTGATAAAACATTGGGAATATTATATTTGCAAATTAGACTAGATCAGACAGCCGAAATCGAGCGACTACATGCGTTTGTAGGCTATATATAGCTAGCTACATCTGATACAAATGTCAGATACAAAAGCCTGTGTAGAGACAATCGACTTCGGTTAGAGACAACAAGAGAAAGTAAAGAACAATTATAAGAATGACGTTTAGCTTACAGACAACTTACAAATGAATGTAATGATGTATTCCGATTTGTACAAACAACTTGTTTAAAGGGATAGTTAGCTAGCACAAATCCTCTTCTCGGTGAATAACATTTCGAAAAGTACGGCAAATGAAGATGAAATCAAAATCGAATTTGAACCAGATATTTTCTCCACCAATCCCTTAGTCTCTACTTCAACGTCGACGTAGCTAGTTGTCTTGACCTGAGAGAGACGCGGGAGGGACGCACGGTGCACAGCGCCAAAAACAACAAAAGCTTGTGACTTAAGTTGTACGATTGCCGTAATCAGAGAGACACATTTGTGAATCAGTTCTAACTACTCTGTCATATCAACACATTCCTGTAAGGTTTACTGGTACAACTCTGTGCGGCAAGCACGTATTTTTTTTGAACATACGTCGACCGTGTTTGAGAGGATCAATTCTGAGCAGTTGCCGATCAGCTGACCTGTTGCATTTTATATACTGTATATATATATACAAATCTGTCCGATTTGCTGTTCTCATCGATTTTAATTCTCACCCAATAAGTCGGGAAGAGAGGGGACAGTTAGTATTTCACATAAAGCATTGTGGTAACGACTACCTTAGAAGAAGAAGGGGACTTTTTCGCGGCTCTACAGCTACAAATAAAGCATTGACCGGACCCCAAAAATTGTGGAGTTCATTGATCCTGGCGAGGGAGGAGCTGCTTTTTGTAGGCTATGAGTCTAAATTATGTATAGAAGACCTATAACATTTGTTGGCATATTCCTAATAACGTATCTTTAATCTGTCTGCTCAGGCATTTTCGTCTTAGTACTTTGTCGATGGCCCAATCAGAACTCCAAACATAACGAAGTAAACATTAACGTGGAATGCGCGTACGGTTGCCTGTAGCCGTTGTTTGGTACTTTATAAATCTGTTTTGGGGTGCACTTTAATTATGATTATGTCACCGTTGCGGTGTAAGTGGCTTTGTTTAAGCCTGTTTATATTGTCATACATTGTAATTAGAGAAATTGGCTAGACGAGAACCTACAGTATATCCTAAGGGCTGTGGTAATAGTTTCTAAATTGTTTGCATAATCTTAACTGTTCAGAGGAATGTTCAAAGAAACATTACATGTGTAATGGTGTTCGTCTCTGATCTGTCTTGGTTTACTACATTTGACTTAAACCACACAATGTGCATGCACACTCTTCATCTTTAACGGTGGCATCAGTGATGTTAGTGCAGTGAATTTAAGTAAACTCCGTTTATTAAACTTTTTATTTTGGTGAACATGGTTTACCCACCTTTTATGCTAGGTCTGTTATTTGCATTGGGGTTGTCCCAATTTATTAAATCCATGGTGTTCAGGGTTTGACCACCTGTTTCATGTTTACCACTACATCCCTGGATGGGATTATATGTCTATTCCAAAAGCGTATCCTTTCAAGTACATTTGTAATTTATGATACGAATCAGCCAAGCACCTCAATCAATCAATTATTGTCCCATTGGGGAAATACATTATTCAGCCAGGAGTTGATACATAACAAAATACATAATTCAAAAAATATTGAGGCAACATGTGGGGTGAGTTGCTACAACAGGATAATGAGTTTGGGGTTGATTAAGTGTTTATTCATAAATTTAAATAAAGCATATCATAGATGAACTCAAGCTTTCACAAGCACTTACGTCAAACACTTCAAAATAAAGGTGGCCAAAGAAACAGCCACATGTTACCCTCACGGGGCAAATCCACCAGATTCGATTTCGGATGGCGTTATATCACCTCCATTCATTTCTATGGAAGACATGCAAACTGATGTGCAGTGCATGACGAGATCGTGCGCGAGCGAAGTAGGCTGATGAACATTGTTGAATCTGGCAGAATATTATTTAAATGAGGGCGAATTTCTGACCAATCAGCTGAGGGCTTCAGTCCAGTTGTCATCCGACCGGAGATCCTTTCGAGAAAAATTAGTTCCGCTCACCAAAGTTACTACTTGACAAACATGGAGGACACGAAGAAGTTGATTATAGTTGTCTCGACATCTCCCGAACTGTACAATGCCTTTTTTTTGCCAGCGATCTATCATCGTAGAATGGACAGAATTGCATGGATCTTTTTAGACACAGTTATTGTTCCTCCAAAAATTCCAAACTGATCTGATATTGAATTCGTTATCTAAGTACTTACATATGACAATTGAGATATCCGATATTTGCGTGCCTGCCTCATATCACCCTTTTGATATATTTTATTTGTAGTATATTTCGAAATAGACTGGGCTATTTATTTCAAATAAATTACTATTATGCACTTTCAAATCATTTAAATATACAATGTATTTTACATGTTATAAAGACATGCAAACTTTGATTGCACAGCCTAACTTCCGAAGCATATACATACATGCTTCCAGCAGCACACTCGCCCACCTACAACCACAAGGTGGCGATGCGACGTCGCCGCCTCAGGTGGATTTGCCCCGTCATTCCCTTCCAACCTGTGTGGCTGCAGCAGCTATTAAAAGAAGTGTGAGTGATAGGACCAATAACTTTATAACCAATAACCAATAATACTTATAAACAGTCTCAGCTGGGCCCACCTAACAAGCCTATACCCCTAAAATGGATGGGTATGTAGTGTGGGGAGGGCCAGAGGGCGTAGAGGTACTTTTGGGGAGGTACAAATCAGGATCAAAAAGAGCCAGTGGAACAGTAGGGCTGACAGGTAGGTCAAGGGTTCCTTTTGCATGTGCATGGCTGACTTATATGACTTCTGAACATGTTTGTCAGATTTGATTAGGTGAGAGTGAGCATGGATTTCCAGTAATCTAGGTTCACCTTGTTCTCCTCTGCCAAGACCGACACCAGCAATGTAGAAGCTTGTGCGTGTATATGTATATGTGTGTGTGTATATATATATAATTTTTATATTATATAATATATATATATATATATATATATATATATATATATATATATATATATATATAATATATATATATATCGGCTCTATGCTCCAAACATTTGGATTTGAAATCAAAGAATTACTATGAAAAAAATAGTTATAGTTAAGCAGAGATTCTCAGCTTTTATTTGATAGTATTTTGTTTACATATTGTCCTGCTGTATGATTATGTCTCGCTTTCTATCATTTACCATGAGGGTAGAATGTAAAATTTCTATATTATGTATTTGCCTTGTAATAATTGTCTAAGTTTACAGTATTATTAAAGCCTCATTTGATTCATTTTAACATGACCATTCTTGCCCTAATCAACACAAACTCAACAATTATTCACACAGTGTTAAATAAATTACTTACTAATTAGTCTGATTATTAATATGAATATATGCTTTGTTATGAACAGTACATAGCCACATTTCATTGCCAATCCTTCGTATTGGAACTGCCAACCTATAAAGCCCCTACACTGCAGAGTTCTGGAAAAAAATATTGTGGACAGAGATTAACATGTACCAGAGTGATGGCAAGAGTAAAGTGTGGAGAAAAAAGTAATTGCCCAATATCCACAGCATACCACCTCATCTGTGAAATATGGTGGAGGGGGTGTTACAGTTTTGGTATACAGTGCCCCTTCACTTTTTCCACATTTTGTTGTGTTATAGACTTGATTTAAAATGTATTAAATTAAAAGAATTTGCCATCAATCCACACACAATAACCCAGAATGAGAAAGCAAAAACATGTTTTTAGAAATGTCAGTAAATTTATTACAATTGAAATACAGAAATACCTCATGTACATAAGTATTCAGACCCTTTGCTATGACACTCTTAAAATTAGCTAAAATGCAAAAATCAACAAATCACTCAGTAAGTTGAATTGAGTCCATCTTAATGCAAGGATAATTGTTCATGTAATTTTGGAAGCAGTGGTAGGAGAAACCATGTGAGGAAATTACCGAGCATCACCAAAGAAGATATCCATCACCTGGTGGGATCAATGGGTCACAGACATCAGGCAGTTATTGAATGCAAAGGATTGTTGACCAAATACTAAACATGAGTGCCTAATATGGACTTTTGATAAATCTGTCCCATCATTTTGGATATATGCATTATGTATATTTTGGGACTATGCATAAAGTGTGTAATTTCTGAATGATGAAACCAATATATACACAAATACCATCAAATAAACGCTGAGAATCTTAAACTCAAAATAATAGTTTGATTTCAAATTCAAAGTTTTTGAGTGTAGAGCTGTAAAAAGAAAAAATGCTTCACTGTCCCATTACTTATGCAGGGCGCCGTATGTGTGCTGAAACGATGATGTTGGAACACACTCTTGGGAACAGTGCCACCACACTCTACAAACAGCTGTGAGAGAGCCACAGCGAGTCTTGGATAGCATGATCAATGGACCATCTGTAATGCATGTAGTCTCTCATGTAGATAATCTATCAGCAGCTGTAAAGACGAGTAATGTGTATTTGTTTTTACTACCAGCAGGAGGGGAGGTGTTTGATATTCAGCACACATGCACGATTGCATTGGAGTGTTTGGGCAGCAGATGTTGATGGTTCCTCTTCCAGGTTGCAGTTGGTGGCTATCGGAAGAGGAAAGGAATCATCCTGACTGACAGTTGGAGGTTTCCACCAAACTGAGTATGTTTGTCAGTGAAGCGCTTCTGAGGGCTGCTGAAAATTCTCTGGCACCGGGTGGAAGCAGTGTCCTCCTTAGTGCTGACATGACACTGGTGTCGTGGTATTGGCTTTCTCCAGCCCTACAAAATATCCAAAGGGCTGCTTAATATCCATACAGTTTAACTTTATACCTTTATACCTGTCATTACACAAAGCCATGGTGGAAAAACACTCCAAACATGACACTCCAGATTGCAATTGCATTTCTGCTTATTTGTTTACAATTATGGAGTTTAGGCAATCACCCTCTGGTTTACTTGCGCACTATGCAGAGTGCCATGTTTGGAGTTTTCTACCGTGTTGTTAGGTAATGACTAGCATAACGTTATCTGTATGGATATTAAACAGCCCTTTGAATATTTAGTGGGAAATCTCAGATGATGGAAAGTATGTGGATATTTTCAAGACAAGAATAAGTGATGCTGAAACAGGTAAGGGCACTCAAGTCACAAGCTCCTGCAAGCCAATACCATGACACTCCAACTCCAGGAAATGATGGAGTGTCGTGTCAGAGCCCTGTCCTCTTATCTCTTGTTCCCACCAACTGCATGTAGCAGCAAGCACTTTCATAGAGAACCCTAACCCTCGCACCAGAAATACAGTAAAACATTTTTACAGGAGATGCTTCATTAAGGTTTTCTACCGTCAATGATTTCACTTAGATACAAAGATTTGACTGTTCGAAACTTCCCTGGTGTTATTAATGACATATCAACCTTACAGGAAAGCAACCGAGGATATATATATATTTTTTAATTATAAGTGTACAAGACTCTGTACAAAAATAACACAATATGAACTACATATTGCAAGACCAAACATTGGCCAAGCACAGGAGATGTCATCATCTGAACCTGATGTGATACTTTTTATAACGTGAAATAATATGATTCAGGCCTAAAATAATAATACAATGTTATTGTATTATTCTAAATAATACAAATTAATTTTGTGATCAAAACCAGCAAATGTTGAGTTATATTCGTAATTGTATGTGTTGAACAGCCACTAGTCGTCACTGTTTCATACTAGTCGTTCGACATATCCACTGTTATCAGAATAGCCAGAATAAATGGAAGAAAGAGAAAAGTCTGTGTCTTCACTTGTGTATGGCTAGATTTATGCAGCTGATCACAAGTTAATACTTTGGTAATGATTAAGCATGATAGAGAGAGGGTCATGATGAATAAGTGTGTAACGCGAAAGACAGCACCAGAGAGATGCAGCCCCAAGGGAAATGTAGTTTATTCGAGCTCTTTGCCCGCTTACTAACTCCTAACTGTTGTGTTATATAATTGTATTACACATATATTAGGCTACAACATAGCTTGACTGACCCTGGTTAAGGCTACAACATGTCATTGGCCCGGGAGTGTCATTTGAACCAATACTTGATAATACAGGTTGGAAATCCAGCTAATGAGGAACAGAAAGGACCTGGTACCAAAAATAAATGGGGCCAAGCCAACTTCGACTCTGTTGGAGGCACTTTTTATGACCAATCATGAATGTTTAATTGACACGTGTACCGGAATCAGGAAAAGCCCTATATGCCGCAATGTGTAGAGTGTGGTAGGATATAAATTATTATGGTATTTGAGAGATCTATGCACATTTATATTCAGTTGATGGTAGTGTTATGTGGTGATTATTCAAAGAGAATTCACAGGATTTCAATAGCTGTCATGTTGTCAACACCATGTTTTTTAAGCCATGCAGTCAGAATTGCACATCATTGTCCAATTTGAGACTGCACAGATACACTGGCCCTGACTGTTCTCACCTGAATTCTAGTTGGATTACATTTTGAAGTCCACCATCTTCTCTTATTATCTAAATCCAGCAGAACACCGACCATCACATTCAAGTGTGACTGGTTTTTGTATGACAAGTGGGAATCCTAACAATTCCTGCCCCCTGGGTCCCAATCATTCTATTTCTATGGTCCCAATTCTCCATAGTTTTCCCAGAAGTGTACACGTGTCCACACCAGACTTTTACTTTTTCAGTAATTATTTACCTCTTATTATTATGAACCCCTATACAGATTTAAAAACATAGAATTGGTGTATGCATGGACTGTTCACCAACCCTATGATTTTATATTTGTGTAGGGGAGTGGGCAAGTGTACGCTTCAGGGAAAAAGATGAAGAATTAAGATATTATTTGTGGCAGTCGTAGATTAGTATAAAAAAGGCAAGTCATTTCACAGTGAGATACAATGGGAGATTGGGAACTGGTGGGGCTAACAATACAATTATGCAATTTGTATTTTGTTCATGTTTATCACTTACATGTCGAATGCATGCACACAATATAAATATTTGTTGTCTGTACTTATTGTTTCGTGGTTTGCACACATTTCATGCAAATGTTTTTCTCACCTGGGCTCAAGTGTTTTCCTCCCCTACACAGAGGTTGAAAAGGGAATGTAAGTAAAGTGCAAATCAATTTTACTATTCCAAACATCTACATAAACACACACAAAACACAACAACAGAATATAGCTGCATGCATGCAGGATCTTTGCCATGGCACAGTATTGCACCACATGTATTAAATGTATTTTGAGTGCCGAAATAGAGTTCTGTTATCGTTTCCAAAGTACTTACTGTAAGGCCTGATGAAATCTCATTGCATTGTGAAAGGCCTGAGTAATGCTCATGTTGCATTTTATGCCGTTATTATATGTTGTAGCATCTTCTCAGGAACCTCTGGTGGATCTAGACTAAAATCGATATACATGATTTACGGACTAAGGTCTTTCCAGTGTCTGTTTTCATGAGATTAACTTTATGGTCGAACTCAGCCATAAAACTCATACCTCTGACCATCTGTACCAAATTTACTGTGCCTATAAGTCAAACACATCAAGAGATATCAATATGTGCTCATTATAGCGCCACCAGGTGACCGATCAGAATGTGTCTGCACATGTATGGTCCTAAGACATACAGCTCTGGAAAAAATTAAGAGACCACTCCAATTTTTTCTCAAATCAGCATCTCTACATATATGGCAGCCATTCCATTCCAGTGTCTGTTGAATTCTAATACAGGCACACCTCATTCTACTTAATGAGGTACTGATTAGGTGATCACCTGAACCAAATCTTATTTAATGAGGAAAAGTATAAAAACCACTGCTGTGGTCATCACTATCCTCTTGCAATAGGACCAGCTGGATGGCAAAAACAGTGCTAGTAGTACCTCAAAAGTAATTGGAATAAAAAAAACAACTATTGACCATGCCGAAAGAGTTGAAAAGAAAAGTTTTTAGTGAGGAAAAGAAGGGTTCAATTCTGGCTGTAGAGGACTGGAGTAAGGTCATCTTCTCTAATGAGTCCAATTTTCAGCTTTGCCCAACACCTGGTCGTCTAATGGTTAGACGGAGACCTGGAGAGGCCTACAAGCCACAGTGTCTCGCACCTACTGTGAAATTTGGTGGAGGATCGGTGATGATTTGGGGGTGCTTCAGCAAGGCTGGAATCGGGCAGATTTGTCTTTGTGAAGGACGTATGAATCAAGCCACGTACAAAGTTGTCTTGGAAGAAAACTTGCTTCCTTCTGCTCTGTCAATGTTCCCTAACTCTGAGGATTGGTTTTTCCAGCAGGACAATGCTCCATGCCACACAGCCAGGTCAATCAAGGTGTGGAGGAGGACCACCAGATCAAGAGCCTGTCATGGCTAGCCCAATCTCCGGACCTGAACCCCATTGAAAACCTCTGGAATGTGATCAAGAGGAAGATGGAAGGTCACAAGCCATCAAACAAAGCCGAGCTGCTTGAATTTTTGCGCCAAGAGTGGCATAAAGTCACCCAACAGCAATGTGAAAGACTGGTGGAGAGCATGCCAAGACGTATGAAAGCTGTCATTGTAAATCAGGGTTATTCCACCAAATATTGATTTCTGAACTCTTCCTAAGTTAAAACATTAGTATTGTGTTGTATAAAAATTAATATGAACTTGTTTTCTTTGCATTATTCGAGATCTGAAAACACTGCATCTTTTTTGTTATTTTGACCAGTTGTCATTTTCTGCAAATAAATGCTCTAAATGACAATATTTTTATTTGGAATTTGGGAGAAATGATGTCAGTAGTTTATACAATAAAACAAAAATGTTCATTTTACTCAAACACATACCTATAAATAATAAAACCAGAGAAACTGATAATTTTGCAGTTTTTTCCAGAGCTGTATGATTGTAAAGTTTCGTAGTGATACAACTTAAATTGTGGTTCTGTGAAGACAGTGTATACTAATTGTCATGCAGATCAGCCCAGCAGTTGCAGAGGAGATGTAATTTGTAGTGATGGCAGTTTGACACTGAAGCTTCGATACGTGCTTCAAACACTGACCAACAATTTTTATCGAAGCACTGCTTCGAACGTCATATATCACGTGACATATGACGTCCGAAGCAGCAACTGCTTCGTTGCCTGAATGAATCACCTGACTGGTTCGCGGTCCAATCAGGTGATTCACTGGCACTGCCTCGTCTCGATTCTGACAGGTGAAAGGTTGCGACAGTTTTGAATTTGAGTGCCTCAACACTTTATAACCGCTCTAAACAATGCACAATTTGTGGATTGTCGTAGTAGGTGCGTTGTTGCTGTTGAGTTGTTGGTATTGCGTTTGTATTCTCTGAGTGTTCTTCTTGTAATCTTTGAGTGTTCCCCATCCCACATAATCACCCCCTGCCATAGTTACACAAACACACCCAACCTATGCCATATTTTCCCCAGCACTCTCTCCTCAATAACACAATACACACATTCATCAATCTTTATTTGTAAATAGAACATGATATTCAGTCTTAGTGTGTGTGTGCATCAAAGAATTTCATCAAAGCAAAGATGCTGTAGCGAACGGCGTGGTAGAGCAGCTTGCCTTAAGCGAGTATCGAACTCGCAATCTTTCGCTTACAAACCGGCCGCGCTAGCCACAACACCAAGAGCGGTAACTCCCTTGGCGGAATTGCTAACGGGCCTTTCACAGGGTCGTTACAATACTTTAAATCCAAGGTTGATCAAAGCAAAGATGCTTCAGAACAAAAGATCTTTCCTACAAAAGTAAAGTAGTTTCTCCAACACTGCTCATTGAGGTGTGTGTGTTCGTGCGTGCGTGCGTGCGTGTAATTAAAAGCCTCCTGTCCACCAACTAGCCTGCCTAATTTGACTGCAGCCTTGCACTTCGCCAGGAGAGGTCACTGTAACTGAAGCTTCGAGTAATGAACCCATTTTCGAAACAATTGGCACAAGTGGTTCAGTGCTTCACAAAAGCTTCATTTGCCCATCACTAGTAATTTGTCATCACAAAATTCAAATGGAAGGGGTATGAGCCAAATGTGTCCCTTGTGAGGATATAGACATCAGTATCAAATTTCAGAATTCTAGGTCATAGAGGTGAGGGGCTTGGCCTTTCAAAGTTTGCCATTTGAATTGCATGTGGCCAGATTGCATGACAGGGTGTGACCTCTGTCCCTGTACCATCTTGCAAAGTCACATAAACTTGGGCCTTTCTATTGCATTTTTTCTTGAAAAGTTATGGTAGAAGGAGAATAATAATAATAATACCCAACGCTAACAATGACAATAGGGTTTTGCGCAGCTTCGCTACTTAGATCCTTAATTACTACATTTTCAACACTGCCAATCATTTTAACATTCAACGTTTTAAAGGGGAAATCTAGGATTCAAAAAACAACAGTGGTCACCCCGCTGAGGGGTGGGGATGGAGAAATGTAACAACTCTAATTCATAGATGGGCTATGGATGTAAGGACTGACCATACACAAGATCAAAATTATAGTTCTAACCATGTTTTAAATATATAAACACTATACAGTGTTTGTTTACAATTACATTATTCACAAACAATGGAGTAAAACCATCTTATATTTTGGATTCTGATAGGTTAAGGTTGAAATAAACTCATGAGTCTTTTATAAGTTATATTCTTCCAAGAATCAATGGCTATATATAATTCATTTAAAACTCCAAACATTCATGTACCAATCCCAGATTGCCCCTTTCAGTAGAAAACAAATCTCAATGATACAAACAAGTTTATACATTCCACTGCTATACCAGACAATCCCAAACATATTGTTATTGTACATCTCCTCATTTCAGAAGGCAAGAAAATATAATTAGGCCTGGCCTTCCAGATTCTTCAACAGTATCTTGGTAAAGTGAATAGGGTGGTAATGGTCATTAGACAGGACTAGGATGAGACTCCAACAACCCCACCCTCACCCTTCTTCCTCTTCAATATTTGACTGGGCATAGAGGTAAGCTGTGTTGTCCTCCTCGTAGATGATAGCCACAGTCTCACCAGCATCTGACACAGCTGCACTTGTCTGTATATACGCCTGGAAAAAGAGAGAGATAATAAATGCACCATTTTGTTTATGAATATGTTGAATGGCCATTGTTTTGTCTGTACCCTTTCCAGCAGCTGAAGTCGCTCCTCGTTGAGTAAGTTACTTTGTCTCAACTGACAGACCGTACTCTCAAGACCCAGTAGTTTGTCCAAATGCCGCCGGTGTCGTTGCTGGAGCACTTTCACCTTTTTCTGCAGCTCCACTACTATTGCTTCCAGCTGTTCTTTACTCAGGCTGTTCTTGTGATAACTATAAGAAAGCAGGGATAGAATAGATATTTTAATAGTCTAATTGTGACAGGTTCAAAAATCACTTTTATCCACTGCAAATAACAGACATTTCAAGATCAACACCCTTACCGATGCTCCTCCAGTTGACTTCCATGCTGCTCCTTACTGTCCTCCTCTGGAGTGTCTCTCTCCCCTTCTTCCCCCACAGTTTCTAGTCTCTCCAATGTGAGGATCAGTGAGCCAGGGGAGGGAGGCATGTGCTTAGACACAATGGGGAGTGTGGATACAATTGGCTTGGAGCTGAGCGCAGATGACAGGACTGTGTCTGGGGACATGCTGAACTGTACAGAAGCTCCATTGGATAAAACATTGGGTATAGTCTCAAAGTAAGCAATGACTTGAGCACCATGGTCATCGTGGGTAGCAAAGGGCTCCACCATCTCAGGTGCAATATTTTCAATGACCAGAGACGTCTGAGCCTCCAAATTTTGGTCAGTGGAGTCATTAACCAACAAGTCCTGCCCTTTGGTCAGTATGGCTGCAGTGATCCCACTCACCATCTCTTCCTGCTCATCTACAGATAGGCATTCTGATACTACCACCACCTCAGCTTGCTCTCCACTATCAAGACCACCTACATCCTCCACTGTCTGAAATAAAGTTACTGGGAAACCGCCCTCAGTCTCATGCCTACCCTCGAGTGATGGCAGGGGCAGAGCAGACTGGAGAGCATCCACTGTGTGACTCATGTTGCTAGTTTCTACAAGCACTGGCTCCCCTGATTGAGAGGGGTTAAGAGTGATTTCATAAAGCTGCATAATGTTGGCATTACTGGCTTGCCCTATGAGGTCACTTGCTGGCATTCCATCATCAAAAGAGGTCATCCTTGGTTTTCTGCTTAATCTAAGCCTTTTTGATCTCCTCTCACAATGATCCACACCTTTACGTTTCTGTCAAAAAGAAAAAACAGGAAACATTAGGGTTTAGAAAAGGTAATTATTTGAAACATAGAATGACTGTTCAAATTGAATGACAACCATAATGAAACCATACTCAAATAGGCCTACATGCAAGAGGAAACATATCTAACTTAAAGGGCCTGGATGCCAGGGCAGGCTGAACACATTCCCTGACACATTTCATCATGTTAAAAACATGGTTGACTACCTCGGGCAGCTGGAAGACTGTGGGAACAGCATTGTTTTCAAGATAACGGATCCCCCAGCGCAATTTGAAGCAGGATGATGTGAAATGTTCATGGCAGATGTACTGGTGCCGGGATGGGATCCAGTTTTCACAATCCATATTCTTTAACCATTGTTGTAACCTGTCTGGGTCATGTAGTGGAAACCTAGGAAGAATTGAGATCACATATAGCTCAAGGAATGTCAGCTGAGAATGGTAAACCTGATTGCGGCCTGATGTTTTTCACAGCAGTAAATCTTTTTCTATTTTCCTCTATAAATTGTATTGGTTTGATGGTTCAATCTGCCAACAAGCTAAGCATCGAGTTATCTGTCAGCACAAGTGATTCAAGGTTACATTGAACATGCTGGCCTGGCTAGCTAAATTCAAAACCCATGACAGACATTGTCATGTCAACTGAGAATTAAACAATGAGAGAGCTGTAGCTAATTGGTATGAGATCGCAAGCTAGCTTGCTACAAGATTGCTTACTTGTAAAAGCTTCTCCGGTCAGAATCCGTATTTCCAGAATCATTTTTACAGTTAGGTGCGGTACAATACTTCGGCATATTGCCAATATTATTGCTTACCACCCTCGAGGACTACTTCAACTCGTTTACAGCTATCTTTGCAAGGTGAGTTGTGTGATGAACCCCAACCTGTAGCGTCAGCTTGTTATAGCTGTGTTCCATGAACGACTGGAGTGGAACTCCGCCCACTTAGGGCGGGTGTATGTAAATGAGGAGTTCTTCAAAATAAAAGCGCCCACGTTAAACTTGTTTAACTAAAATACTAAATATGGATAAAGGAACCACAAATTATATGTAACTATATTTGAAAATAAACATGTAATCCTCTCAGTGTTTTAAAAGGGTTTGTAATTCTTCTAATATCCCAATTACCGTGATGAAAGACTGCTGCACTGCATAGGACTGTACACAAATACTTTTCCAAGGCTAAACATGATTTTTACTAGCAATCTACTCAACACCATTTCTATTACACTTATCAAGTGAGTTTCAACCATGAGGGGTGCCATACAAATAATTATTGGCCTTTTACTGTGGCCCAACGTTTCAAAGTGCCTTGTCTTGATTGCATAGAGAACATATAATGGACTGTACACAAAATATTTTGTGCATCTGTATGACACCCCTCATGTTTGACTCACTTAATTCATATTCTAAAAGTGTTGCTGAGTACAGTGGTAGTAACAATCATGTTTAGCCATGGAAATGTGTTTGTGTATAGTTCACTATGCAATCTAGAGGTGGCACTTTTAACTGTTGGGCCACACTAAAGGACCAAGAACACTCTGTATGACACCTCTCATGGTTGAAACTCACTTGATATGTATACTAGAAGTGTTGTTGGGTAGATTGGTAGTAAACAATCATATTACGTAAGTTCTTTAATTCATGAAAAATATTATTAAATATTGTGATCCCATCACTTTACATTGATCTATTACCTCGCAGTTTTATTTTGAAGTCTTGAAAACGAAACCGGAAGTCTTATTGTCGGAACGTGCCGGTTATGAGAACACAGCTAGCTGTTAGCGTGTCATACACTACGCTAAAAAGATGCGACCATGCGCACATGATCTCCTTTCCGGTTGTGACTCCGGTTGTGTAGAATTTGACAATAGTAATAGTCTTTGAAAATAAAACTTCATGTTAATCCCAGAAAGTGGTAATATAATCACGGAAAAATACATTTTCAGTAGTTTCAATGTCATTCCCAGAAAATGTATCAGTCATTAGACTCAACATTTAATCTCACTCTTACAAATTCATTTGACGGATAAATTATAGAATATTTAGAATTTTAAAATAATTTTCTTTGTCTTTGGATGGTACAGGGAAAGACAAATATTGTGTTTTTATTGTCTTGGTTACGGAAACATCAAACATTTGACAAATATAATTCCTCTTTAACTAACCAAAGAACATGGTCATTGTTACACCTCTTATCCCTGAAACAATTGACCGGTTATGGCTAGATGTGGCATATGAGGCGTTATTCGTGCCTAATTCTTCATTGTAATATGTTATATTCAACTAACAACTAATAATGGAGTAATTGTTGGAAAAGTGATGCAAGTGTGGACGTGACTAATTGTAAGCTCCAAAAGTGGAACTTTGCCCACCTACTTCCGGTCAATGTAAAGGTATGTAAATTAGGATTTCTTAAAAAAATAAGAGCACCCAAGTTAAACTGTATTTAAACATGGTAAATTTGTTATAGTATTGCCCCAGAAGGGTTTGTAATTGTTCTTATATCCTAATTACCCTGATGAAATAGTATTGCCACAGAATAATGGACTGTACAGAAATATTTTTCAAAGATTCATTCATCTCTGCTACCACTCTGTTCTGCAACAGTTCTAGAATATGGATCAGGTGAGTTTGAATCTAAAGCGATGTCTTAGCCAATGTTGTTGGCTATTTACTCCGGCCATACACCTTAAAGAGCCCTATCTTAACTGGATAGGACACATTTAATGGATATTTACACTCAAACTCATCTGATCCATATTCTAGTGTTGCTGAGAAGCATGGTACCAGAGATTAATTGAAATCTTTGAAAAATAGTTTTGTACAATATGAGTCCTACAAACAGCTATGATTTTTTACATTTCAATAATAATGCATAATTAGGAGACACGAAAAGTCAAGCCATCAGCTACAGTGAAATAACATGCAGTATAAAATGTTATATAATTGTTTAATGCAAGATATAGACTATAAATAGGCTATGGACAATGACAAATACACAGAGATAAATAGAAAATTAAGTTTCTATGTCACGATTTTTGCTAAATCTGTGAAGACAAGAAAGGGTTTAACAGGTTTCAAATCAATTCACAAAACTCATTGAATGAGTTCCTGCTTTATAGTTTATGTAAGTCTAACATAAAACAATTTACAGGTTACTATCAATTACATTTATAAAAAAAAAAAAAAAAAAATTTTTTTTTTTTTATATCTAACCAAATTCATATAGGCCTATTCAACAGTTGTTGCTCTAGTTGATTTGTGTAATAATGTGGCTCATGTGTTGTGTTTCTATACAGGCATTACAACTCCCACCATGACAGATAAATAACAGGTGCTCTTGCTTATCTTTATATAAGGCGCCATACTCCCCTCATGTTTATTGTTTTATGCTCAGATAGCACGTTGATCATGTTGAGTGAATGGACAAAGTGCAGGAGAGCATGATCGGCCCAAACCGATCTGCCTCAAATCCCAGAGGCAGCAAACGCCACTCAGACATTTTGGATAAAATGTTAATGACATGTTGAACAATGAAGGATCATATTGTTTTGGTCAAATATATTTCATAACATTAGGAAGTGAAATTTCATCACCAACGCACTTTTTCTCACTCTAGGCAGAGTGGGTGAAGGTAGCGGTTTGTTTGTCCCTGCATCCCTGAAGACACCCAAACAAATGGTCGGCGCTGCAAAACTGACATGAAAATTATATTTGGCTGCTAAATGTAGTCCCACCATAATATTAATGAATACTCTTCATTATTTCGCTTTCCCCATCATTATAGAAACGGAGACAGTGTGTAAAACTGCGCATGGTTAGAACATTTTTCAGGGAATTGTGGGACTAAAATCAGAAAGGACTTCCTGAATAGTGTGCAAATTTAATATGACTTTTCTGGCATTTTAAACATACTCAATTTCAGTAAATTTCACATACCACAAAACTTTCTAATATATTGCATATTGAAAAAGTCTACTAAACCGGTTGCAGTATGAACATTCAGACACAGCCTGTGTTTAGATAGGGAAGCAGTCAGGAAGAAATTAACTGATTTAAAAATCACTGAACTGGAATTTTTTTATTCAAGAACTTTTTCCAAACATGTACACAGAAATCTTAAATGATACAGTATATATATACACATACACTTCAGTGTATATTATCTAAAAAGTTGAGGACCATTAGACACTGCAGCTATGCGCTTGAGAGAAGAGAGGATTGGTTTCTGGACTTCTGTATCTTAATTAAATCAATACATGGGCTAATTCACTGGTAATCAAACATACATTAGATTGTAGTGTCACCAGTGTCTGCCTTTCAGCAAAGCTGGTTGGGAGAGAAGATTGTACAGAAGCTACCTAGAGAGTGGCATGGTGATGGAGGAGACATGGAGAGCAGCAATACTTTCCCTCACAGGGGGAGTGGTGCAGCAGTGCAAAATAACAAACTAAATAATAGTTATATGTTTTGAACATCTGATGTGAAGAACCTACACGTCTGGCTAAACACATGACTACGGGTGAACAGCACCTGTCAGAGTGAGACCGGGGACCATGAGTATTTAACAGTCTCCAAAGACACCCGTTTTCTCTAAGATGGAATCATACATTTTCTTAACTCACTTTCACAATACTGTAAACAAATATTCAACTAAATATGTGTAATAGCATGTTTTACCCAATACTAAACTGCAGGAACATGCTGCTCTCAGCCTTTTCAGAGATGCTGTTAGCTGTGTACAGTAGAAATGTAAGTTTTACTACCATGGGTTGTTTCCTAGTACAACCAAACAATTCTGATAGATTCCATTACAGATCTTTGGTACACACCAGCTCCTATATCATATTAGTTAGCTGAATATCATTTAACAGTCAAATATTTTTTTTTAAAAACAAGCAGCTCCAACTGGATGCATCAACAATTTTCAGGGTAGTTTTCTTTAGCCAGGAATGAAACCCATGTGCAGGAAATGGACAGAGATTGGGATTTTCCAGTTTTACAAATACAAGAAAGAACACACCCAATTCTTGAATGGGCTGGTCTAAGTAATCTCTTCTCACCTGAACTACACCACGTGTACTCTGAATACAACAAGAGTAATGGGGAGAGGGATCCCTTAGGCAGAGCATGAAAAAGGGCATGTCTAAGCGCCGGAGGGAGTGATGTGGCTGGATGGGTTCAGGTCCAATGGGAGGTCATCAGTGCCACTGAGACTAACGCTGCCTCTACATCATTCCCATCTGCATCAGTGAGTTGGCGTACACCATGGGCTTGACATTCGGATGAGGCTGTAGGAGGGGAATTAAAAAAATAAATACTGCAAACTTTAAATGCTCATTTTATAAAAGGCACAATATTGATCTGAAGACCTGAGAGTATGAAAAGGGTCTTCATAATTAACCAATTTGAACACCAATACATCAACAGTTACATTGGAGGTATACTGACCACAGCAGTGAACTGGTGAAATTCTGGCTTGAGGTCCGATCCCCTGAGGTGGATATACGCTCCTTTATTTCCCATCTGATCACTGAGGAAGGAGAAAGATAACACTGTTGTTGATCTTAAACAAAGTTGGTTTGAATGAGTGGGGCTGAGTGGGGCTCATCACATGCAGCAAGTAGGAAGTGTGACCTACCAGTAGTTGGGTGCAGAGAACACTGTGATGCACTTCCCTGAGTGAGTGACCTCATAGCCTTCGGTCTTCACCTCATGACTACGCACTATGTACTCCAGCTTGTTCTGGTCCAGGAAGCGTTCTGTTACATCCGGCCCAAACTGACAGCTCACTCCTCTCTTACTGATTGACCGCCCATTCTGATGAATGGAGAGAAAGAGATCAGGATCATCATAAAAATCTAAGTAGAATTTTCATTTAAATAGCTTGTTAATGATAGGTTTAGCAATTAAGTACTGGAGACTGACCTGAGGCTGTGGGTCTGACCAGAGGAGGTCACACATGGGACCTTAAGAGGCAAACAACATAGGAACTTAATAACAAAGTTAATAAATGACAAAACTCTTAATTCCTAGACACTTCCTCAAGGGCATTGAGAACGCTTGCACTCAGTATCTGACCAGATCTTACCAGAATCTGGGGGCTGTCTGTTTCTTTCAATCTTTCTGAGGTCTTCCAGCGTGACTCCATCTTCACTGAAGAGTCCCCCATGCATCACCTGAGAGACAATGCAAGGCCATGTCTTACTATGACAGCTCTATTGTCTCAGTCTGTCTTAAATACTAATTTCAACGACACACACACACGTATATTTTAGCTCCATACTCCAACAGTTTGGATTTGAAAAGTAGACTTTCTCAGCAATGTTTTATTTTTTCAGTTTCACCATTTAGAAATTATAACTCTTTAATACATATTATTTAAAAAAAAATGCAAATACAAAAAATCTTCCTTTCTCTAGCACTGTGACTGGAGATGGCGAATTAGTTACAGGTGTTTCTGGTTAGGTGTGTTCTGTCACATAATTTGTGGAGGTGTAAGAGAGCTGTCAATGTCTAGTATTGATTCTAGGCTTTGCATTTGCCTTTGGAGTCTGCTATTGGTGTCTATAGACTTTCCAAAATAAATAGTTTGTAACATCATTAAAAATCATTAAGAAAGAAAGCACTGGTGAGCTCAGCAGTCGCAAACAGGCTGGTAGGCCAAGGAAGACTTCTACAGTTGAAGAATGCTCACCAGGACAAAAAATGTACACCTGTCACCTGCGGGTAGATTTTGGCATTGGCGGTAAATCTGTACATTTTACTACTCACTTTGGCAGTTAGCCAACAGAGGTTTGTGAATACTATGCTTCAATTTAAAAAACAAAACTGGTGTGATCCACAATTATGGTCACTTTGATTCAACATTTGTGACAACACTCCCGCAGCTCATGCCTCCTCCAGCTAACTGTAACTGCTGCGCATCTCACTCACGCTTCTCCTGACTTTCAAACAAACCCCAGAGTCTGAACTTTCTTAGTTCTACAGAGGCTTCACTGCAAGGTGCATTTCCTGATAAAAAGATTTTAGGCAAAAAGACCTCAAAACAAACAACAGCTGAAGATGGCTGCAGTACAGGCTTGGCAGAGCATCACCAGATAATATAACCAGCGTCTGGTGGAGTCAATGGGTTGCATTCTTCAGGCAGTTATTGCATGCAAAGGATTATCAAGCAAATACTAAACATGAGTGCTTTATTTGGACATGATATGATTTTTTCCAATACTTTTGGAGCCCTGAAATAAGAGGAGTATGGTTAAAAATGCAAGCCTACGTTTTTGGCTATGTTTGATAGTTGTTTTTTTTATTAGTTTTTTGGATGGCTTTCTTGACTTTCATTGACAACTCTTTGGTCCTCATGTTGACAGACATCAATAGCAGCCTCCAAAAGCAAACGCAAAGATTAGAATCAATACTAGACATTGACAGCTATCTTATGCCTGCACAAATGATGAACACACCTGATTAACCAGAAACCCCAGTTAAGTTAATTGTCCCATTACTGAAATAGAGGGACTATGTATAAAGTGTTGTCATTTCTAAATAGTGAAACCAATATGTACACAAAAAACATCAAATAAAAGCTGAGAATCTCTACCTTAACTTCACAGTTATTGGTTGATTTCAAATCCAAACTTTTGGAGTATAGAGCCAAAAGAAGAAAAAATGCTTCACTGTCCCATTACTTGTGCAGGGCACTGTATATCAGAGGAGGAAGGGGAGGATCATCTTCTCAGCATTCTCTAGGGTAGCACCATGGTGTAGTCGGAGAACAACTATTTTCCATCCTCCTCTGGTTACATTGACTTCAATGCAAAACCTAGGAGGCTTGTGGTTCTCAACTCCTTTCATAGACACTACGCAGTAATTATGACAACTTCTGGAGGATGACCTCTAACCTATCAGAGCTCTTGCAGTATGAACTAACATCTTGTCTATCCAATCAAAGGATTGGTGAATGCATCTAGTACTGAAAGCATAAGTTAGTAATTATAGTAGTGCTTAAGTAGTGCACAAAGTGTGGTGAGTTGTTGACTCAGAGAAAGACACAAGTTTAACATTTTTGAAGAAATGAATGAATTCAAACATTAAGAAGAAGGAGCAGAGAGAGAGCTAGCTAAAGTTAGTAAACCAGTAACTGCTTGCTGTTGCTTTCTATGATTGTAAATATGGATGGGAATTGTAGGTTATGCACGTTTCTTTCGTTAACCTTCATTAACTAACTCCAATGTATCTCTACTCCTGTGGACCTGTGTTCTACATTTTTTTTCATTTGTTGGGCAAATTTGAGTATCATGCCCAGGCTGGGTATAAATCGTGTAAACCTACTGATGTTACATTGAGATGAGTAAATGGAATATGAATGACAGTCCAATATGCTGTAATAGAAATAAGGCCATGCCCATGCCCAAAAATAAAAGTCCTCTCTTATCTTGAATGGCACCAGCCACCACTGATAGATAGATAGCTAGATACATACATACATAGAATTAATCACTCACCAGCACTTTACTGTTGATGCACTGTGCAAGAGGCAGCCACTGGAAGACCTCACTGAACAGCTGGAACATCTGGGCAGTGTACTTGGCCTTGACCTCCCCCTCAAATCCATACATCTGGTTCATGTTGTCTGTCTCATGGTTACCTTCAAAATATAAGGGTCCAATTATGTGCAGTAACACATGCATTCAAATACAGGTATACTGCTGACACACAGGCACAGACACAGTTTTCTTACACGTCTGATGCGAGAACACTTACCCCTAAGTAGGTGAAAGCAGTCTGGGAACAGCAGCTTGAAGCCAAAGAGTGTTAGAATGACCTCTACAGAGAAGGAGCCACGGTCCACAAAATCTCCATTGAACAGCTGCAATTTAGTTAAGTGCTATCATGCCAGAAATGTGTGTTTGTTAAAACAAGCATACTACATACAAGATTGTATCATTGATGTGACAATTGATTTAAATATAAGAGGATACAAAAGGATTGGTCTGCGAGGGTAAGCCGTTCAGCTCAAAAATGTTGAGGAGGTCGTAGAATTGGCCATGGGTGTCTCCACAAATCGTTATCTTTTCGGTCTATGGTGGAGGAAAAATAGAAGACCTTTAGTACAGTCCAGAGATGGCGTTTGTAGGTTGCGGCCGCACTGAAGCCACAACTGAATAATTGGTTATTGGAATTGTTGCCTATAAAGAATATGAAAATAAAGTCTTGAATATTTTTTATTGTAGGCCTATATGAAACTTGTGGCATTTTGGTCGGAAGGAAATAGGCCTACCTCCCAAAAATGAACCGAACATGGAAGGAAAGACTCTCGCTCCAAGTTTTAAAAATGTATGGGTGGAAATGAGTGCACACACCTCACTACAAGCAATTGTTGTTGCAAATGTTACAAAAGAAAGGACAATTTATCAGCTACAGTAGTTGCAGTGACCGACATCATTAATGGGTTGTATGGAGATATTACAATAGGGAATAATCAATCATCAGAATGGCTGGGTGGTAGAGAGGCTGTAAAACTGTGCTGGAGAGCGGGAATCTAAGTGACACTTCGAAGTTTATTTGAAGTTAATTATAGGCTGTTTGATTATAAAAAGCATGACACTTCATCAGAATGGAAAGGCAGATAGGACTTACATGCAAGAGGAGAGAGCAAGAGGTGGAAGTGCAGGCATTAAGTTAAAATGAGGTAGGCCTAAAGAACAAACTGTTGCTTAAGATCTGTTGATAACTATGTTGAATTGCGTGAAATAAGTTTACAGAGGGCAATGTTTTCCTGGTAGATGACTGCCAGAACCCTCACCCCCCCCCGCCCCCGTCTATTCATCTCCTTAAACAGCCACACCCCCTGGTACAGTCCATGGGGAAAGGCAACTAATCATCAATTAAACAACAGACAACCATTTGGAATTAAGGACTACATTAAAGGTCCAGTACATTCGAGCTTTAAAATAGCGCTAAATGACCATAATAAATCAATAGGAATGAGATCTCATGATAAAGGACGAGTGTCCAAAACAAAACTCTCTCAAATCTTGTGTCAAGGACAAGTATTTGCCTTGTACCTATTTTACATTTTGTTTGTTTACAAAAATATGCACACATTTGCCACTATTAGAAAACATAGAATATGTACATTTTCAAATGTTCAGTGTGGCCAAAGGCAGCAAAGCGCAAAACTACATGCTTCACCTTTAACCATAAAGTCATCGATTTCTCACCTCTTTTAATGTTATTTCAACAAGACTGGGAAGTTTGGATAAGACCTCTTTCACTTGGATCAAAATCTGAAAAGAGACATTTTGTTACTTCAAAGGGTACAGGGTTAGCTTTTGTTTCAAGGAAAGGCTTTCAGACCAATGCATAGGTTTACCTGATAAGCACACTTTCTGTGCAGTTTCTTCTGGTCCTTAAACCATTCCATCATCGCCTTCATGAACTTCATTGTAACCTTCCCTTCTTCAAGTTTGGGTCCTGTGTACTCGTCCTCAATCACTGCATTGTGGGAAGACCATGGTAACTTCATCAGTGACAATACATCTTCATGCATAGACGATAGCCCATAATTCTAGACATTAAATATATATATATATATTGACATCCATTGGATTTAAATGCTTTGAATTACATTTAATTCTGAATAGTTCTCTAATAAAACACGTAGATAAATAACTTATACTTAGATTATAATATATCACTCTGTGTCAAAACACTCACTCATGTTTTCAATGTCTAGGGAGTCTACAACCGATCTTTTGATCTCATCACTGGCGATGGCTCTCTCGAAGGCCTTCTGTTTCACTATCTTGTTGCACTCCTGGTACTTCATCTTGGCGTCCTTGTCATTGGGTCGCACCCTCACTACCTACCCCCAGAACACAAGGAATCAACCAGACAGATTAAGAGGGGCAGTATTATACAAGCACATTTAGACCAATTTAAAATGCAAAGAAAAAATATACTTCAAAGCATTGTTAGTAAATCAATACTATAATCCTCAACTAAATAATCCTTGAGGTTCTACCTCCTCCTCACCAAGGCTTCAGTACCAGCCCAGAGTAGAGGTATCTGTATTGAGTATTGTCCATGGCACTTGTACTCTTTGTCTCAGCTATCACTATCACTGATATGGCTCAGCAGCAAACTTCCTTGTTGCCACAGCTTTGGTATATTTATGTCATCCACTATGAGAATAGCATTGAAGACAATAGACTACCAATTAGCTGGGGTATATGCCATGCAATGTGCATTCAGACTGGATCTAACTGACATCATCAATGGATTAAAGGATAATCCCTGTTCTCTGTCCTTTACATTAAGTGCCCAACTCATGACACAGTTGCATAGTCAGATGATAGAACTGAGCAGCACATTTGTTCCTCCATCTCAAAAGTGTTTTCTATGGGGATACTTAAATTCTTGGACTATTTGATTTGTTTCCTGAAGGGACAAGAATGAATAAGTGTTGTCTGTTTGCTGTGATTTATTTGTCTTAGCTGGTTGTCCTTTTGTATTGTTTATGGTTTGTATGTTTTGTGAAGGAAACAATAAAAAACTATAATTGCAAAAAGGAATGAATGAGTGTACCATACTTATCACTGTAAAAATGACTTACCGTCTCATAGTCCTTAAGTGCTGCCTTGAACTTGCCCATTGCCATGTTGGAGGTGGCTCGGCGGTAGTACCCCTTGATGTAGTTCTTGTCTACCTCCAAGGCCCGTGTGGCATCAGCCAAGGCATAGCCATAGCACTCAGTGCGTAGGTATGCCAGACTTCGGTTACTGAAGTAGATGGCATTGGCTGGATTGAGCTCCAGTGCCTCTGTGTAATATTTGATTGCATTTTCATAGTCTTTCTCTGAAAAACAGGTCATAATATGACATAAGCTATGTTTGCAAGTCCTAACAGAAAATGGTAGAAGTTTATAACTGGCAGCAGGGCTTTTAAATGTTGTCATTAGGCCATTTGTTGAACTAGATCTATTAGCTTTGTGGAAAAGAGGTTGAACTGTAGCCTATACACTACTCAGCTCAGTTTCACTGAACCAGAAGCATGCTGTGGCTCTTCCTTGAACCAATCACAGGATGGTCAGCATGTTAACACATTAGGTAAAGAGGTGGACATTGATTTTCTCATATCTTATCCATTGCTTCATCATGGTATTGTGACAATGATCAAGCAAACTAAAGTGGAGAACGGCTCCTGGATGCATAAGAATCAGTTTATCTAAGTGTGTTTATAAGGGAATTCAAGGCATTAATAACCGAAGAGTTAATCAAAGGTTGCTATGATGCAAGAAGGAAGACAGCAGGAAGACTGTATTACTGTAGGCCTAGTAAATTGATCGGATTGGTTGGATTACCGAGTTGCTGTGATATGCAAGAGCCGCTATAAAATAAAGTAATCTAGCATTCTCCTCCTAGGTGTTGTGTGTAAAACAGTGTTGTGTGGAAAACAGTGACATGCTCCCACACCCATGGAAACTCAACTTCGTTAAAAAAAATTTAAAAAAAAAGAGGTGTTGTACAGGAATCTCAATTCTCCGCAACTGACTAGCCAGGTAATCCCACATGTCACTGCTGCCAGACAGAAGCAAGCAGCCAGATCATGGAACTGGAGAGGAGCAACAATGTGTCTACCCATATGCGCAGTTTAGTTAGCTGTGTGATAGCAGCTATCACATGATGTACACCAATTTGTCGCTGGCAAATAATAACCTGAGACCACACTAATAATCTGAGGCACACGTTTTAAGTATGAGCTAAATGATGAGACAAATGATGAGACAAATGATGAGACATGATGACATCAAATCTTATTAGAATCATTGAGCTAGGCTAGCTAGCTGGCTAAAATGAATGGATCATGACTAAACACAAGGGTGCACGCGCTGTACTGCTAGCTAGCTAGCTACTTCTTCATTGAGAGTAAAACAATTCTGTGCTGAGTGTCATTGACCTTAGCTAGCATGCTGGCTGTACGTAAATAACTAGCTAAATTGTAAATATCTGCCGCAGGCTATCAATATTGCTTGGGGCGGTAAATGAATGAGTTCAGATATAGGACTATAGCAGAAGCTTAGCCCATGCGATGCGACGACATTACATGCACGCAACACTTTACTGTTCATTGCAGCACAGCTAGGCAACCGGCTCATGTGTGCTAGAAAAATACAACATTGTTACCAAAATTAAAGGCACTGCATTTCAACAGTTCCAAGCCGTTTCCCCGTTGATCGGGTACGTTAAGATACTATTGTCATTAGACAACAACTTTACAAGGTTGTCATATTACCTTTAAAGTAATTATTCGCCTTCTCCTTGAGTTTCTCAGCATTTTTATCTCCCTCCGCCATCTTCTCACTGCCGTTTTCCGTAGCGTGCGCCACTGACGCAAAACTGCAGTGGACATATGGTCGCAAACTGGTCCTTTCAAGAATGAGCTTTTTTGCTAAACACAGATTTTTGTGAGTTTTGCTATTTGAGAGTTGCCAGTTTAGAGTACAGTCAGCCATATGTACTTGTGTTGTGTATCCATTCCTTATTAGTTTACATAGAACAAATTGTGTGGGCTTGCAAAGTCTTATTTTGGAAGTGATAAAAGTGCGAGTTCCATGCTCCATCAGTTTCCTTCCTCGGGTACATCATTGCCAGGTGAGGATGGATCCCGGCAAGGTGAGAGCGGTCCTTGAGTGGCCAAGTCCCAATGTCCGTAAGCAACTACAGAGGTTCCTGGGGTTTGCCAACTTTTATAGGAGGTTCATCTGCAAATATAGCCACATAGTGGGCTCTCTTAAAGCTCTCAGCTCTACCTCCAGAAAGTTTCTGTGGTCTCCCGAGGCAGAGGACCGACCATAAGAACTTTGAGTATATCCAGACGGCTAAGCAGTTTGACGCCCGTCAGGCCAGGTGGGCACTGTTTTTTGGACAGTTTAACTTTGTGCTCACTTTCAGGCCCGGCACCAGAAATGTCAAGCCTGACGCCTTATCTCGCCTGTATGGGAAGGAATGTGTGTCCAGCTCCTTCCCAGATACCATCATTCCTGCCGCCTGTGTCGTTGTGGCGGTCACTTGGGAGATTGAGTGGGTAGTTAGAGCCACACAGCAGACCCAACCCGACCCCAGAAACGGCCTTCCAGGTCACCTGTTTGTCCCGGACACGGTATGGTCTTGTATGCTACAATGGCCTCACGCCTCCACTCTTACTTGTCATCCTGAAATAACCCATACGCTAGCCTTCCTCCGTAGATGGTTTTGGTGGCCGTCCTTTACGGAGGACACCAAGTCCTTTGTTTCTGCCTGTCCTGTCTGTGCCCAGAATAAGACCTCCACCAGGCCCAGTTCGGGTTTGCTGCGTCCCCTGCCCATACCTCGGCATCCTTGGTCTCATCTGGCTCTCGACTTTGCCTCTGGTCTACCACCTTCCGATGGTAAGATGGTCATTCTGACAGTTGTGGACCAGTTCAGTAAGAGTGCCCATTTCCTGCCCCTGCCTAAGCTACCTTCCGCCAAGGAGACTGCGGACCTGCTGGTGAAGGAGGTGTTCCGGGTCCATGGCCTACCCTGTGACATCGTTTTGAACGGGGACCCCAGTTCACCTCAACCGTCTGGAAGGCCTTCTGCTCCTCCATCAGCCTGTCCTCCGGGTTCCATCCCCAGACCAACGGCCAGGTGAAGAGGGCCAACCAGAAGCTGGAGAATACCCTTCGCTGCGTGGTGTTTGCAAACCCATCGACCTGGGCATCCCAACTTCCATGGGTGGAGTATACCCATAATACCCTGGCCACCTCTGCTACCGGTATGTCGCCTTTTCAGTGCCTTTATGGCTATCAGCTCTTCCTGTCTCAGGAGGAGGAGATCCTGGTTCCGTCAGTCCAAGCCCACCTCAATGTCACAAGACGTTGTGCCCGTGCTGCCCTGCTGCTTGCTGGGTGTGTACCAACAGCAGGCTAACCGTCGCCGCACCCCTGCTCCTAACTATGCACCCGGAGACAAGGTATGGCTCTCAACCTGGGATCTACCCTTAAAGACGGATGCTAAGAAACTGTCTCCTATGTTCTTTGGGCCTGATAGAGAGGGTCATCAACCCCACAGTCGTATGCCTTAAACTTCCCTGTACCTTCTGTATCCCTCCATCATTCCATGTATCTCTCCTCAAGCCTGTCTTTTCCAGCGCTCTGTCCCCTCCTGTGCCTGGTCCCCCCCCCCCAGATTCTCACCACTGTGGCCGTGGGGTGCAATACCTGGTGGATTGGGAGGGGTATGGTCCTGAGGAGAGGAGTTGGGTTCCCCGTCGTCTGGTCCTGGACCTTGCCCTCCTCCGGGATTTCCATCGCCTGCACCCAGACAAGCCCGGTGGGTCGCCCAGAGGCGCCCGTCAGAGGGGGGGTACTGTCACGACTTCGCCTCCATGATCTCTGCTGGCAGTGACTAGCACACCTGACGGCAATCTAGTAATTGACTCTCCACTACTTATACCCTGCATCTGCTGCTAGTCAACGCCAGATCGTTTGCAATTCATGGTTTTGTCTTTGTGCCACGCTTCCAGCTCCAGTACCCTGCCTGTCTGACTACCCGTCTGCCTGCCCAACCTCTGCCTGTCTGACTCCCCGTCTGCCTGCCCGACCCCTGCCTGTCTGACTACCTGCCTGCCCCGCCTGTTCCTTTCTATTATACCTGTCTTATTAAATCTACTTGCTTTACACTTACCTGCTTGTCCCTAGTCTGCATTTGGGTTTGGTCTCTGATTCGTGACACAGACAGCTCCTGTAAGTACAGGAAATTAAGCCATTCCAACCTAGTAACCTTCAACACACATAAAAAGAAGCATGATGATTGCGCAATGTCGCCAAACTTAGTTAAAGTAATATGAGCCTCAGTCCTACAGCATGATGCGGAAACCATGATCACTGAACACTGTGCTAGCATACAGTAGGCAGGGGTCGCCACTGCACATCGCCACTGCACTTCAAAGCCGCCTCTGCACCGTATACGCGGTGTGAAGTGCTGCTGAAAGCCACCACAAGGTGGTGAGAAGAGCTGTGAAGGACATTTGAAAAGAGAATGGTTTGCCTTATCAGGTACATGTACAGTAGTGTGGCAAAATCAAGTTTATTAAAGCAGCTCATGAATTGCAGATCACACATTCTCTAACAGCGCAGAGAAACGGGGAAATGTTTTAGTGCAGTCTAACATGAATGAGCGTGAGTTGGCTTTAATATGTAACAGAAAGATTACAGAATGAAGTTAGGAATGTTCATATGTAACAGGAGTAAGTACAGTATGTTGGGTTTCAGTGGGATTGAGACTGAGTAGAAAAGTAGCCTACAGATAATAGGGTGCTAACATCCAAATGTTCAGCAAGGGCAGCCTTCTCTCGTTCACACTATGTAATAATAATAATGCTGCATTTATTTTGTATACTGTACTGTATACTTTTTGAGGGATCGTTTGAAGGAGGACAGTGTGCTGGATAAATTGTCACACCTTTGTTTGTTAATCGGAAATGATCAAGAAAAACATTATTCTCCACCATCAGTATATCCCAAGATTAAACGTTCTCTCCTGGCGAGAGAGGCAGAGTCGGATATTCTTGGTGACGAATAGGACACTATAGAGAGGCAGATGCTAATAATAATGTAATCTTGTTTTGGACACACATTTTTTATCATTGCCTATTTGGTGGTGATGTTCAAGATTAGGGAGGACGATTATTTTTGTTATGAGCGTGGCGTTATTTCTATTACAGAATGTTGGATGACTGTCCTCCATTCCAAATTGCATTTCATTTTTAAATGAAGAACTTCACTGTTCTAGGGTAGGAATGGGATCATTTGTTTGTTAATGGGAATGTTTGTTAATGTGGGAATGTTTGTTAATGTTAATTATGAATGCCAAATACGCTATAATCCGCCCACCTAATTCTATTGGAATGTATTTGAGCAGATTGGGCAGGCCTAATACAATACATGTTAATATTTGGAATTTGGAATTAAAAGTATATGAGGTCTATAATAACAATAAAGAGTCAAGTCAAGTGAAAGTTTATTGGTCATATGCAGAGAGGAGCTGCCGCCAACCATCCAACCAAGAGGTGCATATTGAGGCTGGCACACTGCTGTAAACAATCACCCCAGCATCACCGTTGCTGATTTTTTCACCAGAGACCGACAGTCACATGTGTGCCGGCCGTCCAGACTGTTATGGCTACCTGCTGTTCCACAAGTCCATAACCAAAGAGTGGTACAAAGAGTGGGTGACTAACATCAACTGGGGTGGTTCACGGGGCAAGTGGGCCTTGCCTCTCAATCTCAGGTACTTCTTCCTTCAACAGTGCAAAAGTTTCCAACCATGACCGATGGAGACCGAAGAAGTGCCAAGAACAGGATCAACGAGTCCTTGTGCTCACTGAGAGCCCAACCTTCCAGGCTGTTCTTGTCGTGTACATGTATGCCTCATTTACAACATTAAATAAACACTTTTCTGTAGTTTTATTTCTGCAACAGTTTCATTCTTTATTGAAATGTCATACACAATGTACAATAAACTTACAAATAATAATAACTTTGGTTTTCAGCTATATTAGCGACTTGTCACAGCTAGCCACATTACTTGTAGGCCTACTACTGTAGCACACGTCTCGAATATCAAATACAAATATTTTATCAATCTAGATGAAATAGCTTTTGCCTACTGGTTATTAGGCGATAAATGTAAAACTATTGTCTTTTAAACATATCTTTACCATTCAATATATCACAAATATCAGTTGCTCCGCCTGAATACCACCACTACCTCTTTGATTAGTGTTAATGTCTGGAATGTTGCACGCGGCATACCCACAAATTCTATTCAAATGTCTATTCAAATGTAGGGCATGCCTAACACTCTGTACTTAATAAATGTTAATGTTTGGAATGTTGCATTACTAACTGACAAGTAACCTGAAACCGCCGTTGGTTATTCCGGATGTAAATGTGCTCAATTCCCTTATTGAACCATTCAAATTAGGGTCCAGAAAATTGGGGCCAAAGAACACCAACCAGATGATGGTAAGAACACGACTAACAAATGAAACTGACGTAAACTTCATGTCTGTGTCTTTCTGTTTATATCATTTATCTCTCTCTCTCTCTCTCTCTCTCTCTCTCTCTCTCTCTCTCTCTCTCTCTCTCTCTATGTATGTATGCAGGTATACAGTTCTTGACTGGTTTAGAACATATCTGACTGGACTAAACTATTATGTTGCTCTGGGCAACTATACCTCTGACCTAGTTGACATATCATGTGGGGTCCATTCTTGGGCCTCTCCTGTTTCATCTATATTATGCTCCCTCTGGAACATATTATTCGGAAATATAAAATTAACTTTCACAAGTATGCAGATGATACCCAACTTTATATCTCATTATCACCCGGAGACCAGCATCCTGTGAGCTCCTTAATCCATTGTATTTTACGAATACGCATTTGTGGATGTCCCACAACAAAAAAACTGAGATTCTAGTGGTAGATAATATCAAGATGGCTGTCGCATGTATGAAAAGCATTTTACAAATGAGAGTCAAGATTTCAATGGTGTTATATTCAATAATTCAACTTATGAATTAAACTGTTACAAGGTATCATCAAATTCCATATCACACCATCGATCACACTGGTATAGCTGAAACCATGTACTCCACGACTAGTAGACAACTGCCCACAGCGCCGACTAGTATTTATATTAGTCGACTAGTTGACGATTCTGTTAAACCCTTAGTTTCCATACATGGTACTTTCAAGTTGGAATAGTTTAAAAAGTATAATCAGTTTGAAAAAGATGAATATAAGTTAGACGTCTTTGCATGATTTAAAGTTGGATTGGTGTGAATCACTTAAAAGTTGTAGGGGAACTAGCGCTGGGAAGAATTGGAATAATAAATGTAGCTGCGAGCAGCCATGCCTGGGGTCTAAGCTATGGCACAGTATCGCACAGGATCTGCATGAAATTTGGTGTACATGAACTATGGACAACGTTTTTCCATAAAAACATAAAATGTTTCATTAGTTGAAAACAACATGGCTGCTATAAACCAAAAACATTTAATAGCCACACTGAAGTCAAACACAACCATTTTCTAGAACACAGATTGCAGACCATCTGCGCCAAATATCATGACTCTTAAGTCAACCAGATCAAGAGATATAAATATGTGCTTGTTATAGCGCCACCATATGACAGATCAGAATATGACTGGAGATGTTAGGTCCTGAGAGTGTTTGACATATGATTGCCAAGTTTGGTAGTGATGCACCATATCTGATTTCTAAGCATGTAAATAGTAGGACACACCCTCATTAAAGTTAATTGGTTCATAGTGGCCATGTTGTTTATGCTGCTTTGCTAAAATATTTTGCGTTGGTAGACCTTGGCTAATAGATGCTGTATATGAATGGTCATGCAGATCGGCCCAGCGGTTGCAGAGGACATTTGAGTGTTTTTCACAAAATTCAAAATGGCAGAATTTATGGGTCTTTAAAGGCACATTTTTACCTTACGAAGAGACAGACGTATGTACCAGAGTTGTGGCCTTTCCCAATATTCATTTTCAATTGCATGGTGTTGCATCACCTTGTGACCAGATGGCATGACAATGCATGACAGTGTGTGGCCTATTTCCCTGCACCATCATACAAAGTCACATCCACCTGGGCCATTCCATGTAAAACATATAGCAATTTTTCATGAATAGTTATGGAAGAAGGAGAATAATAATAATATAGCTGCGAGCAGCCATGCCTGCGAGCAGCCAGGGTCTAAGCTATGGCACAATATCACAAAGCATATTTTACAAGGCACCAACAAAAAAGAAAACAATGTGTATTCGAGTGACTGACAGAGTACTGTTAGAATTTCCTGTAAAGTCTGAGTGATGCTCATGATGTATTCTGTTGTGTTTTTAATGTTGTAGCAGACTTTAAAGGGTTGTACTGGATTTTTAAATTATATCAATGTATTATACATACCAGAAGTGCTGTCGATCTGTAGTATTTTGGAATCTCACTGTGCTGTCATTCATATGGAGTGCCTTCACCCGATAGCATTTTCCTCATGAGCCTCATGAACTACTACAACTGCAAGTAGACGGGGCTCCAAGTTTAGTCTGTCCAAAAAACACCCAAATAAACTCCACATGACACTTACAACTAATAATAAAGCAGTGGCAGTCCATCAAAAGCTAATTAGATTTTTAATACCATCACTTTGAAGTGAAAATAATGTTCAAACCATTACTTTGTGGTGGAACTTATTTTTTATGCATTACTGTGTCCCTCTGCACCAGTGGTGGCTCCTCAAAGGAGGAAGGGGAGGACTAGTGATTTCAGAAATTGTTTTAACCCTAACCCTGCAGCTATTTGTTTTTGTTAAATGCCACACATGTCCCACATGTTTTAGCAGCTCACAATTATTTGTTCTACCATAGTTCTGCCCTTCTCAACTGTGACAAAAAAAGTTTAAAAAAAGTTGATTTGTAATAACTTGTTTAATCATATTTGTCTTTGTTATTCACTTGAAAAGTTTGATTTTTGATTGATGGAGTAATGTGGGTTTCTTAACTTGATAAATTAAAGGGATTTATGTTATAATAACAGTGCAATGTGCTTCCATATATTTTTACATTTATGTAAAGCATGTACAATATTTGTACACTTGAATAAATAATAATCAAATGCAGCCAGTTATTTGTTACAATATGTTAAGGAGAAGTAACATGTATACAGTCTTACAGTTACAACCGGCCCTTTGAGGGCAGCCATGATGCTGATGTGGCCTGGGGTGAAAATGAGTTTGACACCCCTGACATAAAGCATTTGCCTATGCAATGACTAACCCCTGATAACTGGGACTTGAAAAACACAAGACGAAAATCTTTTTTTATTTATTGAAATCTGTTATATTTGAACACGTACCTGTCACGTACTTAGTAGGCAGGCGTTCATTAGTCACTGAGTTTAGCAAGCGTTCTGTACGGAATTTACCAAATCTACTTAATTTTTTAGCGTAATGTGAACATGACGCCAACGTGACAAATGATGTCACACCTACGCAACGTGAAAGGATGATGCCTGGGTAAAAAACAAACATCCATGTTAACTCTTGCTGGTTTTTCAGGTGCATTATGGGACGGATAAAAAGTAGTCTGGCTGAAATATGCATTGTCAAAAATGTTACCATAGTTACAATGGGACAGACTCAAACAATAAATACATAAGTGATTTTCAAGTTTCTTCCCAGCAAATTTCTTAATTACATGATTGTATAACCAGCAAAGGACTTTTGAAGTGCAGTGTGCAGTCTTTATTACGTTTGGCATTGAGGACAAAAACTAGCATAGGTGCTCATCATACTTCTGTGTATATTTCAGTGCATATAAGTACCTCTTAAAGAAGCCAGTTACTATAAAAGTCAACAGTTTTAATAGAATTTTGATAGTTTGCACAGTAGGTTGTACAGTAATGCTACTGAAAGCAATGGGCGGCGGATTGATTTTCTGATAAGACGACACTATATTAATGCGGATGCTGAAAATCTTTAAAAATCAAGAATCATTCCACGATTTATGAGACAGGGAGTTCAGGTAAAGCATCATTGCTCTAGAATGATGACACCTGACATACAGTAAGACAATGCTATGGGTCTAAGATATGTAAGTGGGCGGGGCTAACAAGACTTAAGACGGGGAAATAGCGGACGGAAATAGGTATTTTCAGCCCCAAAACATCATGACTACTCTCAAGTAAAACAATAAAACTACCACACATTTTTAAAAAATCTCTCTCTTGTTGTTTAACCACACAACTTTCAGTATAACTAAAAGGTTTTGCGGTAGAAATTGCAGTGTATATTCAGTTTGAGAAATTAAATCTAAGAACTATTTCAGTCTCCATAAGCGTTTGCCCATTCTTCGAATATACTACTTTGGGGGAGAGGACTATGGATCAGTCTCTGTCCATTCATATGTCAAACACTCCTGTCTGTTTGGACGTCACATATCTCCAACACCAATGTTTATGAAATGAATGATGCATGTTGCCATACAGATGCGGTATTTACCAAATTACACTGATTGGCCCAATTTTCATGTGGGTGAAATATACGTCTTGCCATAGAGATTGTTTAGGAGTTTCGAGGTGACACCGATTCCTGTGATGGTGTGGCTAAAGTGATGGTTGTTATCATTAAAAACGTGATAGGGTGCAAACAGGAGAGCGCACCTCAGTACGCACATTTTGGCCAATTGAGTGTTTTCAAATAATACTGTCAAATCCTTGGAAATTAATCAAATAAGCGCTACACGTTCGGGTAACCTTTCATGTGAATAAATGTTAATAATAATAAATATAATAATAATTGTCACCAATTCACAAAAGGTGGGGCGCTACATAATTCATGGGGACAACATGTTTACTGTACACTTAATTGTAGTTATTGTATGGTTATTTTAGACCTGAATCATATTATTTCAGGTTTTAAAAAGTGTCACATCAGCTTCAGTGATGACATCTCCTGTGCGCCAGTGTTTGGTCTTGGAATATGTAGAGTATAGTGCTACTTCCCACCTTTTTAAAATTACGAATATAAGGCAACACTTTCCAGTTTTAATCACTAAATGTATTTGTAATATTTATAATAATAACATGGTATTATTATTTAAACCTGAATCATATTATTTCACATTATAAAAAGTATCACATCAGGCACAGTGATGATGGCTGATGTGCCATAGCCCCATTTATGACTAGACTTACTAATTGTTACATTTATATGTAAGTCAAGTCACAGATTTGTAGGCACAGGCAGCAGATGGCTAAACAACAACTCACATCAGTGATTTGAAGCCATTTCTACAAGTAAGATCGCCTCCATTAGCCTTTCCACATTTTGTTTTTAGATAGTGGTACAGTTAGCCGGAAAGAATTACTGTGTCTCAGACATTACATTTACATTTATGGCATTTTAAAATTAGATTCTGAGAGTAAATGCAGACATAGGTCCCCAATTTGCTTCCGCTAAGAGTACTGCGCACAACTAAAACCATGTGCAGTGACCGTTTTGGTAATTTAGACATTTCAGTCTTTCACTCAGCATTCCGAAATAGCCACCGGAAAAACTGTTGCATTCCATGACCCCAAATTCACACCAGTTTCACTATCATTAACACTATTTTCTCAAACTCATCTTATTTATCATCTTTATTTAAAAATACAATTTAATAAAGGTCAGAAATGTCACAACCACAGCACAGCAGGTAGGTAAATGACACACGGGTCACATGATTTCTTTCTTCTTTCGGAATGCTAACCCTAACCCTACATTTTTGAGACAAGGTAATTCTTTAAAGTTTACTGTCCCCTATCTAAAACCAAAATGAGCAGAGGCTAAAGCGAGGCCTGGGCTACTCTACTTTACTTTACTCAGTAAGGTCACTCCCATAGAATTCTATGGCCACACACACTAAGGCCAAATTTGAATGTTTGATATTCCAGGCTTGCGCTATGCGCAATGGCCTGGGGAAGAGGTTACCTTCCTTCTAATGTTATCAGCCTACAGGGGGCACTAGAACTTTACACAAAAAGACACCTTCAGCAGACATAGGCTCTTTCATTGAGTTAGATTAGTTAATTTTGAAGGTTTTTCAGTTGGACATGTGGCAATGGGCTAATGTGATCAGTTACAAAATGTATCCTCTATATTTGCTTGTGACATTTTCTTTTATCAATCAGAAGCCTGGTCTCGCAAGGAGTTGATTTCTAAACGATCCCCCCTTTCTAAAGTGGACCCTCACCATCCCCTGTCCTGTGGTCCTCCATCCATCTTGAGGTTTGAGGATGTGGTTAATTTCCTGCCAGCTGAACTCAGGATGTGGACCTTTGGTAAACCAGGAGAAAGGGGACATAATGGCACTGGTGTCTCCACAAACTTCGTCACTCACACATTCCATCTGACAGTCTAGCCTCAGGTGACTAGTTTGCAGAAACAAAACGCAACCTTAAACACAAACACACATACAAGCTTAACACCTTTCATGGCAAGAGCGTCTCTACCACACAAAGGCTATTATCTTAAAATATAGGCTACTGTAATGTGAAGACAGAAACATAATTAATTCCTTAATTATTCAACCCCAACCCCAACTCTACTCTCTACATAGAGTGTAACAGAATGAGTGACACCCTATGGCACAGACAGTGACACAGACAGATATTTGGGGGTTGTGTGTCAGACACAAAGAATATATCCCAGTCCAGTCTGCTGTCCTGACTCACAAGGGACATCCCACAACTGAGGGCAAGGGGCCAAGCAGTGACTCACTGTCCTCTTGTAACACCATGGGGTGAGCATTAGTGTGTGAGTTAACTTTCTTTTAGTGAGTTTATCTATGACTTGTTCATCCTTGATGACATCATAGCCCTACTGTGCCTATGTGAGTGTTGGTTTTGGCTTTGAAAAACGAAACCAGTCAAAGAAGACTGCAAAGACCAAACCATTAAAAGAAGATGAGGTGTAGATTAGACCTTAGAGTAAATGCAGACATAGGTCCCCAATTTGCTTCCGCTAAGAGCACTGCGCACCACTAAAACCATGTGCAGTGACCGTTTTGGTAATTTAGTGTCAACACAAAATGCATCTGCCATAACCAACACAACTTTTTCACCAATATAGGCGGAGCAGTAAATGGGAGTGTTAAGAGAGTTGGCAAGGGGAGTGGGACAATTATCCATTCCATGTTCAATAATTACCAATAGGCGGAAATAGACACTTATAGTACGTAAGTAATGGGACAGTGAAGCATTTTTTTTCTATACTCTAAAAGTTTGGATTTAAAATCAAACACTTACTATAAAGTTAAAGTAGAGATTCTCAGCTTTTATTTGAGGGTATTTGTGAACATATTGGATTCACCATTTATAAATAAATAGTCCCCCTATTTCAGGGCACCAAAAGTAATGGGACAATTGGCTTGACAGGTGTTTCTGGTTAGTCAGTTGTGTTCCGTCACATCATTTGTGAAGGCATAAAAGAGCTGTCAATGTCTTGTACAGATTCTAGGCTTGCATTTGCCTTTGGAGTTTGCTATTGGTCTCTGTCAACATGAGGAAAAAAGAGGTCAATGAAAGTCAAGGAAGCCATTATTAGGCTGAAAATTCAGAAACATAGACAAGCATAGATATGACAAAATCAACACTTTGAACATCATGAAAAAGAAAAAAAAGCACTGGGGAGCTCAGTAATCACAAAGGGGCTGGTAGGTCAATGAAGACTTCTACAATGGATGACCGAAGTAGATGATGCTCACCATAATTAAGAAAAAAAAAAAAACAACTGTCACACAAGTCAGGAATACTCTCCAGGAGGTAGGCATGAATGTGTCAGAGACTATCATCTGCAGAATACATCACTAGCCAAACAACAGAGGCTTCACTGCTAGGTGCAAAGCACAAGTTATCCTCAAAAAGGATGGTCAGGTTACAGGTTGCTAAAAAGTACCTAAGAAGCCTGCAGAGGTCTGGACAAAGTCTTATGGACAGATAAGACACATAACATCATGTACTAGAGTGATTGCAAGAGGACAGTTTAGAGAAAAAAAGGATCTGCCCAAGGTTTACAGCATACCACCTCATCTTTGAAACATGGTGGAAGGGGTATTATGGTTTGGGCATGTATAGCTGCCACTAAAACTGGCTAACTGGCTTAAATGATGATGTAACTGCTGGCAGCTTGTAATGTATTGTGAAATGGACAGGAATATCTTGTCTGCTCGAGTACAAGCAAATGCCTCCAAATTCATTGGATGGTGCTTCATTGTACAGTAAGACAATGACATACTTCTATAGCAACTAGGGAGTCTTTCTGGGCCAAAAAGTGGAAAGTTCTTGACTGGTCATGTCAATCTTCAGATTTAAATCTAATTGAACATGCATTTCATTTCCTGATGATAAGATTTTAGGCAAAAATACCTAAAAAAAACAACAACTGGCAGAGCATCACCAGAGAAGATACTCATTGACTGGCAGGGTCAATGGGTCGCAGGCTGTAGGCAGTTATTGCATGCAAAGGATTGTCGAACAAATACTAAACACTCTTGCTTAATTTGGACATTATATGAATCTGTCCCATTACTTTTGGTAGGGGGGACTATATATATATACTGTGTTGTAATTTCTGAATGGTGAAACAAAAATATTGGATACACCGGTACAATCTGCCAGACAGTAGCAGAGAGAACAGACCGTGGCTGGGGTGGCTGAGGCCCTTGGTGGTCTCCCAGGCCTTCCTCAAACACCGCCTGGTGTAGATGTCTTGAAGGGCTGGCAGCTCGCCCAGTGATGGACTGAGCTCCTATTTATCATCCTACAGGAAGTGGAACCACATCATATGACTCCTTAGAAAGTGAGTGGGAGTGACTATCACGGTGACTCATCTGTGAATGGCTCCTAGGTCCTATAGAATTTCAGAGTGGAATCTCCTGCGAATCAGCAGCCAGTGTGTAAATCAGCATTCTGACATGACACTTTACAAGTTCACTAGGGTTGTTTGCATGTTTGGGAATGAGGATTTGGAAAGTGTATGTAGTGGAAAAGGAAACAGAATGCATACCTGGCTAAAAACACTGTTGCTGCCTTTCCACATTAAGTCCGAATCCTCCCCCCTCTGCTGGAACTTCATTGATTCTAAAGGTTTTAAGGGAAGGAGAAAGAGAGAAAAGGATATCAAGAGAGATTGTGTTTATATTTTGTTGAGCGTCTGCTTATGTCATGTGGGGTTGTTTGAAATGGTCTTTACCCTCAGTGACTGCTATGGAATCCTCCATAATCATATGTCCTTATGAACAGAGGACCGTTTGTCCTGCGGACACACCAACAAATAGGATAGACTGAATCAGAAGCTTTATCTATCAAAGCTTGTTGAAGACATCCTGTTAAACACAGACTAGCATTAACCCACATGTATGGTAGAGCTACCTAGATGGGAATGTGAACCTAAGACCCCCTTTTTCCAGAGACCCAGACCTACAAAATGACTTTCATTTCTGTAGACTAATACACAAAACAGTGACCCTGGTCTCTCTTTAAGCTGGACAAAACAATGCTGTAAACCCTCTGCAGTGTGTCACCTCTACAAGTGTGTCTGAAATAAATGGCATGAGTCCCTATTCAGCTCTTAATGATAGGTTTTTCCATTAGTAGAACTCTTTTTGGTCTCAGCAAGTCTCACCTCTGGTATCTAGCCCAGCTTCTCCATGGCTAGGAATGACCAGAGTTGTTGAACCACTTCACTGTGAAATCTGACTGATTGTGTTTTATTGACTCCTGATAGACTGGCTTGACAGCTTTATTAAAAGGAATAAGAACATTACTGCCTAAATATATATTTACATAAATAAAAACAAATTAGGCTACAATAATAATTTATATCTGAATTCTCAGTCTGACCAAGTCATTATGAGGAGATTATGCTAATTCCTAGTATGTAAAATGGCTAGTCAGACTAGGTGTCTACATGGGAGTTATCAAGGATACATCCTCTTCCAGTCTTTTTCCATCCCTACACCTCTTATGGCTAAATTCCTTCTTTTTTTTTTCTTTTACTAAGAAGCCTTCTACTGTCCTCTTCACCCAATCATCACGAGTCACTTCAGAACCCTCTCTATCCGTTCTCCACTCTCCCTCTCAACTCTCATTCTTTCTTTCATTGTTTATCCTCATTTTCTATTCATTTTTTTTCATTCTGAGCGGACAACTGTTTGATGTGTGTTTGGCAGAAGAACAAAGGAACGGATACACACCCCAAACAGGAAATGAGAAATTCAAGCAAACAGAACCATGTCTGTATGTGAGAGAGCGTCAGAGAGGACAAGCGACATAGACTGAGAGATGGTGAGACAGAAAAACACTCACAGACACAAACAGCGAAAGTGAAAGGAGTGGAGGGTGAGAGCTGAACTATAAGAGTATGGTTACATCTACCAGGACCCAGAGTGTCCATGGTGTATATTTATACTCAGACAGAGTGACCTCCCCCAACCTTGCTCTAGTTTTCCCTGTGACATCAGTCATTGAACCAAGTTCACCCACCACAGAAAGACAACATCCTTTCACATGAGGCCCCACCCTGTCACAGCTTACCTTTTCTCTCTAAATAGCATCTTTTCTGCGCCACAGACTGCATACGACTCACTGATTCGTTACATGTATACAGCCCCTATCCTGCCTGCAGACAGTGCTATGTTTGTGTTCCCTTTCTGCCTCTGGGCAGTGCCCGCTTTGTGCCAGGTCCAACATCTTACCCACACCCAACAGCAGTACTAATGTGTTAGACGGCAACTGTGTGTGGTTTACGTACAAAAAAAATGTAGAGCAGAGAAGAATAATTGTGAGCCACAGCAGCCCTTTCATCTAGCAGTGTGGTTGTTGTTTTCACGATAGTAAACGGTAGCAACAACGTGTTGTGGTGGGCAGTTTGTTTTACTGTTTTACTGTTAGAGCAAAGAATGCAGCACGGCATATGATCAAACCTTACCCACAGAAAGGAACACACATCATGAGTAACTAAGGATGTGTAGATATGCTCTCTGACCATCAGATGACAATGCTAGTTGAAAATAATGAGAGACTTCAATGGATCTACACTTTGTCTGAAAGAGACCAAAAAAATTACTAAAGCCATGAGAGAATTTTGAGAGATGTGTTGAAATGAATGTAGAATTGTGGTAGGTGTGAGAGGACAGACAGACAAACAAACAGACCGCCATGTCACAGATGAAGTGTTAATGACGCAATAAGCCTATCCCTCAATTTGCATTATATGTATACACATACACATATACAGAAATGTTTATATGAGCTAACAAGACACGCAGACTCTGCTATGTTAATACTGACCATGACGCACAAATACAAATCCAAAAACACAGAACGCTATCTCTAAATATCTTATAACACAGAGACAAGCTATCTCTAAATATCTTATAACACAGAGACAAGCTATCTCTAAATATCTTATAACACAGAGACAAGCTATCTCTAAATATCTTATAACACAGAGACAAGCTATCTCTAAATATCTTATAACACAGAGACAAGCTATCTCTAAATATCTTATAACACAGAGACAAGCTATCTCTAAATATCTTATAACACAGAGACAAGCTATCTCTAAATATCTTATAACACAGAGACAAGCTATCTCTAAATATCTTATAACACAGAGACAAGCTATCTCTAAATATCTTATAACACAGAGACAAGCTATCTCTAAATATCTTATAACACAGAGACAAGCTATCTCTAAATATCTTATAACACAGAGACAAGCTATCTCTAAATATCTTATAACACAGAGACAAGCTATCTCTAAATATCTTATAACACAGAGACAAGCTATCTCTAAATATCTTATAACACAGAGACAAGCTATCTCTAAATATCTTATAACACAGAGACAAGCTATCTCTAAATATCTTATAACACAGAGACAAGCTATCTCTAAATATCTTATAACACAGAGACAAGCTATCTCTAAATATCTTATAACACAGAGACAAGCTATCCAGGATGTTGTGGTGGAGAGTTTCCTCTTCTTATTTCTCTTACACATAGACCTTCCTGTGACTTACCATTAATTCCTGACATACCTTTGGGTGCATTCTAATCTCATCCCTGGGCCCCATTTTCATAAGGGGAATACAATTCCTCACTGTAATATGAAGTCATATCCTCTGTACTTGGGTGGCCAGAGGGAGAGAGCAGAAGGAGCATCAGATGGATGCTTTAGTGTAGACTTCCTCTCAGCACTGGCCAATAGATAAGAGAGGGTATTTGCAAATCAACACCACACTCACCATCTTTGGGACCATGTTTCTAATATATTGGTAGTATATATGTATATATGTAGCATTTTAGGCTACATGGCTTGTCTGTTGCTTATATGACTAAAGGAGTTCATTGCTGAACAATTTTTCTAAGAGATTGTTCACATACCATTGAGGGGAGATGTTGTTTATGGATATTCTGGATGGTTCTCAGCCATTCCAGTGTTGGCTTTTATGATTCAGCATAGCTCGGGGCTGGACTGTAGTGCCGATGCTGAGCTGGCAGACTGGCTTGAATTAGTATTCTGTGCTGAGGTCTGGGTTCGGTTAGCCATCCCTCTCCTTCAATCTCCCTAAATGTGTGCGTGCGTTTGTGCAGGCATGCGTGTGTGTGTGTGTTTTAAAAAAAAAAAAAGTTATATTGTTGGAGAGAGTGTATCAAGCTATTGATGAGTAAAGGCGGGGGGGAGGGGGGGGGGTAGAGGAGGATTGCATAAACACCCAATTTTACCCCATTGCCCACTCCCAAAGTGCCCTCATCACAGGAAGTGGGTGTAATGAATGACTCAGCCACATCTGACCCCTACCCCTCCTCCACCATTCCAGGGCTGCTTTAATTAGAACTGCAAATTGTTTATTCTTCTTCATCTTAACAGTCAGTCTCCCTTTCTTTCTCTCTCTCTCTCTCTCTCTCTCTCTCTCTCTCTCTCTCTCTCTCTCTCCCCCCCCCCACCCCTCTCTCTCTCTCTCTGGTTCAGCACACGAATCCCACGTTTGGTGATGACTCATAGCTTTCTCCTCCACCCATCTCTCTCACACACACTCTCCCTCTCTATTAGTCAATCGGCCCAGATTCTATCCCTCTATCTATAACAGATGTTGCACAGATGTGTGCCCCTATGTCATACCTGTTCAGGTGTGCACAGCTTCCAACACAACAGAGAAACAAAGACTATGTTCACAAATAGGTTCAGACACACACTCGCACACACACACAACTTCTGTAGATGCACACAGTCAATTCTATATACTGTACTCAAAGGGTTTTAAGTAGCATATACTACACACGTTCTCTTGCACATACAGTAAACACACGCACACATGCACACACATGCTGCTTCCCGGAGTTCAAAGGATGGCGTGTCATAAACAGTGACTGGGACAGAGCAGGAATGTGTTGCTCAGTGGGGAATTCAAAGCCAAGTGGGAGAGGAGGAAGGGGGAGGGTGCACACTGACCTCACATCCTTCAGACTGCAGGCCCTCTCTGTCTGTCTACTGAAATAAACCTCATACACCCATCTATATAGTTGAAACCCCAGTGACAGGAGAAGCCATGGATCATGGTGGCCTAATAAAAAACAGCATATAGTGATGTCCGATTAGGAGAGTCATGTTACAACTTACAGATAAAGTGTATGTGTGTGTGTGTGTGTGTGTGTGTGTGTGTGTGTGTGTGTGTGTGTGTAAGAGAGAGAGAGAGAGAGAGAGAGAGAGAAAACTTTTGAGTGTGTTTGAAAGAGAAAATGATCATGGTAAAACAGGAATGAGGAGCAAGTCCCTGTACAATATCCCTTAATTGTACCATATCAGTTGTATCAGTTGTAAATGTTTTGCACCACCCACAAAGGAGGGGTCACAGCAGCTGGAATTTCCTGACCCCCATGCACATTGCCCAATAGGACTGTATGAGTGGGCTATTTAGGGGTCTGTTTTGCCTCTGGATCTCTGAAATATGTGCATGGTTGTGCCCTATGACCCCAGATTCTGTGGATCGGTTCTCCTCCCTGACAGTATTACCCTGGGATATTACGGCTGCTTTTTTTCTGCTGTGTGTAAGGCAACTTTGTCATGGTGTGTTTTGCAAAGGGAATCCAGAGATGTAATTGCTTTAACTTTTCTTCTTTAGAAAACATTTTGTACCAAGGTTCAGCAAATTAGTCAGAGCATAACATGCTTCACTACAAAACACTAAGTCTCAAAAGTCAGACACACTCTCACACTGGTAATGATAGTTTCCCTCTGTGGTTTTCACTTTAATGAGGGTCAGGTTTCTCCTCCTTCCTTTGATATTGCAATAATGTACTCTTTGATAGGTCTCTGGAACCCCCTATGATTTAATTCACTTTCTACTATACCCTTCTGCATAAACTGCATTTTCAAATGTGAGGAATTGGCATGGATACCATATAGGAAATACAAGATTATGGTTTATTATCAGCATTTAATTAGCCCTTCACTTTATGATTGTGTGGTCCCTTTTATTATTAGTTTTCTTCCCCTATCATACAGTGTTAGCTGAGGTGATAAGGGGCCAGGGACCATTTTCTAAGAGCTCCTCTGAGGGTGGGGCTAAAATAGAGAAATGAGAGAGGATGAAAAAGAAAAAGAAGGAAAGAGCGAAAGATATGGTCTGCTGACTCAGGCACTGATAACCATCTCCTCTTTTGGTGCAGATGTGAGGGAGAGGATAGGGATGTCAACAAGGGTAAAGACAGGTGAGGAGGAAAAAAATGCAACCCTTTTTTGTAACTATACAGTAGGTATAAGGTATTCATTTCATGAGCCATTTGCAGATAACAATCACCAAGAACCTTGAATAGTCTAATGGCATCACAGGGCCTTTGTTCTTGTTCTGGCTGGAAGAAGGTTCCTAGAATTTAACTTACTTTTGTCCACCTTCCAACACCTATCCTGTGAATTAACATGAGACATAATTGAGTGCCCAACCCCTGTTCTTCCCTGTGAGTGTATGTTTGTGTGTGTGTGTGTGTGTGTGTGTGTGTGTGTGTGTGTGTGTGTGTGTGTGTGTGTGTGTGTGTGTGTGTGTGTGTGTGTGTGTGTGTGTGTGTGTGTGTGTGTGTGTGTGTGTGTGTGTGTGTGTGTGTGTGTGTGTGTGTGTGTGTGTGTGTGTGTGTGTGTGTGTGTGGAGGGCACTTCCTCATACAGTAAGACAATGACCCAAAACATACTGCCATAGCAATTAGGTAGTTTTTCAGGGCCCAAAAAGTGGTGCCCTGAAATAGGGGGACTATGTATAAAAAGTGTTGTCATTTCTCAATGGAGAAACCAATATGTACACAAATTCCCTCAAATAAAAGTCCAAGCTCTGGAGTATAGAGCCAAAAGAAGAAAACATAATTCACTATCCCATTACTTTCACAGGGCACTGTATATCTCTGTTTACAATTATACTGTTGACTTCTTCTCTACTGCCTATTGCAGCAAGTAGGCTCGTCATTTGTCATTGATCTCAACTTGATCATTCTTGACAACAAGGAAAACAAATGGAATGGGATGATTTGGCCATGGCATTGGTGGCCTGTTTCTACATGACTATTCCCACTGTTTAGACGCACTGGCTGGGTTAGGGGACACAGCTGGATGTTTGTACTTGCTATTGTTGTGATCATTTTCAACACAAGCGTGACACACATCGACCACAGATTTTGAGGGAGTATCTTTCTTCTCCTCAGTGAAGCCATGATCAGCTAGCTAGCTTGCTATGTCCTTTGCTAACTAGCTAGCTAGTATTGGATTTTTTCTCCCTTTGAGCCCAGGGGGAATGTTTTTGCGAGCACACCTCATGTTCCTGCCTGGGTTCTGCCTCCATTTGAAGCCCGCCTTGCAGCCATGTTATTCGCGAACATTAATTGATGACAGACACTTTACTCATTAAAGTAATTCTCATAGAATTCTATGGCCACTCCCACTAAGGCCGACTTTGAGTGGTTGATTACAGGCTTAAACAATCAATACAATACAAACAATATGAACACCAAATCATAGACCCCCAAAAAGCAAGCCACGGAAAAAACTCATAGAATATAGGGCACAGTGGCAAGGAAGAACCAGACTCCAGGGGCGACCCATCTCTGGATGATCAGGTGCTGAACAGTAAACTAATGTGGAATGTGGTGTGGTGCAAGAGTTCAGGGGTCCATAATGAAGGGCAGTTTCCTGGTGGGACAAACAGGATATAGGGCGGAGTAGACTCAGCCTTGAAGAATTCAGAGACTGGAGTCTAGTTTTGAGGGGCTCAGAGCTGTTAAAGGCTGTCACAAACTGAAAAACTGATACATTAAACAGTAGGAGAGAATCAGCATAAAGCAGGTGGCCTGAGGCCCCCGGCACATCTTAGGGACATCTAAAATACATCTAAAGGACAAGGCCAGCGTCCGCTTGCACTAGGTCTACTCTTTGTAAGTCTCCTTGAGCTTTAATCGGAAGCCAGTGCAAGAATTCTATGTGTGTATCAAATGAAAGATCAGGGTCAGTAGTAATGCCAAGGTTTTTTACTGCCTGCTTAGGAGTAATCATGCAGCCGTTGAGACAGAGAGTCAGATCGGATAGTAGGTTTCTCAGTTTCTTTTTGGACCAAGGATGAGCATCTCAGTCTTGTCCAAGTTGAGAAGTAGGAAGTTGCCCACCATCCACTTTTTTATGTCAAAATGCAAGTATCTAAAGCGTCCAGTCATGGTACTTCTCCTCGTTTCATTGAAATATGAAGTTGAGTGTCATCTGCAAAACAGTGAAAATGTACACCATGCTTACAAATAATATTGCCTAGGGGTAGCATATACAGAGTGCTGTGCGCAATAGCCCGGGGACCAGGTTAAGGTAGATTAGATTGCATTTACTAGACACTTCATAACTGACTACTGTACACACCCCATAACCCCAGAGGGCAGTGTTGCTCAGATGTCCCATACTGTCAAATGTTCTTCCTGCCTGAAGGATATAAAAGAGAGGGCCGTGGCCAGTAAGAGCTCTCTACCACTGCTCGACCAATGCTCCCTTCACTGTTATCTTTAGATTGACTTGGAGACCATCAAAGACACTGATGAACTTCAGTAATGTATATAGTTTACTACCATCCGTTTTAAATAAAATCAGAATGAACAACAAAGCAGGAGCTGGCCAACCCAGTGAGGACCAACGCTACAGGTCTGAGAACAGACGTTGGAGGACTCTTAGGTGTGCACATGTCACTGAGGTTTGACAGACACACACGTTGACATATTTCACTTCCACATTAATACTGCATTCATGCATTCAGGTGGCTAATGCTAGTCAAGTTCGCCTATGTATTCCCTTGGCCGAAGAAGTTATGGTAGTTTTAGGGCTGACAGTAGGCCGGTTCATAACAGTGTGTGTGTGTGTGTGTGTGTGTGTGTGTGTGTGGGGGGGGGTGTGTGTGTGTGTGTGTGTGTGTGTGGGGGGGGGGTGTGTGTGTGTGTGTGTGTGTGTGTGTGTGTGTGTGTGTGTTTGAGTGTCGGAGCAAACGGCTAGGGGAGCACCTGGAGAAACAGCAGGTTTACGCAGCTGTGTGTCTCTGTAGCAGAGATGAGCGGCAGGACAGCCGGACTTGTTATTAAGGTCACAGGCTTGTCTAATTCACAGAAATTACAACAGCTCACTTTACTGCTCCACTTTTAATGAGTAGCTGTGGCAAAGGATCTATGGACACATAATTGTGAATGTCGTAGTTGTTTTAATAAGAGGGATTACAAATGCTTTTTCAAAACAAATGGCAAGATGACCCCGCATGATCACTTTTCATTGTTTGCTTGTAAAAAAGTCCTAATGTAGCTGGGTAATATGAATCAATGTCACCCTAAAGATTCTCTTTTTCTGGAGAGGCAGAGAAACCAAGCACATGGATACAATTAGACGGTCATTTCTGTCAACATTGACCCACATTTATTCTGAGTGTGATTTAAGGTAATTAAATAGCAATAACAAGCCAATTTCTGGTTACTCACAGAATCATGAGTAATTACGTGGATCACACGAATTATGTAAGTAATGAAATAACACCTTCTTGACCTCAGTCTACACTGAGGTAAACTACAGTATTTCCAACATCAATCTTCAGTGGTCAGAAAGACCTGCCTCTTGTGACATTCATATTATGATTGAATGTTTAATAGAGCTCTCTCTCTCTCTCTCTCTCTCTCTCTCTCTCTGTCTCTGTCTCTCTCTGTCTCTCTCTCTCTCTCTCTCTCTCTCTCTCTCTCTCTCTCTCTCTCTCTCTCTCTCTCTCTCTCTCTCTCTCTCTGATTCTGTGTGACAAAAGCTAAACCCCCTTTAACAGGAGGTGTCAGCAGTGCAAGTATCTGTCTCGTAAGAGCCTGGGGCCCTGAGGAGAGGCAGCTGCTCAAAGAAGTGAATGTGAAAGGACAGACCTGCTTTAGCTTCCCACTGGGGCTACTATATTAACACTCTGATAGATTTATGTGACACTTAACAACCATGCTGCTTTGTTTGGTGATTACTGGGAAAATAAAACAAGTGTAAGGAATCTAGGATGGCAAGGGAAACTGTTTAATGATCTACTCCTCTCCATCAACTCTCATGTCATTTTGTGTTGATAATCAGTCTTTACGAATTTTGCAATCTCTAATTCATAGAGTCTGCCAAGATAACACAGCACATTTTGTACCTTGGCATCATTAGAAACCAAGAGCTGGCAGTGAACCTGACTAAATGGTGTTGAAGGTGGGGGTAAGGGGTATAAAATTACGTTGATCATGTTTCATGTTATTTTGTTTTTCTGTGTTCTCATAACACTCTGCACACAAGGTTTCTCCATGTAGATCTCTGAGAGGAACATTCCTGGGCTTTTGGATAACTTGACTACCCCAGGAACAAGACAGTACAGATCACTGTCATATTGTTACCACCTCCACACCTCCCTCACACCCCAGAGTTGGTATACAGCTTATGTAAGGCATTTGATGTGTGTGTTAGTGAGTTCAGTGTGTGCATGTGTACAGTATGTATGTTTAATTTTCCATGTAGTCACTGCCCTTAAGTCTGGGACTTACCAACGGGTCTGGACCTGCTCCTCTCATTCCCACTACAGCAGCCTCCTGAGACAGAGAGAAAGAGAGAGCGAGAGAGAGAGGTAGACAGGTGGACAGGTAGACAGTAAAAGTGGCCCATCCACAGATGGAGACAGTGCCAGGAATGGGGCTGTGTGTCTGGGAATGCCGGTCTCTCCTCACCCACCTGTGAAGCCCAACACAGCTCAGAGCTCCACCTCAGTCAGGCAATAGAGTGACTCTAGAGTAAACAGGTGTACACTGTTTGCCTAACTGTAGACCACACACATCTGGCAAACAGCTTGCTTTTCCACCGGCAGATCACTCTCTGCAACAGGCCATCACTACACACACACACAGACACACAGACACACACACACACACACACACACACACACACACACACACACACACACACACACACACACACACATTTTCTCCCACACACAGTGTGTAAACAGCTCTGCAAGGCCAGGGGGGAAAACATCATGAACATCTAGAAATAGTCTACAATAAAGCAATGAATTAACAACATCAATGTTTATTTCAAATTGTTAAGTCATTTACACTGAAAAGAGAACGGCTGAAAAAAAAAAAAGTGCAAATATAAAGACATTTGGTAAACTAATAAAAAAAATAATGTGTAAGCTCATTGCTGAAAGTGAAATGTGAAAAAGCTGATTTCACTTTCTCAAATGAACTGGAATGTGCAAAGAACATAACACTATGACAGAAAACAAAAATAAGAAAACTATTACTTGTCCTTGAAGGCAATAAATTGTCCCTAATTTACTACAGCGATGAAAAACAGCAACTGTGTGCATAGAGTCAATGGTGCTAAATGGTGCTCTCCTAAACCAGCACCACAACCACATCCCCCTGTCCCTCTGAAACAACAACATGGCTGCAAAACCAGGGGGAGAAAAACATGGTGTCACCACTAATATTACCACTGATATTACTCATGCATTTGACAGAACAGAAGGCTTTATGAGGAGAAGCCAACAACCAGACACACACACACACACACATACACACACACACACACACACACACACACACACACACACACACACACACACACACACACACACACACACACACACACACACACAGGCAAGAGAGCACTATAGAATTACACAGATTAAACTAAATATTCAGGTAAAAGTAATGGACGGTTCATATGAAACATAGGACCACAAGCTAGCAAGCGTGGCCACCAGCGACAGCCTCTCAGTTAATAGGAGTCTCCTCATCTCACAGACAGTCTATGTGGTTTTCTTCTATGGGGGGTGGGGGGGGTTAAGGGCCTGCAGGGAAGGCAGGGTGGGCAAGGACCAGGAAAAACCCACTACTTCCCTCCCCATTAATATATGATGTCCTTTCTCACACATGTCTGGCACAGGAGTGTTATTGTAACAGGTTACTGTATGTACAAGAGGGGACAACCTGTCTGTTGATTTGAGGATCCTTAAGAGGTCCCATGACAGTGTGAAATGCGAACCTCAGGATTTCATTTTGGTCTTGTTGGGTCCAATGACATTCCTCTTGTACCCTCCTCTGAAATGTCTTGTAGAGACTCCCACGTTTGTCTTCTCTTCAATTTACACCATTTGCATCACTCATGATACTACACCACTATGCCTCTACTTTACAATGCTTTATAGCTCTGCCCTATGTAACAAATAAATTAATTTATATAATGACACACATATAGATTTAAAACAGCATGTATATTGGAATGAAATATTTATGTAAAAATAAAAAGTCCAACCAATCATTCCAACAATAGATCTACTGCAGGTTGAAGGGATGTCAAGGCTGGACCTATACTGTAGGTGATACTGATGATGTCTTCCCATCTCCATCTCTCTCTCTCTCTCTCTCTTTCTCTCTCTCTCTCTCTCTCTCTCTCTCTTTCTCTCTCTCTCTCTCTCTCTCTCTCTCCCCTGGGAATCCTCCCAGGCTGTACATGTAGGTCCATAATGTGTGTAAGGGTGAGAGACTGGGCCACAGAGAAATGGAAGAGGACAATGTCTTGTTTTTAGCTACACTTACAGTTCTTCACAATCATATTGGACAACTGCTCCACCTAAAACAAAAGCACAAACAACATCATCAGTGGTCAAACAAAAGTAGCCAAGACAACAAAGTATACAATTACTGAAGCCAAGTATTTAGCATAAATTATTTTCTAATCTGTTACACATAATTGACACTGTTTGTAGAGTACCTTGTGTTGCCTCCCCACATAGTAGAGAATTGGCAGTGGCTCCAGGACTTGGGGCACACAGCAGGGCTGGGCAGAGGCTCCAGGGTTGTGGTGTTTGTACAAGGCCAAGATCTGTGTGTGTGTGTGTGTGTGTGTGTGTGTGTGTGTGTGTGTGTGTGTGTGTGTGTGTGTGTGTGTGTGTGTGTGTGTGTGTGTGTGTGCGTGTGAGAAAGAGAGAGAGAGAGAAAGACAAACAACTCAGGTCAGAAGCGCTTTATCAGCATGACCCCTGCCAAGACAATTGTAACAGACAAGGGCTAAATCGCAGAGGGCTAACATGTACTGTATGTGTCAGAGAGAGAGAGAGAGAGAGAGAGAGAGAGAGAGAGAGAGAGAGAGAGAGCACCATGCTGAGACAGTGTTACTTAACCCTGTACAATCATTCAGCAGAGAGTGTTCTACTTGCTAAGGTCTGCCACTACATTGGTGGAGTGTGTCTAAACAGTGAATTTATGGATAACGGTCTGTTCTGACACTCACAGCCCCGCTAGACTATTAGTGGAAAGCTAGGGGCTTCCCAATAGTTTCCATCATCATTAGTATATGCCTATGAGTCTCAGAACAGAGACCTCTTCTTAAAGGCATAGTGTCACATTTTGGCAATTAAGCCATTTTTTTCTACTAAAAGTCAGATTAATTCATGGATAGCATTTTGGACTCTGTATTTTTTTTACAAGTATATATTAAATTATAACATTTCGATTATAGTTATTTATTTATTTATTTTACTATTTTCTCCCAACTACGCATTTCATTCATCCACCATGACAGTGGGTACAAGGATAGGCTGTGCACCTGACTCTGGTAAGGAGAAAAAAGAGCTTAATTGCCAAAATGTCGCTCTATCCCTTTCAACACATCTGGGATAGATCATGTCTGGTCACAAATATCTCACAATTATCAGTTTTTCCTGAATTACTTCCTTTGGATGTAGTATGCAGCAAATAATTAATATTGAAATAGTAAAATAGCTGGTTAGTTGTCAAATATGTCAGTGTGAAATACTGTATGTGAATATCTGTATGCTTGTATAGATGAGTTTTGGCACTGTACCTGAGAGTATTTGTTTTCAGCATTCCAGATATAGGTGCATGATCCCATGCAGTAGTTGGCATAGTAACCCTTCGGCTTGTGAATCCACTTCCAGCCCAAATCTTTTCTGAAGTCAATGTACAGTTTCCGCACGCAACAATTCTCATTTTTACTGCAGAGAAAATTAAGAAAAAGTCAATTTGGGTGTTTTAAGCAGGGAAGAAACATGGAATGAATGCTAATTCTTTCAGAACACTGACATACAAAAAATACCAGAGAGAGAGAGAGAGAGAGAGAGAGAGAGAGAGAGAGAGAGAGAGAGAGAGAGAGAGAGAAAGAGAGACAGACAAATAGTAAAAGTAGATAGATTTTTACTCTGTGCAGAACTCCTCTGTTGTTGTGGCCCGTTTCTTCCGTGAGGTGAGCTGGCTGCTGTTCTGTTGAGGAATAGACAAGGCCAGGATATGGGGCTTCTGCATCTTTCTAGCGAGATCCGCTGTATCTCCCCTCCATGCTTCCATTCCAGCAATTTTGAAGCCAAAAATGTCCTCCACAGTCTTCCCACATTCACAGAACAGCTTCAGCTGGAAACCCTGTTCTTCCTCTATTCAACACAAGCAAATACATAGATACTCTTTCACAACACTGATTTGACTGAGAGCTGAGTGACAATGATGTGATACATACTGATGGTAATACTATTGCAAATATTACATTGCAGTAAGTAGCTGCTGTGATCATGGTACATGTCACATCATCATAACTGTGGTAGATTTGGGATTGCCACTGGTTGGAGGAGCAACAGACTCACCGGTCCCCTGGAGCCAGTCCTTGAGGGTCTGAGAGACATCAAATGACAGCCACTTGTCTTTATTCTGGTTGGTGATGAAGCGGGAGCCCAGATAGCGGGGGGTTACCCCTAGGCCCTGGTAGAGCTCCAGTCTCTGCTCCATGGGGATATTGGTATTCTTGATGAGCAGTCGCAGCTCAGCACTGGACAGCAGGTGGTAGTCCCCTACGCTGGCCCGCATCTCTGTTATGTTAAATAGCATCTGCTGCTGCTGCTTGGTGCTGTTGCCATCTGGTTGAAACGGAGGGTTTGTGATTGAGTAAGTAGTTGGGCCATGTACCATTCACAATGTGAACAGTATGTGACTGAGGAGCTGGGGTCTGTCCACCTACTGTATAGGATGCAATTAACTGTACAGCTGCCAAACAGGCAACCAATTCACATGTTAGTATATTATATTGTTGGATATGCCTTATATAATGAACCCCCCTGTATGTATCATGTCTAAGCTCCACGGTTAAGCCTTGTGTTGGATCATGATGAGACAGAGGAAGAACATTCCCCTGAAGAGAATGCTAGAAAGCAGAGCCAAACTATTGATAGTTTTAACACAGAAACCACACCAGCCGTATGCGTGCGCCAATGCCGAACGTTTAGGTGCCGACATCAGATGCAATTAAGACACGTAGGAGAGAAGTAGCCTATGGAGGCACTATTGGAGTATTCTAACAGGGTTTCTCCTATGAAACCAAATGAACAGATGGGAGAGGCGGGACTTGTGAAATATCACTTGAAGCGTAGCGTCTCACGTACGACCACTCGTAGACACGCATGCGGTGTGATTGAATAGAATGGGAGCGTTAAAGAATTTTGCAACGCTCACATGATGTTGCCGCACGCGCGCAGCTGGTGTGGTTGCCGTGTGACACCATGCATTGTTTGTCCAGGCATTTTTTCACACGGGATTAGATCAGACAGAGACAGGGTGAGATAACGGAAGAAAGAAAGGTCAAGTACATACTGAGAGGGGGGACGGGAGACAGGAAGAAAGCAGTTATAGAAAGTGATTGGGTGTAAAAAGTGAAAAGTCCACAGTACAGTGAACAGGAGAACATGAGAAAAGAATAGAAAGTAATGTGGATGGTGTAGAGCAGGGAGAGGTGTCTCTGTGTGTGTGTAAGTGTGTGAGTATGCTTGTGCATGTGTGTGTGCGTGTGTGTGTGCGTGTGGAGCCTCAGGTCTGGCCCAGGCCCAAACACCCTGCTCTGCCTCAGCCTGTCAGAGCTGAATTACCTAGTGCTCAGCTTCAGTAATCACACTCTGGCAACAGAAACTGATAGCCAGGCCATGGGGCAGAACCATGCCGTACAGGCCCATACCAGGACACACTACATTACTGATACTACATCATACAACTTATATCATCATGACCCAAAGAGGCCACAAATAGTGTTGAAGAATCTGATTCTGTGTCTTCATTCTGAAATTGAAAGTAAGTATTGCTGGCTATTTAAATGATGTGTAAGAGGAGTAAAAGAAGGAGAAGTATTTTTTCTGGACACATCAAGGGTAGACAAATGTCAACTCTTTGCTGAGTGTTGAAAATACAGATTGTTGCAGACTAGTGGTGCAGAGCGTAAAAGAAAAAGGGGCAGTGGAGTGTGGAGGCCCAGCTCTGCGTGTTAGCCTGAGTGTTGGGGGGGATTTGTGTGTTAAATCAGGGCCTATCCCCAGGTAAGCCAGGGACAGCTGTTGTGACAGGCAGAGATACAGCTCTGTAATTACCACCGGGAGGAACCAGATTCCAGCAGCAGGCTAAATACCTGCCTCCTCCGTACACTCAGCTCCACCCTTAAACACCCCCATTTCAGGATTATCCAAAAAAAAATTAGAGTTCCAATAAAAGATCAACCAATTGCATTGGCTGATAGTAATGATAATGAAGATAAATTATAACTATTCTGTCATTAAATTCCTTTCTACTCTGCTATCTTAATTAGTTTATTTAGTTGGAATGCTCAACCTCACCTAGTGTTTCTCAAACTGGTTGTAACACTTTAGGTGTCCTCACTAGTACCTGTCTTTCATGCACACACAGAAACAGAAACGCCATTCTGTCTCACTCACACACACACACACACACACACACACACACACACACACACAGGAGTAGTAGACATTCTCTTCAAACATTTGGTGTGGGTTGTAAACATCTCTATTGAGTGTTAAGACGGATGTTATGTGGCGTTTCACAGAGGTAGGAAACTCTGCTCCCCCTTGGGGACCTGAGTCACTCAGGAACCCATAGACTTCCTGCCAAGCTGCCCTGTCACAAAGATAGTGATAACAAGCCAAGGGGGAGAGACAGAGGCAGCGGCAGTGAGAGAGAGAGAGAGAGAGAGAGAGAGAGAGAGAGAGAGAGAGAGAGAGAGAGAACAAGTGACAGAGTAGGGAAGGGTGAACCCAACTCAAGTTACAGGAAACCCCCTATCCCTAAGGGCGAAATAGGGAAAAAGAGAAAGAGAGTGAAAGAGAGCACAGCACTGTTCCCCGTATTCCCTCCTCTACCCCATTTCTGATAGCCTGTTCTCTGCCATTCATCTCAGCTGTCTGCCCCTCTTCTTTAAGTCTTTGTTCTCACTGTGGTCTTTGAACACTTCTGAACTTGGAAGATTTGTTTATTTCTGTTACTTTTGAAGTACTGGATAAAAGGGGGACAGTGAGGTTGGTTGAGCAGAGAATGGAAGGTAGGTGGTATAACAAAAGAAGAAATACCTAACAAAAACACACGCATTACAAGGTGGAAAACTCATTTCACAAAGACAGGACAAGACTAGCTAACCTAGCCAAACCATGAAGCCAAAAATACAAACAATACAGCAGTAAAAATACCATGGATACCATGAGAGTAACGCAGAGCATCATAACAGATGCAACACAAAGTCCTGCTGACTTATTAGTCCTATGATCTCTGAACCTTGCCTGAGGATGTTTAATAGAGAACAGAAGGGGTACACATGTTGAGGGAATTTATGGGTATATAAGCTCAAGTGCAATCAATCATTGTGGCACTGAATGCTGTTTTACATTATAGGTTGAATTTCTGTATATTATGCTAATACATGGATTCAACCATGACCAACCTCTTTCTCATGGAACTAGTGTGCCTCTTTTGTATAGAGTGTGTACATGCTGTGTGTGTGTGTGTGTGTGTGTTTGTGTGTGTGTGTGTGTGTGTGTGTGTGTGTGTGTGTGTGTGTGTGTGTGTATGTATGTATGTGTATGTATGTATGTGTATGTGTATGTGTATGTGTATGTGTATGTGTATGTGTATGTGTATGTGTATGGGCACGCCGCACACGTGTGTCTATTTGTGTGTGTGTGAGTGTGTATGTGTGTGTGTGTGTGTGTGTGTGTGTGTGTGTGTGTGTGTGTGTGTATGTGTGTGTGTGTGTGTGTGTGTGTGTGTGTGTGTGTGTGTGTGTGTGTGTGTGTGTGTGCTTTTGAGCATGTTATAAGACAATATAGTTATCATTTATAAGACATATCTCACCCTGCTTCATTGTGAACTTGTGCACCTCCTTGGCAAAATACTCCTCATCCTCCTGTTGGGTGGACGCAGGCTGGGGCTGTAGGTGCTGCTCCTCGCTCATTTCCACTGTGCTGTTGTAGAGGGACAGCAGGGTGGCCGGGATCTCCTCTCCCTCCCCAGCCTGCTCTGGCTCCGGCTCCTTGGGCATACGCAGCTTGCTGAGGATCTGCCCCCTGATGGCCTCGATACGCTTCTTCTTCACCAGCTCCAGGTCCAGCGTTTTACAGGTGGACATGCCACTCACGCTGCCAACCACACACAGTGCCAACAGTACCAAGCACACCAGCTTCATGGCACCCCTGTCTACTGCTCACCACTTCTGTGCTTCAATATGTAACAGCTCCTCACCTCTCTCTTTCTCACTCCCTGGGATCTTTAGGGAACAGTGAATCGCAGAGTGGAGAAGTGTGAAAAGGATTCTAAGTCCACAGAACAATTAGAGCACTGTGGTAAGTCCCCAAGGTTCAGCCTAACGCTCCAAGCTGCTACAACTGCTGCTGTCACTGCTGCTATGGAAATCACCAAAGACTGTTGTGGGCCAGGAGGGGAGAATCCAAACAGACAGCCTGCTATGAGCCAGCCTCTGACTCAGACACAGGTAGAAGAATGACGTCTCATACACTGAAGCTTGGCCAAAGAGAGCTGTCAAACAAACAGATAGACAGACATACAAAGCGCCCCCTAGACTTGGGGGACTGCCACTACACTCAAAGTCTCGAAACAATTATAAACCATAATCCAGCTACCCCACAGAGCTGGCAAAAGAAGAAACTATCTGGTTTCCCCTCAGTATAATTTCATTCCTGTCTCACTCCAGGCAAATAGATGCAATACCACTTGTCAGCCCACCACTACAGCTCACAGATCTCTCTTTACAGAACCATAGAGACAACAACTGTGAGTATGAGGAGAGCTGGCTGTGTAACACAACAGCACAGAGGTGGATAAAACTCTACTCTCACTTAATGACTCTGCTTGGTGACTCCCTCCGTATCCGTCTTGACCTCCTTTCAGATCGCTTTGAATTTATCACTATCAGTTTGATAGCCAAATCCTGTCCTGTACACACATGCTCTGCACGGTGCGTTCTCTAAATGTTGCTCACAAAGAGAAGTGAACAAGGCTGTGTCCTGTGCTCAAACTGAAAATGGGGCCCTCTTATGTTTCCCTCTGAAGTTTGATCAGATGACCTCTGACTTCCTCTGCCGGGCAGATCAATTTCCCAGTTGGTATAACTCAGTCTTATGTTAATCAGATAGTGAATGGATAGGGAGAGCATCTACAGCAATACTAAGTCTCACAGTGCTGAGCAGTGATGTAGTCAGAGTACAATCCTACTCTACTCTTACACAAACATATTAAAGCATGTACACACACATCTCCACACAAAGACAACTAACATTAAAATATAGCAAATAAGTATGTCCAAAACTGGGTTTGACAGTTATACTGCTGAACTGAAAAGACTTCAGATCTACTGTGCTGTGTTAAGCAGCAGTTCCACTACAAATGTAATTAAACACACATCAAACACAAAAAAATTACACATTAAACTCACTATGCAAGTTACCTCACAAACAAAACAGTATACATGTCTTCGTGACTATCCCTAACTCACAAACCCATTTGCACAAATATGCAAACAGTCTCTGGAAAAGACTATTGACAGGGACAGAAGAGAAAATAGTTCATCACGTACTCTAAGAAAAACAGAGCAGCCCTCTCCCTCTCCTGATCTAATGAAAGAAAGGAAAGAAATTGACTAACCACATCCTTGGCATGGTGACTGGGGGTACCAACCAGAGCCTGGACAGCAGCAGAAGCAACAGTAGTAGCAGAAGTAACAAACACTCTCACTTCACACTGCCTTGGGGATCGGATTACAATCTCTTTTTCGTCCTCTACTCTCTCAATCCCTCCGTCTGTCTCCTTCTTCCCTGTCAAGCTCCTCACTTGTTCTCAACCTTTCTCTCATTCCTCTTGTCCTCTTTGTCAGAACACTCTTCTCCCTCAGTCCCTGTATTTAACTTTCCCTGTTCCTCTCCTTCTACCAGCACCCTCTTTCTCTCAGAGCTTGTCAGAGCTTGCTGCTCTATGTTCAGCTAACTTCTCTCTCTCTTTTTTTTCTGGTTCCTGTTACTTGTCTAATAGAGCGGGGAGTTCTCCGCCCAGGAAATGAGGGTAACGGCCGCAGTGTAAAACATCTGCTGTTTAACAGAGCACTGCTGCCTGTTCTCTGTCCACACCAGGAAGCCAGAAGCAGAGCATGCTGAATGACTGACTTAGTGCCACCGGCTCTCTCACACTCTCTGGCCTGTCTGGCACTCTGGCTGTGATGACTGACATGTCAACATGCCTTGCATGGCACCAGTGTCTGGCCAACTGACCGCCGCATTTACCTGCTGCCAGCAAAGGTAACAGCCTGCCAGCCAGGTAACAGCCTGCCAGCCAGAAGAGCTGAACTACTCTGAACTGACTGTTTAAACAGTCAGTTCAGAGCAGTGAATTTAACAGGATGGGGAGCCAACAGAGCTGACCACATATTGTCATCCTAAAGTATTGGTTTTGGGTATTGGAGAAATTAGGATTAGAGTGTTTTCACGAGAATAATAGGTCCACATACAGGAAATGGAAGTTGAATTCTCTCCCTGCATATTTACTTCTGGTTTATAGTGTACACTAAACACTCCCTCTTTACATAGTATCTCTAAGGGTGGTTGGCAAACACACTGATATTGGTACAGGGTACTCTAACAGAAAATCAATAAACACAAACTATGGTATTGTACAGCAGAGCTGTGTATAGACTCAGTTACACATTGAGCAGAAGGCTGCCAAAATGAAAACCAAGGTGGATAAAATTTCATGATAAAGACACTGAATATCAATTGTTGTTTACTAGGGTTCTAATCATTTGGGTTTCTGAACCCATTGGTAGACTTACAATGCCTCCTGGTGGTAAAGAGAGGCAGGTGCTGCATAATCCCATACAATGCAACTTTATCCCAGGGCATCCATTATGATAGGCTACTGTTTTGTTTCGTCTACCCACCTTTTTCTCTTTTCTCATATGCTCTCTAACATCATATCTTCTTTCTCAGCCTGTCTAGCATCTAATTATCATGCCAGTACAACCCTTTTAATCCTTTCTTACCTGTCCACGAGGAACCATTCAATAAACTGACTTATAGAGCCGCAATACCCATTGGACAGTTTGTCCCTGTGGATGAGGAGTACCAGGACCCTCCTTCCCTCAGGTAAGGCTATCAGTAAGTCCTAAAGCCAGACTCGCAGAAAGGAGGTGGGGAAAACAAGAGAGAGGGGAGAACACAGTCAACTGAAAGACCATTAAGTCCATAAATCACTTTACCACCCTGGTGGTAGCCATGTATGTGTGCATTTCATGCATTTACTTGCTGATGCTGTAGCTTCCATTGAATTTGTTTCATTTTCTTTTTAATGAATGTCAGTGTACAACCTTAATGCTCCCATGGGATTTCTTTGTTTGTTGTATTCCCACCATTGATCAACATCCATAGTCCATACAAGTCAAAATAGAGGTAGGGAAAATCAACAAGCTTTCATCAATGGTCTCATGGGCTCTTTGCTGTCTGCCTGCTGCTGATGGGATTAACCATTTTCATCTAATGTCATCATCATCTGTAGCCTATTTATAGCAGTGAATGAAAACTGTATTCAATATAGCAAGTTCATTTGGACATTTATGTGCAGTATATTAATGTAAGGCTGAAATGTAAAGATAATTTGTAAGTATCACTCAGTGAGACAAAGGCCTACACATTGTTTAGCACTACAAAGCATTGCATTATGTTAGGAACCATGTGTAATTCATACGTGGTTAACCTAAATTTACTGTAGGCCTACAGAATGAGCATGTTTGAAAAGATACATTTTGAGCAGTTTCTGACCAGCACCTTTCAATACTTGTTGCATAGTCCTCCAAATCACATTGTTCTCACAACTCTTTGTGAAGTCTGGAGAATTTTTGATTAGCCATTCTGGCTTGGATTGAACTGGACAGAGCAATGGGAGAATGTGCTTGCAATTTCATTGGATGTTGTTGTAACATAGAACGGTTGCTTGTTATGTGCATCGTCTTTTCCGACCAGGTAAGACTAGAGATGTGTTGCTTATGCTAGCTTGCAACATTTAAGAAAATGGAAGAAAACATTAAGTAAAAATATATATATTTTTTTTTACCTCTGCCCAAGCAAGGTATTTGATTGGTTTAACGTGTCGCAAGGCATCACTCATTTCAAACGGTTTCCGACTTGTTCAAACATTTTCGACAGTTTTTAGAATGGTTACTTCTTACAGACTGCATGAAGCAGCAAGTGCTTTCATTGTGGGAACCACGTTTCATGGCCAATCATGAGTGGTGTCTTGACACCTGTACCTGAATCAGGAAAAGCCCTATATGCCGCATGTGTAGAATGATATAAATCATTATGGTATTCGATAGATCTATTGACTGCACATATGTTCCGTTGTGTTATGTGGTGATTATTCAAAGAGAAGACAAGATCTTCTTGTTTTATTGAGGATTTCAATAGCCCTTTAGTCAGAATTGCACATCATTGTCCAACTTCAGACTACACAGGTACACTGCCCCCGCCTGTTGTCGTCTAGCCTAGCCTGAATTCTAGTCGGATTCAATTTTGATGTCAAACAAGCCCCATGTGTATCCAGCCACAAGCTCTTCAACAGCAGTAGCGGGCACCGTTGGCGCACGGACGCTTATGAAAGATAGTTTACAGCGAGCTTGAGTTTCTATTTGCGCACACGTGTTGAGCATATAACAACAACATAGACGAAAACAAAATGTAAGTTAATCGAGGGAGTCAGTTCAGAGGTTCGGCTAAACGGGAATGATAGGTAGGCTACCGGGTATCCAAGGAGGTGTTGGCGACGCAAAAGACGACGACGACGACGACAGCAGTGCTTGAGGTCGGGGCTGCGTACGATTGCTTGCACTAACATATAGCACCTATCTAAAATACCCCTGTGTGTACAACTCAAAAGATAATGGAAATGAAGTTTTATCCAGAAAAGTGCAGATACTAGCCGAGAGAGAAACAGAGACGTACGCACATAGAACAGGTGGCGGATATGTAATTTGCCTGAGCAGTCGCACATCCCTTGATGACAGCACTCTGAGAAACGACAGTCAGTGAGTTGACAATTATGTATTCTATGTTTTTGTAACACCTATGTCCATGGTCTGGGTGATATAGAGATCTTAACAATCAATAAGTTCCTTTCTACATTTATTCCTACATTTATTTCTAATGAAATTGTAAGTTACATGCAAAGATTAAGGTCACAGGCAGTAAGCGTTTTGTGTCTATCAGGTGAAATCCAATGGAGAAATATGAAAAACTTGCCAAAATTGGAGAGGGTTCATATGGTGTGGTATTCAAATGCAGACACAGAGACACTGGTCAGATAGTTGCCATTAAAAAGTTTGTTGAATCTGAGGACGACCCTGCCATCAAGAAGATAGCACTCAGAGAAATACGTATGCTGAAGGTACAATGATAAAATACTCATTCCACACACAATTACACATACACATGATGTGTGCAGCTTAACACACATTCCTTGCTTTAACCCAGGTAGTACACAGTGAAAACGCACATCGGCATCCACTAACACAGTAGTCCCCTCCCTGTTCCTACTACAGCAGCTGAAGCATGTGAACCTGGTCAATCTTCTGGAGGTATTTAGGAGGAAGAGACGGCTTCACCTGGTTTTTGAGTTCTGTGAGCAGACTGTCCTCAACGAGCTGGACAGACACCCCCGGGGGTAGGTTGAGCTCGCTCTCTCTCTCAAATTATTTGAAGTAGGTATCAGACCAACCAAACACCCCACTAACATAACCCATTACATAAAATCTCCCTGTGCCATCTAAACACTCTATCCAGACATACAGGTTTTCAAATGAAAAGACAACTACTAATTACTGAGTGACCAACACAGAATACAGACAGAGAAAGGAATTGTCATTCACTCTGTCAGCAGCTGAAAACAAAGTTTTGATTTTGCTTATATCTTCACTCATACTCCTTATCACTTTGTGAGTGCAGACCTTATTACATGTATTACAAGTGTGAATGACCATCCTGAGCTTATCTTTCTTTTTCATGCAGTCATCACTTTTGCATACACTTTGCCATGTAATCCAATAGTAACGTGTGCGTCCATTTGTCCGACTGCTTTTGTCGACAGAGAGGGGCAGCGGGGGGGAACATGGGACAAATTACATAGAGGGAGGTGAGACCGTTGCTAAGAGACAAAAAAAACTGAAAATGTTGGCAACTGAGTACGAGGGAGACTTGGCTCAAAGAAAAGAGTGCCCTAGCCTTTATATTATGTCACTATACTCTCACATGCCTCTACCTCTTACACAACCAATGGCCAAAAGACAAAGGGGAGTTTAGTGTGTGTGTTGTGTGAACCTGCAGTTAGCTGGGCTAGGAGCTGCTTGACTACAATTCCCTTTCCCATAAGGCTCTGCAGCAGAAACTCTAGCTGCCCAACAGAGGCACCGGTTGCTGTAGGTGACAGGCATACGGTTACCTGGGTGACAAGAAAGCTGTTTAAAGCAGCTCTCCTTTTTTTTAAAAAGGGAATTGATCTGAAACAAACTATTATGTTGATTGTGTTTTTACCCCTAATAGATACCATTTGTCTTTTGTTCTTTGTAGGGTCCCTGATGCTCAGTTGAAGAGTATAGTGTGGCAAACACTACAGGCTGTCAACTTCTGCCACAAACACAATGTCAGTTTAAGACTCTCCACTGCTTTATGTTAGTGACTTTGCCTGTGTTAAGGGTACTTGTAGTAATGAGATGAAAACATTTTTTTTTGTATGAAGCTGTCTTTATACTTATATTTATATGCACTCTCTCTCTCTTCACCCGCCCACCCCCCAACTACTGTTTTGCTGTATGAGAGTCTGTCTGTGTCATTGGGAGACTTTGTATCAGTGTCACCTAAGCCTGTCTGTGTGTTGCAGTGCATCCACCGTGACGTGAAGCCAGAGAACATCCTCCTCACCAAGACCGGAGTTATCAAGCTCTGTGACTTTGGCTTTGCCAGAATTCTGAGTAGGTTATCCAGAGGCAGCGTGTTTATGTGCATTTAGCGCCAATGTTTCTCTAATGACTAATTCAAGGAGCAGCCTAGATCAGTTCTGTTTTTTGGCCTCCTCACTTTCAGTGCAGTGTGAATGCAGAGGAGAGCCAGTCAGTGTCTCTGTTTACCCTCCCTGCCTTTAGTTTCAGTGTATTGTTACCATACAGTAACATGTAGTCACTCAGTCAGCATGAATTGTAATCCCCTCTGTGTGTTATGTACATGTTATTCAGTGTCCCTGTGTTTATGGGTGTGTTTATCGGGTGTGAGTGAGAATGAGAGAGAGAGAGAGAGAGAGAGAGAGAGGATATTAATGTCTGTCTCCAGCTGTCTCTCTGTCTCTGCCTCTGTCTCTCCCAGCTGGTCCAGGTGATGACTATACAGACTACGTGGCTACCCGCTGGTACCGGGCCCCAGAGCTGTTGGTGGGGGATACTCAGTACGGCCCCCCTGTTGATGTCTGGGCACTGGGCTGTGTCTTCGCAGAGCTGCTCCATGGGAACCCTCTATGGCCTGGGAGGTCTGATGTGGACCAGCTCTACCTCATCCGTAGAACACTAGGTACAGAGAGACAGGGAAGTGTGTGCTTTTTCTACTGATTGCTGTGAGACTGGTTGGCCAAACAGTAGTCGTTTGCTACTGCTGACTGTACTAAATGTTTTGTCACATCAGGTGACCTGATCCCTCATCACCAGCAGGTTTTCCGTTCCAACGTGTTCTTCAGTGGAGTTAGCATCCCTGAGCCTGACACTACGGTAATGACATTGGAGATACTCTCTCAACATTTCCCTAGTCGGAAAACAGTCAAATTAGTAGAGAAAGACGGATTTTAGTGTTAGGTTGATTGTGCCTTTGTCCTTTTACATGTAGGAGCCCTTGGAGAAGCGCTTCCATGGTGTATCTCCTCATGCACTCACTGTTATGAAGGTCTGTACTTTGATTATGGTCTGTACTGGGGGGCACATGACGTCAAGTGGCTTTGTATACATTTGTGGAATGTACTGTATACATTGTTCCTATGTTTCTGCACATGTATCTTTAAGGATGGTCATTGGGCGATTGATCTCCTAGTTATTGCCTGAACCAAGCTACCATCCCCCCAGTATTGAAACAATTAGTTAAGCTGTTTTCATTTACCAGGTACCTTAAAAAAATTGCATAAAAAATAAGACATTTTTCTTGTCAGACCTACAGCAATTTCAAAACAGATTAAGATGCAACTTTTGAGCCCTGTCAGGTAATATCTCAGAGCAGCGCATCAAGGCCGAATTAAGTTCGTAGGTAATATCGTTTATGTTATATGTATCATTATATGGATGGATGGATGGATCAGAGCTTGGCCACAATATTCATGGAGATCAAATCAATAAACTAAAAGGTTTAGTGAACACTATGTGGTTTGGGTGTGATTACAACTATTTTTGTTTTACCCATAGCTAACAATGTTATCACCACAGCTAGCCCCATGGTGCCTAGCTTTTGCCTAGAGAGGACTAGCTATAGCTATCTAGCTACGTTATGTGAAAGCTAGGCAGATAATCATAATGACATTGCTGAAAGGGGTGCCTTTGCTAGGATAATGATGTATGCCCTAACGTTTATTTATGTTCATTAAACTAGAACATTTGCTTGCTATCCAAGGTAGTGCGTAACTGGAGATCATTTGCCGTATCGGGCCAGGCTCCTCTGCTCTGGAGAGGAGGAAAGCCCTTCTCGCCTAGCAATCAAAACAGGAGGTGTGGTGTTTTAATAATGGCTAGCTATGGTGAGGCTCACAGCTGTTCCGTCCAAACATTGATGCTCCTCTGCATCGTAAATAATCCATAAAATGTCAATGGTATAATCCTCCAAATGTCAAACAATGGCAATGCCAGTGATGTAGAAGCTAGGTTCATGTAGTTAACTGAAGCTCACCTGCACAAGTTTACACTGTAATGTTATCGGGACCTGCTTGGCAAGGGGAAGATCATTTTTCTGTTCGTCACTGTCCAAACTTCGAGCCTGGCCAGCCTGTGACATGCTATGTTTTCAGACGAGGGTAGCTGCTAGCTAGCTAGCAAACTCCATGCATAAAATAAAACAGGATACCCAAGAATGGATGTAAAACATTTTAATAAAGCACAAACAGGCGAGTACTGTGGCCATAGCCCACGCCAAATAAACCAACTTTTTCAAACGAGTGAACAACATTGCAAAATATAGGTCAGCCATGTCCCATCATTGTTCCCATTATAGTTTTACTGTTTAAGTTTACATATGGAGATAGGTCTAGCCCCTCAGTTTACAGGTGACAGTAGGTCATTACATCCAAATGTAGAGCCTAGCTGCCTGGGTCGATCACTACTGGTCTGCAACATTCATGTTTGGATTTTAAATCAATTACTTTTTCAGCTTGGGTTCACCATTTAGAAAGTACAGCATTTTAAAAATACTCCCCCTTTTTCAGGGCTCCAAATGTATTGGAAAAAAATCATATAATGTCCATGTTACGAACCCCCCCCCAGATACTACGTCTAGGGATATAAAAAGGGGGAGAAACGTAACATACAGTATCTGTATATGCGGCTGAGACCCGCTGGGGTGGTGGTAGTGCAACACACAACGACTGAGTAAAAATGAAAACAAGACAGATTTATTAGTAATACATACAACAAACAACCAGACAACACAGGGGAAACATAGAGAGGGAACTAAGGGGAGGACGCCAGACGGCGCCAAATAAATGAAAACAAAAATAACCCCAAAGCTAATATTCTAGTCCTATCTGTTCTAACTACGAAAAGTCTGCAGACATCTACAGTTGTTGTTTATTTGTCTTTTTGCCTAAAATCCGAAAGGAAATGAAAAGCATGTTCAATTGGATTTACATCTGAAGATTGACTTGGCCAGTCAAAAACTTTCTGCTTTTTGATCCTGAAAAACTCTCTTGTTGCTATGGCATGTTTTGGGCAATGACTGTACATGAATGGACACATTGATTAATTTCAATAATAGTAGCTTGTGTCGCTAATCCGCCAAAAAAAGCCGTACTTCCTCGTCACCATTTTGGTCTGTCTGCCCACTGAACAGGCTCAGTATTCGCTAAGTGATTAGTTTCAATATGGCCACGATATTTCATGTTATTTCATCAACCAATTTATTGTCAATCCCATCTAGCCCACTAAATCGCATTTTATTCTCCACGTAGCCTAATCATAAACATATTGGAGTTAGGTAATGTGAGAAACTTGAGTACTGCATTCGAAGTTGACTTAAATGGTAATGATTTGAGAAATGAATGAACCGTTTGATCCCAAGCATATCGATCACGAGATGACGGTAAAGTATACTTATAGAAAGACTTACCTTCAGACAGATTATCCACTTCATATCATCATCCGAAGTAAATTACCATCCCACAGAAAACATGGTCTAAATATCACCAAGAAATGATGCTGCTAACTTCGGTGTACTCAATGATATGTAGGCTAATTGTACAGTAATTATTCCTATGCATACAATTTGAGATGCAAGACGATAAATGCTAGCACAGCTCATCAACATCAAGATGAAGATGACATGCTGAATTACCTATGCATTATAAGTAGCCAGGCCATAGATCAATAGGCTATGTTGCTTAATTTGTCCGATCTTTCATGAAAAAAACGTTAGGCCCCCTCCACTAGTACGATTCGTACAATTATAAGCACAACTAGACAGCATTTTGACACACAACTGATCAGTTCAAACTATTGTGAAAATTTTTCGGTCATCTACTGTAGAAGTCTTCCTTGGCCTACCAGCCCGTTTGCGATTGCTGAGCTCACCAGTGCTTGCTTTCTTTTTTTAATGATGTGACAAACTGTTGATTTTGAAGTCTAAGGTTTTGGCCTCTTTGGTCCTCATGTTGACAGACACCAATAGCTCCAATAGGCAATAATTAAATCTATTAACCTATATGTAATCCATCACATTGATCCTTGATCTGACATAAAGTACACTCTAGCAGAAATTTGACTTATTGACGTAGTGACCTTTGGTGACCTTTAAGTCATCCATAAAAAAGTTCATAGTTCAGTGGAGTGGGTAGAGAGTTGGTTGGTTGGGTGGTTTAGAGTGGTAGAGTTGGTTGGTTAACCGGATGAGAATTACAAAAAGCGTAATAGTTTAAAACCTTTAATAGGTATCAGAAAGATTTTATCAGGGATAATGAAGATTTTCTGCGTAGTTGAAAGAAAGTGAGATAAGTTAGTTATGTTGGTTGATTGGATTGATGAATGGATAAAGAGAAGATGGATAGATGAGAGAGGGGAGGTATAGAAAGATCAAAACAGTTAAGAGGTTAATCAGTATGGGTTATACTGAGTGAAGCAGTAGTGACTGTTGAAAGGTTAGATATAAGGTTCAAAAGATAGTATGTTAGAAGGACATAGATAGAATGTTAGATCAATAGATCGATAGATAGGATGAGCCTGGGGTAGTTCAGTGGAGTGGGTAGAGGATTGGTTGGTTGAGTGGTTGATAGTAGTAGAGTTCGTTGTTTAAGTGATTGAGAGTGGTTTCAGTGGGTTAGAACTGGTAGCAAAGAGAGTGCATTGTTGTGTAATCATTCTAAGATTGTGTTCTGCAGGTCTCCTGTAGTTTTTATTTAAGAGTCCTGAAAGTTCCATAGGCAGTTGCAGTAACAAAGGAGCTCACAGAATGTTGGCCTAAATCAACATTCCACCATGTTAACCGGATGAGAGGTTTTGGAGTTACAAAAAGCTTAATAGGACATTTTGGCACATATTATGTGAATAGCTTAAAAGGTGTAGGAGTGGCAGTGGTTCAAAAATGTAGTCTTTTGGTTTCCATAGACCTCCATGTTAAGAAGTGCACATTCTAGTTTTTATGGTTTAAAAAAGTTTCATAGATATCAAAACCAAGTCATAGCAATGCGAGTTAGACCTCTCTGCTTGTTTTAGAGTTGGATCGGTGTGAATAGCTTAAAAGTTGTAGGAGTAGCAGCAGGTAGAAGAATTGGAATAATAATAAGTATGTCGAAGCTGAAGCAAGCCCACCTAATAAGGAAATATTTACAGGCCATGTTTCTTCTTTGTTACACAGTGATTGATAGAACAGGTTCAGGGAAATCTTTATACAATCTATGAATAATTAGGGTAATCTTTGTGATAGTGAACTTGATCACAGACAGGAAAACATATTTAAAGCTTCTATAACCTGTACCCAAAACATTGCCTTGTAACAGTGAACAATGAGAGGAAAAGAATCCTGTGTTACATGGACCGAGTGCAATCTAGTGCATTGGACTATATTGTGTTGTCCGTCTTCTATTCAATACTGTGTATGTCAGTGAATGTAGAGCTCATTCACTGTACTAAAAACAAATTCCACCAACCTAGGTTGTGTGGCAATAAAATAAACTTTTGTAAATTACTTAAATTGACAAAATGTAAATTACTATCATGGGAGAAAACATACATGAAGAGTATGAATTAGACTGTTTGAGAGAAGTTTTGAATCCTAAGCAATCTGCCCAGTAGTGAGTATGTTGTTTGTTCAGATGAAGTTATTGGTGCTGCTCATTTTGGATTTCCTGGCTTGCGGATTTTGACAAGCCATAACTTCTCATTTAAAATGTAGTTTTTGGTAATTAATAATAGCATGTGTCATGTGTATGCAGTCGTGCCTGGTGATGGACCCTTCTCTGAGGCTGTCCTGTGAGGAGCTGCTGGAGCTGCCTTACTTCCTGGAGGAGGGAGGGGCCAGCTGGGGGCGCGAGGGGGAACGCCCAGGGAGACGATACGACAAAGGGTCCAGGCGCAGGCAAGCAGGGGTATGTGCCTGTGCGCTGACAGAGTCCATCCATTCATACATGTCTTTAAACTTGTGTTTGACAGAAACTCTCTGTCTTCTCAGCCGCAGTATCTGCCTCAACTACCAAGCAGCAACATCTCACCTGCACCTGATATCAAGAAACTGGTCAAACACAGATATGACCATCACCTGCCCAACATCTGACAAAACCACTGACTCCCAGAGAGAAAACCATAATGACTATAAGAAACACTCTTTAATATGAATGTATGCTGTGCGTATGTATGCCTCTTCCTAAGAGGAGAATGCATTCCATGTAGGTGTGTGTGTGTGTGTGTGTGTGTGTGTGTGTGTGTGTGTGTGTGTGTGTGTGTGTGTGTGTGTGTGTGTGTTTTGCTAAAAGTGATAAAGAGAATGTTGCATATACTGTAGTTAATGTTAACAAAAGCATGATGCTGCAGAGAATTCCTACTCAGCACAATAGATATTATGAAATATTATTACCGGCGTGCCATCATCCCTTAGGGAAATGCAATACATTTATCTGTCTCATGCTTTACTCCATTTCAACCAACTGATGCAAATGTTTTTTTTCTGTACACTCTGTATGCACAATGATTTAATTATCTGTCTCACTGGACATTATGTACATTATCCATGAGATTCCAAGGGTTCATGCTGTTGTTTGTTCAATTAATCTTTACGAGAATATATATTTTAAAGGGTTACAGATTTGGTCACAATTTGTATACGTATATAATAGTTAATATACAATATATTAAGAAAATGAGGCTAAAGCTTTTATTTTTCCTATACAATGTATGCCTTTTACAGTGATAAGTAATGCATGGACATATACTACGGTGATGAGACACAAAGACACTGATATACTGAAAGATACATGTAACTCCTGAAACATGGCATGACTGATCAGCCTTGAACTCTCATCAAATTACAGTTCTGACTCTCCAGAATACATTACGTACACCACAGCCTGCCCACCCTTCATTCTGAGTGTTCCTGTCCTGCCGTTCAGGGAGTTACTCGCCGGGGGGTGCAGATGAGCTGGAACCTGCGGGGCAGGTTGGCAAAGCTGCTGTACTCTGGGTTGAGGTCCAAACTGTCAGGCCCCCCGGGGCTGGAGAAGGTGAAGCGCTGCAGCAGGGACACTAGGAAGATGAATATCTCCATGCGGGCCAGAGACTCCCCCACACAGGCCCTCTTTCCTGGGGAAGGAGGGATGTAAGTGTCAGTGCCAAAGAAACCGCAGACATCATCGATAGAATAGGTTGATAAACAGCTTGTTTGGGAGAATTGAATTACAATTTCTACAATTACAATGTAATAACAATGTATTTTATTTGCTAAATATGCGGTTTTCACAAAAAGTAGTATTTCAGTATACCAACTATACTTCTATGATCAGAGGAATACACAACAACATGTGTGATGTTGATTCATGATTCTGTGCATTGCAATGACTGCATATCAGAATATGGGCCTAAGAGGCTAAAGTTAAAGCTAAAGGGAGCATAATTTGCATTACAGTATATTGTAAACGTCATTCATATTTCTCTCTAGAGAAAAGGTGACAATAACAACTGCACATACTGTATAGTCCAAGCTTTTGACATATTGGAAAATGATGTTGAGGTTGCCTTATACAGGCATATCCTCTACCTGCAGAGAAAGCCAAGAATGCTGGGCTCTTCTTAAAATTGCCATTCTGGTCCAGAAAGTGCTCAGGGTTAAAGGACCAAGGGGTATCCCAGTGCCGCTTGTCTTTAAGCACAGAGTGCAGCATGGGAATGATTATTGTGCCCTGGAAAAAAGGTTGAATGTGGTTGTACAGGATGTACAGTAGTATGTAGGATACAGTATTGTTTCTAGACATTTTCTCTGAATTATTGAAATTACATGTACTTAGTGCATAATAACTGTATTCCTAATAGAACATGATATGGAACCTGTGGAATGGTGTAGCCCCTGAATGAGATGTCTTTTGTAGCATAGCGAGGGATGCCGAATGGCACAATGTCCAGGAAACGCTGTATCTCATGGATCACTGCATCTGTGTAGGGGAGGGACTTTCTGTCCTCCATCTGTGGAACATGCTCTTGTCCAATCACTGTGTCAATCTCCTGCTGTATTTTCTCTTAAGTGATGAGACAAACAATCATAATACAGCTGAACTCCAAAGGTGAGGTTAATTATTTTGTCACATCGTTACCGGAATTGTTACCCGAATTGTTACCGGATTAGACAGTGGCATTCAGAGGTTCCTTACCCTGTATGTTTGGGTATTTGATGAGTATCATGATGGCATATCTAATTGTGGTGCTGGTGGTCTCTGTCCCAGCCAAGAACAGATTTAAGACTGTAGACACCAGGTTTTCATAGTGAAACTCAGAAGAGGGGTTGTTTTTCTCCTGGAAGACATATAGGAAGACAAGTAGTGTGGCCAGTAAGTGTTACCACTACCAGGCCAACACGTACAGTAACTCAGTAATGCTAATATGTCAGACCTGGTTGAGTTTGGTGAGAAAGCAGTCAATGTAGTCTCTGGGGACGGTTGGGCTAAGAGTTTCCTCATGCTCATGGATCTTCTTCATGACAAAGTCTCTCAACTCATCTATCTGGGCAAAAATGGTGTGTTGCTCTCCAGGCAGGCGCTCCATCAACCAGGGGAAAATGTTGTACATCTGTGGGAGAATAACTCAGGGTCAGAGGGTTGTACTGTGCCTTGGTCTCCCCTTTTCTCTCTCCATTCCCAGCTTGACCCCCATATTACCTGTCCCCAGGGGCTGCTGCCAAATTGCAGTGTTGTAGAGATTATGTTGAGTAGGTGCAGAAAGCTTTCATCCTTGTAATTGAAGCGCTGGCCAAACACCAGAGAGCAGATGATGTTGGACACAGAGCTGCTCAGGAAGAAGGTGGGATCAAAGGGTGTGGCTGCAGGAAGAGTGAGGTTAACAGACAGTGAGTAAACCAACCAAAAATGCTTCTACTAAATCCTATACACATTATATCACAAGACAAATTAGGTTGTATTTTTTGGCTATATTGTGTGATTTCTTAGGTTAGTCAGCCACCACTTATGAATCATCTGGTCTGGTTCAACACTAAACTCGCCAGACCTAAACCCCCTCATCCACTATCCAAATCATTATGTATTGACTGCCCACTTTGAGTATTGTTATTAACATTACTGGCCTTTACACAGACACACATACTATAGCCTACATAAACACGCGGGAGGAGATATCATAGGATGCTCATTGAAAACAAGGTCTAAATAGACTGAGAGAAAAAAATGCTTTTCAACATACAGGTATGATGAAGTGTGTCCCTTCTTCAGAGGCTGGTTGCCTGCTGGCTTCTATTCACATGTAATCATGCATTGATCATGCACATAACAGTTATTGTCTTTCTGTCTACAGTATGTGTGCGACCGATTATGGTTAAAATGGGTAAGCCATTCATAACTGTAAGCTCAGTTTCTATGCACCATGATGAGGGTAAAGACAGTAAGAATAGTGCAAATGGACCATGACACACCTTTCGTGTCATTTATCCGGGCTATAAGTTGTTTGCTCTCCTCCTGAATCCACTCCTCCATCCTCTTGCGGCCCATCCCAAAGTCTCTGAGTGTGGTCAGTGTGAAACGTCGCAGCTGCCGCCAACGCTCACCGTTACTGATGGCTAAGCCTGAGAGAGAGGTGGGCATTTTAATGTGAGACTGACCTTCATTTATATTACATGAACATTTTCAACAGAGCAACCCATACCTGTTCAAACAAGTAAAATATCAACTGTGCACACTAAGACATTATACTTTAAGATAATCATTGCAGCATTGTGAAACATAGATGGATTGATTGTGTCGAACTTTTTTGTTTACCATAGCCTCTGGTTACTTTGATAAGGAATGGGACTGGACATCTTCCTGTAAAGTCATCAGCTTGGTCCACCAGGGCTTCCTTCACAGTCTCGTTTCCCACCAGTACCACAGCCCTCTGTGACCCCAGGTACACCGTCATCACCGTCCCATAGCTTGCACTAAACTGGAGCGGTATTAAAGCAAGACACACTCACTCATATACCAAAGTTAAGGCACGCCCTCTGGTTTTGACTAGTGCGCAGGCATGCCTAATGAAATTGTTTTTCTAAGCAAAAACAAACAGAAAGCAATAACATTATTTCAATTAAAACCATGTACTGTGGGTTTTCGCAGAGTTACAAGGCAATGCAATCAATCCATGCTGGCTTACACACTGTACTCGACCAAAAGCAAGCACAAATAATCCGTATCATTCCCAAACTCATCTTTCACCTTGAGGAGGCTTTTGAAGGGGGCATGTTTGTCCAGCTGTGGCAGGTTGCCTATGAGTGGGAGTGCGGTGGGTCCTGGAGGTAAAAGATAGTGTCTCCTGTTCCTCACACTAAACAACCATAGCAGAACCAAGACCAGGCCTGCTAAGACCAGGGTGCTAGAGATCTCCATAACTACTTTTGATTTCCTTTTTATCCCTCTGTCTCTCTACACTACTGTGTTTCTGTTTGCTTTCCCAGTTGAAGAATGTTGATGCTTGCAGATAAGGGCTATATGTGTTGTAACAGGACTAGGACAGAGGTGAACCACATGGTTTGCTGACATACTGGTTTAGTTTGCCCAGAGTACACCTTTACCCCCTTTCTGCCTGTCTGCTAACATAAATAAAGCAGATGACGAAGCTATAATCTCAGTCAGTGTATCTGATGTAAATTAGTGCAGAGAAAACGAAAGAAGACCTTCTCTGGGATGTTTCTCATTTAGCTTGTTGTCAATTATGTTTTTAAATCCCAGCTAAACAAAGCCAGTGAAATTGGGTAATCTCTGATAACTAGACAGTAGACACTAAATAGGTGAGCTGTATTAAGTAATAGAATACTGAATACTGACTTTGATCAAGTCTATCAAATTGGATGTAGTGGATCACATATTTTCCTGCAAAGTTTCTCTTATCTCTAGGATAAAAGATTTCATTCATGAAATAAAAACATTGCTAATCATTATTCAGGTTTCAAAACACCCTGTTCAACAACTGCACTACATGAAGTGAACATGTATTCAAATTCAAGCAACTCAATTCAAGAGCAGGTAAGGTAATATAACCTAATTCGGGAGGGTATTATGCAGTCTGGATCATCCTCTGGGTATTATGCAGTGTGGATCATCCTCCTGAATTTGTATTTTTTGTCAAAGGCCAATCCATCAGAATTCTGGTGTCTAGGTCACCCTTGTACAGACAAGTACAGTCCCCATACTGTGAGGGGGTTTGTGGCAGAGCAAGGATGATTGGTAGAATGTTTAAAGGTGTCAGGAGTTACTAATCTTGTCAGTGTACCATGTGAGAACATCTGGCATGTGACAACATGTGAGCACTAAGATGGATTGATTATTTTGATGTAACACATCCAGAATCACACCTCCCTATCAAACTGCAGAGCAGCTTTTTCTATGTGCAAGTCATGCCCCTGAGTAAACAGCTTATAGACACACAGACACACAGTCATCATGACAGAATACTTTATTTCAAAGCTCACCTCAGTACTGCAGCTGATGAAAGGAGGTAAGTAGGGTGGGGAGCTCATTGGAGAAAGTAGGTCAAAGTGACAGAGGGAGGAGAGAATAAAGAGGAGTGACAGGATAACACTGCATTTATCTGATGAGAACAGATTCAAATTGGTGATGCTGTTGATGAGTGGATGAATCTATTATTTGAATTATTGAATAAAACAGTACAAAATGGGCAGAGGAGCAATCTCCAAATGTAGAACACATTATTGTAGACTTCGGTGTCAAAATGTTCTCACTCAAGATAACATGCAGTTAGGAATAATATTTACTGTAGCCTACATCTATAACACTTTACACTCAAAATATCCTATGGAATGGAAAGAGTGATACAGTACAGTGTAGGCCTTCAGTCTGAGTTAGGGTAATGCATAATTGACTAGAGGATCATGGGCTCAGAGCCAAGATGGACACCTTCATCAATTAATAGATAGCACAAGTAATTAAATAGTTAATTAACTTAGAATAGTCTCATAGGCTTAGCTAAAGATGAGTGGCTTCTAAGGGTTTTTGTAGGACAGTATTTTTCCGCCTAAAAAGCAAATCCCCCACAGTCGAATGCATCAAAATCAGAGTCTCCCTCAAAGTCAAAGCTGTTGAAGTGAGGGGAGTCGACTGCCTGGCTGCAGGCATGATAGGATCCCCCCGTGGCCAGCTCAGAGAAGCCTGTGTTGTGGGTGAGTTCTGGGGGTCTGGTGGTGATTGGGGAAGAGGGGGAGCAGGAGTTCAGGTAGCCCAGAGCAGAGGAGGCTGCCGCCCCTCCCATCAACAGACACACCGCTCTCACCGCCCGCGCATCACTACTGTTACCATGGCGAAGGCAGTCTGATGATCGGTGAGGGGGGACCACAGATGCACTCCTCACTGCTCGTCTGGGTCCATTGCCTGGATGGACATATATATATACACACAAACACACACACACACACACACACACACACACACACACACACATGCACACAGAGAGAAACACAGGTTTACTCCAAATAAATTGTAATTGGACATCTTTTACAGTTGGCTAAGCATGATGTAATCTCTGACCTATTTGGCCTCTCTCCCTAAGGGAACCGCCCCTGTTAGCGAGCCGTGGGGTTGGAGGGGTCCCCTCTGTTGCCTGTGGTGATTGGGGGTCCTTCTCACTGGGTGTCTCGAGAAGAGGATCTCTGTCAGTGATGCAGGGGGTCAGGCTCTGCTGTCTTTGCAGGATTAAGGGCGATGTCACACCCTAGATAATAAAAAATAATAATGATGTCACAAATGCAGTTTATACAGACACCTGGGTTTACTACTGTAAATCTTACTGAAGTGTATGTAAAAACATCAGCATTTGGACTATCAGCACTGAAATAGGTCAAGCAACAGTGACTTGCCTCTCTCACTTTCCTCAGCAATTTCAGCCACTGGCTGTGGAAGACAAAGGCAAACTGTTACATAATGCTTACATCATACCAGACCAAGGCTGAAATCCTGATAAAACGTCACTTTCAGACAATAGTAAAGAGCTCTAATCTGGTGTTAGAGATTAGACACCATATCTGTGGCTCAAGAAGCAAATCTGATTAGTGAGAAACAAGAGATAGAACTGAGTAGCATAGTACAGGCAGAGGCAGGGATGAAGAGCGCAGCGTCATGGCTTCCCTCTACTGACACTCACCTGCAGTCATCAGGGTTATCAGAGAGCAGAAGCAAGAATTTTTCCTGTGGCAGAATGAGGGCAAAACAACAGTCCCTCCGTCCCCCAGGAGGAAGCCGGGGCAGATCCAGGATCTCTCTGCCCTCCACGATGCCCTCGCAACCCCCTTGCAACGCCACCACCTGGTCTGCAGGTGACTCTGCATCGCGACACACCATCAGACTGCCCTCCACCGTGAGCACCAGGTATCTTTCCTTCCACTGCTTGAACATGAAGCCCCCTGGGACACAACAAAAACAATGGACAAATCAGAAATGATCAGCAAAGTTGTGCAGAAAGAAGACAAGAGATTGGGGACCTATAAAGTGAGTTATCAGCAATGTTAAGTGTGTAGGTAAGGAGAGGAGAGGAGAGAGGGAGGAATTCAGGGAAAGACAGTCCCAGATCTATAGTCAACATGAACAGTGTTATTGGGATGAGGTACCACAAGGAGACAGACCAGTGGGGGAGGCAGCGTCTCCAGGGTTTCGTCCTTCATGGACAGTATGCTCTCTGTAATAATGATAATAGATGAAGAGCCCATGTTGATGGAAGAGAATGTCTGCTCTATTTCTCTTTGGGATTAACAGGTGGATTATTCAGTGGTGTGGGGGCTCATCTGAACTGGCAGCTCTAACTGCACATGGTAACGGAAAACGGTAACACTGAGTAATAACTGATACCTTTAAGATTTCCATCCAACCATAAACCATCACTATTTACCATCCTAGCATACAGATAGAAAGAGACTGCAGGAGCAACAATACGAAAACAACTCTAAAAACAAACAACAAAACAGGCATGTTTTAATCAGTGAATTAATACAAGCAATCATGACAACCTAAAATGATATCCTCGAAAACAGTCAGTAAATTGGAAATGTAACCACTTTTCTTTTGCACATCACACATAAAAGGCAGTTTATCTGACACAAATTAAGCCTACTCCTGGACTAGAAAGCACTTTTAATGGATACTTTCCATGAACAGGGTCTTTAGTCCAAGACTAGGTTTAGTCCTGGGTTCTAGAAACCTGCTGATAGTTTACATCTGACACACAAGATGGAGAAGAGTTTCAGTCTTACCATATTTCCTGAGGAAGCCACCATGTACCCCTGCTGTGCTCATGCCTGCGGTCTGCCAAGCAGCAGGGATTTCAGTGAGAGGTAGAGGGATTGACAGAGAAAAATAGGGAGTGAGGGAGGGAGGCAGAAAGAGTAATCCCCACTATTTAGGCCTTTCTACAGCCATACAGTCATGAGTTATGAGGGGTTGGGGCTGTCCTCAGCCAACCAAACACCTCAGCATAAACATCACATGAGTGGGAGAGTCCCAAAAATAATCATGATAGTGATGGATAAATCTTGCCAGTCAGGTCCTTACACCAGATGTCAGATTCTCTCTCTCTGTGTTTGTTTACACAGGCACAACATGCAATCATAAACAATCTAATACACACAGACAAAATCCTTACAAAATCTTCTACAACCCTGTTTCACATCCCACAACCCATTTTTGCGCAACACAGCTGCCTGTGCACAACATCTTTCTACATCTCACATTGTCCTCTAAACCCATATGCCCTCAATCTCTATTAAAACCCTAATAATAATAACAATACATTTTAATTACATAGTGCTTTTCTAAGCCCCCCAAAGATGCAATAACCTTTAACACATCCAGATAGATGACTTCTAATAATTTTTAAGAACATCAAGTCATCAAATCCATTGTCCCTTGTCACCCAGCGGAGCATCCCCTGTGTGACCTGGGGTGGCTCCCAAACCCTGGGATCACATCCTAGCCTGTCCCCTCCTGGAGATTAAGGCACAGGGATTGTCATTCCTCCACAGCTGGAGTTTCAGGGCCACAGTGTGTGCAGACTAAACCAGATTTTAATCTGTGTGGACCTGGATAGGTAGCCTATACATCCCCATGTTTCAGACACCCTTGCCAATATTGATTGTTTTGAATGTCACATGTGGAAGAGGAGAGGGATTAATCATTGTTCCCTGTGCTCTCAGTACAGTAGTTACAATACCATTATGTAACACTGTGGCTGATGGAGAGATGTTGTTCTACCACCACATGGGAAATGCACTGATGGAGTGTTGGAACACTCTGCTCAGAAGTTCTAGTTTGTTTTGAATGGACTCCAATAGCCCATTTATGATCATTTATAAATGAATACCTCTTGTGGTGCACTTTATCTAACAGACAGGTCTACTTTGGTCTAATCCAGCAGGGGGCAGGAGAGCCTTGCAGAAGTTACATTTTATTTTGGGTGAATTGTACTCTTGCATCCTATTTGGCAGCTTGGGGTCTGAGTGGAGCCACGTCTGGGAGGGCATGGAAGGGTATAGTATGACAGATTGACAGTGTTTCCCACAGATATATATGTAATATCAAGGGGAAAATGACTGATGCATTACAAGTATTATGCCTGCTAACAAACCAGGTAGAGTGCAAAAAAACAATCCATAGACACATCTATAGCGTCTCTATTTATTTCTCTTTTGGAGGGGAGGTAACACTTTACATTAAGGTGCCCTTTGTAAAGAATGAATACGTTATGTATAAATAGTTTGTTATACAAACAGTTATAACATTAACAAAGAGTTATAACTAATTTAACTCATTTTTGTTGGATAGTCACTTGGTGGTAGCCAAATAGTAAGCTTACACTTAGGCTATCGAATAATTTTAACTATTGAGTTATAACTGTTTGTTAATGGTTTCTAATAATCACTTGTTTATAAACTAGTTATAAATGATGTATAAACCCTATATAAAGGGCACCTTAATGTAAAGCTACCCAATTTACCATCTCCATGCCCTTAAATCTGTAAAAGCCCAGGTACAACCAGTTTTACAGGATGTTTGGAGTAGCCTATTGAAAGTTTGAGTGCCCATCCCCCACTGCCATTCTCTGTAAAAACCAAAACATTCCCTTTTCCCTACTCTCCCAGTCTCAACTTTGTGTTTTTGAGCAGAACGCCCCTCATTCTTGCACAGGACCCCCTCTGTGACTCCCTCCTCTCTCTCTCTCTCTCTCTCTCTCTCTCTCTCTCTCTCTGCCTCTATCTGAGAGCAGTGAGAGCTCCATCACTCAAGCTCCTATTGAAAAGCGCAGATATACAATGGGGTCTTTCTCAGTCCCTCTCTGTCTCCATTAAAGACCCTGGGAACACAGCACTGTCCTCAGACACTTTTAAAGGGCCAGGCCTTCGCAACCTGAGCCTCTGCAGCTCCCATCATTTTCATGGGAAAAACAGAAATGTTCCCTGCAAATCAATTATTCATGAAGGCCATGTGAACTCTCCGGTCCCCCTCCCAGACAGAGCCTGCCTGCATCACCTCAGCTTTCTCCCTGTCCAAACATGCAGGATCTCCCTAGACATTCACTATCAACATAAGACAACAAGAGCACTGCTACAAGAGCACTCTATGTGTTAATCAGCAGCAGGACATTTATTTAGACTTCTGTGTCAAACTTTGTGTCTGCCTGCATGTCTTTCTTAACCTCTGAATGTATTAGTTAGGGTTAGGATTATTATATATTTTATGCCAGATTTTACTATAAGGTATCACTTGTATACAAAAACATTTGTTTAAAAATCTCATTTGAAAAATCTTGTTAATATATATATATTTATTTGGAATAAGTAAGTTTGATATTGATCTGGTTTATCAAATGATTTTTGCCGTAGAGACCAACAAGAGACATGGTATACATTTTTTCAAAGTTTGGGACAAAATCAGTGACTGATTGCATATTTAATTGATCGATTGCTAGGAAATGTCTCCCATTGTTCAGCAATGCCTTCCATGGTTTTACGCCACCAAGCTTCTTGTGTGCCATTTATACATTTTCTGTATATCTGCATGATTATTGTATTTACATTGTTTATTTAATATATGTTTTTAGGTATTTATTATATTGAGAAACTACATGCAGCGATCTATATCTAGACTGAGTGTTACTTTGTAGGAGGAAATAAGTGATTTACCATTCACAAGGTGGGGAAATCAGTAGGTAATTAAAAAGGGGAAAAGGGAATTGTCTTGAGGCAATAAGCAACAACATCCTCTGTGAGAAAAAGATCTGTGTTCTCTGAGCTCCAATAGTGGAACTCCACCCATCTACTTCCCGTCAATGTAAATTTATGTAAATGACGATTTCTTCAAAATAAGAGCACCCAAGTTAAATTTTATTTTGCATTTAACAAATTTACAAATTTACAAAAAAGAGCAGCGGAACAATACATCTTGTAGGCTGTGTGAGACTAAATGGCAATGAGGCTAGAGGCTGTGAAATGGTTGCATGTACACTGTGAAATGTACACTGTGAAATGGTTGTGGGGCATGTACACTATAAATTAGAATAATTTTAAATAATTATAAATTACCCTGTCAGTGCATTGTTTGTGTGACAGGGAGGGTGGGGGGGGGGGGTGGAAGTCCCAGAGTCAGTGAGAGGCAGGGGGCTTGGTTGTGAGCCCCACTGCCATGGGGAAGAAACTGTTGAGGTGACGTGAGGTTTTAGTCTTGATTCGGATGGAAGTCACTGGAAGAGGTTGTGACCAGGATGGGAAGGATCAGCGATGATGGCAGGTTGCAGCCGATGACCTTCTCGGCTGACCGAATGATCCACTGCAGTCTGCCTTTGTCATTGGCAGTGAGGGCAGCGAACCAGACGGTGATTGATGAGCTGAGGATGGACTCAATGATGGCCGTGTAGAACTCGACCATCACGTTTTGCGGCATGTTGAATTTCTTCAGCTGCCGCAAGAAGAACATCCTCTGCTGGGCTTTCTTGATGGTGGAGGTGATGTTCTCCGTCCACCTGAGGTCCTTTGAAATTATTGTCCCCAGGAATCTGAATAACTCCACAATGTTAACTGGGGAGTCACACATGATGAGAGGGGCGGTTGGGGCTGGGCTTCTCCTGAAGTCTACTACAATCTCTATAGTTTTTAGGGCGTTCAGCTCCAAGTAGTTCTGGCTGCACCAGGAAGCCAGGCTGTCAACTTCCTCTCTGTAGGCGGCCTCATCACCATGGGAGATTAATCCAATGAGGGTTGTGTCATCCGCGAACTTAAGGAGTTTGACAGAAGGGTGGCTAGAGGTGCAGCTGTTGGTGTAGAGGGAGAAGAGTAGAGGAGAGAGCACACAGCCTTGTGGGGCTCCGGTGCTGATGGTCCGGGGCTCCAAGACAAGCTTGCCCAGCCGTACCTGCTGCTTCCTGTCTGTCAGAAAGTCAGTGATCCACCTGCAGGTGGGCTCAGGCACGCTCAGCTGGGATAGCTTGTCCTGGAGGAGAGCTGGGGCGATAGTGTTAAATGCAGAGCTGAAGTCCACAAACAGGATCCTGGCATAGGTGCCGGGGGAGTCTAGGTGCTGGAGGATGAAGTGAAGTCCCATGTTGACCGCTTCGTCTACAGACCTGTTGACTCTATAGGCAAACTGCAGTGGGTCAAGGAGGGGGTTGGTGATGGCCTTGAGGTGGGTGAGCACGAGGCGCTCAAAGGTCTTCATTACCACAGAGGTCAGGGCGACTGGTCTGTAGTCATTAAGGCTTGTAATCCTCTGCTTTTTGGGAACTAGGATGATGGTGAATATTTTGAAGCAGGCAGGTACCATGCATTCAACCAGTGAAGTGTTAAAGATGTCCGTAAACACCGGAGACAGCTGGTCTGCACAGTGCTTCAGTGTGATCAGGGAGACAGCATCTGGTCCAGCTGCCTTGCGGGGGTTAGCCCTCAAACCCCTGCACAATCACTCCGCTCTTCCACCTCGGCTGCCCGCCTGGCACCGCCACCTTTACGTGGATGCAGCAGCCGTGCCACTCGGTCACGGCTTTTCACTGTCCTGGTGCCCCACTGGTGGAATGAGCTTCCCCCCACTGTCAGGACTGCAGAGTCACTACCGATCTTCCGCTGTAGATTGAAAACCCATCTCTTCAGGCTACATCTTAACAGTCCTTCCTAAGACCTCTTCACCGCCACTACCCTCCCTGTACTAACCCCAACCCCAACCCTTGAGACCTCTTCACCCCCACTTCCCCCCTGTACAAGTTCTCTCCTGTTAATAAATAATAAAAAATTAAAAAAATATATTAAAGAAAATCGGCTTCTGGCATTACGACTGCCAATGGCCCCTGGTGTGAGCACTGATTACTTTGTCTTATGATGACTGTTGGATAGATGATTCACTTACTTAAACAAATGTATTTGTTGTAAGTCGCTTTGGATAAAGGCGTCTGCTAAATGCCATAAATGTAAATGTTTCTGTTCTTTAACAGTTTGTTGACGTCTCTCTCCTGGGTGGAGAGAGGTGCGATGGGGGGGAGGGGGCTGTAGAGGTTAGTGTCTCTGTCCAGGCTGGGAAGAAGAGGTGTGATAGCTGTGGGGGAGGGTTGGTTTTGTGGGTCAGGGCTGCTCCATTGTCTGTCGAATCTACAGTAGAAGTCATTCACGTCATTTGCAAGTCTGAGGTCATCCATAGAGTGGGGAGAGATGGAGGAGCTTACGGCACTGGCGAGAGGACAGTGGGAATACCATGAATGCAGTCTTATGTGTTTTATGGAGACATGGCTGCAGGACGTTATTCCCGACGCAAACACCACCATCAAGGGTCTTCAGACAGTGCGGGCAGACCGTGTTCACCATCAGTGCGGCAAAAAGCGAGGCGGGGGAGTTGCTGTATTTGTTAACAACAGACGTGAAATCCTGGCCATATTCACTGAAGGAAAGCGTCTGTAGCCCGGACATTGAACCTTTGGCAGTAGGACTACGCCCATATTATTTGCCATGTGAGTTCTCACATGTTATTGTTGTGGTTGCATACATCCCACCCTCTACCGATGTGGAGGCAGCGTGTGAGACTATGCACGCTGTTATCGCAAGACTACAGACCCAGCACCCTAGTGCATTCATTGGGGATTTTAACCATGTCACCCTGACAAAAACACTGGCAACGTTCTCCCAGTTTGTGAAGTGCCCCACTAGGGAGAACAAAACACTTGACCTGTTATATGCTAATGTGAAGGATGCCTACATCTCTACAGCACTCCCTTCACGGGCAGATCGGACCACAACCTAGTCCACCTCAGCCATGTATGCAAATCCATGTATGAGCCTCTAGTCCAGCGGCACTCTGTGACCACTAGGACTGTGAGGAGATGGACACTGGAGGCTGATGAGGCTCTGCAGTACTGTTTTGAGACAACGGACTGGGAAGTTCTCTGTGAGTCACGTGGGGAGGACATTGATGGTCTTTCACATTGCATCTCGGACTACATTAACTTCTGTGTGGACAACACCGTACCTTCTAGGAGGGTGCTGTGTTTTCCCAACAACAAGCCTTGGATTACAAGTGACCTAAAGGCCCTCCTCAACGACAAGAAGAGAGCCTTCAGGTCTGGTGACAAGGAAGAACTGAAGCGGGAAGCTCAAGGAGAAGCTGAAGGAGAGCAGGGACACCTACAGGCGGAAGATGGAGGACAGTCTGCAGGACAACAATACAAGAGAGGTGTGGAGCAGCGTGAGGAAGATCACCGGCTATAAGCAGGCTAATGACCCGCAAGTGGCTGGAGATCTGGACTGGGCCAACAAGTTGAACCAGTTCTTCAACAGGTTTGACTTGGGGGCTCATTGTCTTCCTCACCCCAGTTCCACCAACAACTCTCCATTCCGTCCTCCTTCTCCTTCTCCCAGCTCCTCCAGCCCTTCTCAGCTACTGGACCAGCCTCCCATCCCCCTGCCCTGTCTGGACCCATTCACACCTCTCACCTACCCCTTTGTCCCATCCAGTACCCTCTCCCTCTCCAGCCCCTCTGACTCCATTCATACCTCCCTTCCATTCCCCTCTTCCTCCAGCCTCCTCTTCCTCCTCCACCATTTCCTCACTTCACAACTCTTCAGCGGCCCCCATCATTCTGCCCCCCAACACCACTGCCACAGCCAACGACACCTCCACCACTCCCCGCTCCAGTGTCTTCATCAGTACGGCTCAGGTGAAGAGAGCTGGGGAAACTCCGCACCAGGAAGGCTGCGGGCCCTGACAGTGTGAGCCCGAGGGTGCTCAAAGTCTGCGCGGACCAGCTGTGTGGAGTACTCCAGTACCTCTTTAACCTGAGCCTCAGTCTGGAAAAGGTCCCATCAATGTGGAAAACATCTTGTCTGGTACCGGTACTAAAGAAAAGGAACCCCAGTGTTCTGATTGACTATAGACCGGTCGTCTTGACATCTCACATCATGAAGACCATAGAAAGACTGGTGCTAGTACACATGAGGCCCCTGGTGAAGACAGCCTTGGACCCCCTGCAGTTTGCCTCCCAGGCAGACATTGGTGTGGATCATCTACCTGCTACACAGAGCTCACTCCCATTTAGATAAGGCTGGCAGCACTGTGAGGGTCATGTTCTTTGACTTTTCCATGGCATTTAACACCATACAACCCTTACTACTTGTGGATAAGCTGCAGAGGATGCAGGTGGACTCCCTCATTGTCTCCTGGATTACGAACTACCTGACCAACAGGCCACAGTTTGTACGGCTGCAGGGATGTGTGTTGGACTGGGTGGTGAGCAGCACTGGCGCCCCCCAGGGGACAGTTCTGGCTCCCTTCCTCTTCACCCTCTATACCTCTGACTTCAGGCAGGGATCAATAAAGTAAGTATCTATCTATCTATCTATCTATCTATCTATCTATCTATCTATCTATCTATCTATACTTATCAGGTGAGTTTGACTCTATAGCGATGTCATTGCAAATGTTGCTGGCTATTTACTGCGGCCATACACCTCAGAGTGCCCAATCTGCATGGTGAAGGACACATATAATGGACTGTACAGAACAGTTTTTCAAATATTTCAATACATCTCTGGTACCACTCTATCCGGGAGCACTTCTAGAATGAATATCAGGTGAGTTTGTATCTAAAGCGATGCCACTGCAAATATTGCTGGCTATTTACTGAGGCCATACACCTCAGAGTGCCCCAGAAATTCTTATTTACATACATTTACATAAAACTAAGAGTCCTAGAAGATAAAAGTTAGCCTTTTACCTAAAACAATTAAGAGGTTACTCACTATGGGTTATACTGAGTGAAGCAGTAGTAACTGGTGAAAGGAAGAAAAGATGATGCTCGGTAGTTGAAAGCTTAGATAGATACAAGGTTGTAAAGATAGAAGGTTAGATAGATAGTATGTTAGAAGGGCATAGATAGATAGGATAAGCCTGGGGTAGTTCAGTGGAGTGGGTTGAGGGGGAGGGTAAATAGCCAACAACACTTGCAATTACATTGCTTTAGATTCAAACTCAACTGATATGCATTCTAGAAGTGCTCCCAAGTAGAGTGGTACCAAAGATGTATTGAAATCTTTGAAAAATAGTTCTGTACAGTCCATTATATGTGTCCTACACAGTGTAGATAGGGCACTCGGGGGTGTATGGCCACAGTAAATAGCATTTGCAATGACATCGCTTTAAACTCAAACTCACCTAATCCGTATTTTAGAGGTATTACAGAGTAGAGTGGTACCAGAGATGTATTGAATTATTTGATAAATAGTTCTGTACAATCCATTATATGTGTCCTACCCAGTGCAGATTGGGTACTTTTAGTTGTATGGCTGGAGTAAATATCCAGCAACATTTGCAATGACATTGCTTTAGATTCAAACTCACCTGATATGCATTCTAGAAGTGTTCCAGAGTAGAGTGGTACCAGTGATGTATTAAATTCTTTGATAAATCGTTCTGTACATTCCAGTTTATACAAATATAATAGGCATTACATGTACTTCCACCAATATGTACATTTTAAAGCTCAAAATTACTCTTTTCAGAATTCTATATACTTTCTGTTGGGTAAAATAAGAGAAAATATTGTGATCCCATCACTTTCCATTCATGTTTTAACTCGCGCTTTTATTTTGAAGCCGCGAAAACCGCAATAAGCGAAACTGGAAGTCTTAATGGAGCTAGATGGAGCTTATTGGAGCTCAGAGAACACAGATGAGAAAAAGACAGACACAGGAGGAGGGAGAGAGATTCAGGGGGAGGAGGGGGCGAGAGAATGGAAAGAACTTGCGTTAAGGAATTTGAATCCTGTTTGAAGGGGGAGAGAAGGGAAAGAAAAGGACCAAGTGACTATCCGAGTGAGTCGGCGACTGGTGGGACTAAAGAGAGGGAGAGAACTGTGAACAACAGACCACAGGAAACACTAAGTTTAAAATACTGTGACAGCGCCAATAATACATTTCTAACAACTTGATTGGTGACTGAAACGTTTTGAGACCCTTTTACTGTGGGTTTCACTCGTTGAGTTTAGACAGCGGACCATCCTACTTCTGTGGAAATGTGTGAGAGTATTTTAACTTTGGAATTTTAAAAATGAGCCACTAAAACAGTCTATTCACCAGCGGCATCTCAAGGACTGTATCGAATAGGATTCTGATTCTGTTGTTGAAACAGAAAGAGAGAACCTGGAAAAGAGAGAAGACATGAAGTTGTAGCGTTCATACCTTTGGAAAATCTAAACCACTCAGTCGAAATTAGCCTGTAGTTGCAAAACAAACTTCTCACATTTTTCTGACCAGGGCTGGTGTGAGTGGGATGCGGTGATGCGGACTGGTGCTGTGTACTTTACGTTAAAAGTTAGAACCCTGGATTATTTTAGAGGTGCTCTCCTTAGAGGAACTACAATGGAGAGCGGTTCCAAGTGGTTGGTGCTGTTGATGGCGTTTTTACCTGCGTTGTTGAGATCGGGAGATGCAAGTTCTTTGACAGGTTAGTATGGGACAAAGACAATAATTGCTCCGTCTTTATTTAGTTAGTCACATTAAAAACTATACAAATTACAACAACAACAATAACAACATTTTGTCATTAAATCTGCTAATTTGTTTTTGAAAGGGGAGAACTACCACAACTGGAAACTGCAACATCTGGCCAATTATGGTCTACTCTAAAACACAGCATGAGCTAAAGCTCATATATGTGGTTGTTTTGCGATAGACATATATTTTTTCTTTACATAGTATTATCAGGTGTCTTTTGCAGCAACAACATTGTGAGCTTGCATGCATGCAAACTGTAAGAAAATGTGTCCAAAAATGTTCACAACAATACTCAGGCGTCTATAATGTGTCTATGATATGTGCACTTTGGCAGTTTTTCCCTAAGTCTTGGGAGCAGTGATTATTGTGCATTTATTACACTGCTCTTTATCATAAGTTAATTAAAGAGAGGTTTTAAAGCTGTTTCATGTGTCTAACAATTAAACAAATTTCAGGCATGTGTTTTGAGATCACTTGTATGCCTGACTGGTATGTTTTGGAGGGGCCCCCACCTGTTAGGTCATGTGTTTTGATCATTATGGTTGTCAAAGAGAAGGAGCCATACCTTTATCCTCAGGAGAGATATGATCTGGAGAGAGATGATTGGATATTGATGATTGGTATAATTTACTCAGTCTGATTCTTAACTTCACAGAGGAAGTTTTGCCCTGTGTTGGACTGCCTTTAGGTTGATGCTAGAGTTGTTATTTGGATAGAGATATAAAGGTGCGGGTGGTGTGGTGGGGTTTATGGGGGTGTAGGGGAAGAAATGCAGAATACTTAGGCTTGTGAGTCAGAGCCAGGCGGGTTCAGACCAGTGAAATGATGGATGGGGTAAGGAGCAAGAGTGGAGGAGATAAAGGTGGGAGGGGAGGAGGCATAATGTGCAGTGATGAATCCAGAAGAATGGTATGAAAAGAAGGGTAAAAGGATGGGGGGAGGGAAAGGCTGAGAGGACTTGAGTTATGTGACATGAAGAGCTGGAGAGATAAAGGGAGTGGGAGAGGGAGAAATGTATGTTTTATTTAATATATTTGCAGTATGTTCTTGTCCCTTGACATTTAAGATCTGAGTGTACTATGAAAGAGAGTATCGATAGGAGGAGAGATGGGATGAAAGAAGAGATAAACACAAAGAGCATGGAGACTAGAGGAACAACAGTTAAACTGTTAAAAATTAAGTCACTGGAAAGTCACTGAAGACATAACCATATGCATGCACACACACTCACATGTGTGCACACACACATGTATGCAGAGATATATATATACACATACATATTTGAATATAGAAGTATGAGGGAGAAGTATGCCACATTTGTTTAAAACAAATGACATGAAGACATGACTGGGCAGGTTTCTAAAAGAAGTCAAGCTAAAAAAGCCAAGCTAAAAGATGGAAGAATGATTTAATAATGATGATGATGATGATGATTTAATGCCAAAGATAACATAGAGGCAGATACTTGGTGGACCCCTTCATTTGACAGCAGCCCTGTCGGGGTTAGAGGATAGAGGTTAAAGGTTTGAGGTTGGTCATGAAACAGACTAGGTTGGGTTAGGGTTAGGGTTAGGGTTAGTTTGAGAAAATATTTTGAAGAGGTGAGTTAGTGTGAGGACTGATCAGGAGGATATGTGTTACTTTTTGTTCACAGGACAATGAACACAATGTTTACATTTAAGAAGGTATTTCATCATTTAAACTGAAAAGTGGAATTTGCCATTTACAAAATAATGTGTGGTATTTTCATTCGATAGCGAAAGAGTGAAAAGGAGAAAGAGAAAAGAGAAAATGGGAGATTTTACTTTAGACATTTGCAGATGCCTTGGCAAGGGAGCAGCAAACCTATCTGTCCTGTTAGGGAGGCATTTGAGGAAGTCTGAATGTGTTTAGTGTTTGTGTTCAGTAGCTCCTTGTGCTCCCACACTGTTGGTGCTATATTACAACCAACCCTCCTCTTACAAGGAGCCATTGTTCCAGTATCAGCTCTCTGTCAGGTCAGCTCTTCTATCAGTCAGGGCCATGCATTGGCTGGACTAACCCAGCAGACAGAGCAGGGGATAGACACAGCCTGAGTTACCTACCATTATCATTTCTTACCAAGGCCAAGAATGTCTCCACAGGATACCAAAGAAAGACATATCAAAGCATTGCAAAAAAATAAAAAATTAAGTAGTACTGTCAGATTAGATAGAGCAGAACCTTTTTTCACCATGATTACATATTAGAAATTAGAAGAAAACTACAGCCTTTATTTGCAATCTACCCTTGTTGTGAATGTTGTGTTAAAAAAGGTTGTACATCAAGCTCATCATGTCCTCTGCGTTCTCCCTTTCTGAATCAAAGAGCTGCAGTTTGTCCGGAGCCCAAGCAATGTGACCTCTTCGCTGGGCAAGCCTGTGGCATTGCATTGCACTCTACAGGGCCGCGATTGCGAGGAAGACCCTCCTGATGTGGTATGGAAACGTGACGGCCAACCCTTGGAGTATGCAGACACCAATCAGGTGCAGGTCCCTGTCAGCATAGACAGCTGGATGGTCATTAGCACACTCAGGTAGGTACTGATCTGTCGCTATGTCTGTTCTGACTGGCTTTTTGCTGCCTTGTCTGATATTACTCATTTGCACTACATGGGGAATTAGTTAAAACATGTTTTAAATAGTAATTGTCTGTGCGTACAGGATTGAAAAGGTCCAGCTCTCTGACATGGGGTCCTATCACTGTGCTGTGATCTCTGAGGGCCAGGAGACACTTTCTGTGGAAGGGCACATCCAGTTGGAAGGTGAATGGGTCGCAGTGACCCCCTACACACACACACACACACACACACACACACACACACACACACACACACACACACACACACACACACACACACACACACACACACACAGTATATTTCTCAATATCGCAGTGTGAAAAGCCTCAAGGTCATCTGGACAGAAAAAAAACAACAACAAGTGGAAAATAATTTAAGTGGTGAACACTGCAATTGTTACATGAATCTCCTTCTCTCTGTTTCAGGTCTCCCTCATTTTTCTGTGGAGCCCCAGCACATGTCAGTAGTGGCTAATGTCACCCTCAGCCTGCACTGTGTGGCGCACGGGCCTCCAGAACCAGTATGTGTCATCTGGCTACAGGACGGAGCCCCACTCAACTTCCTGACCGATGCGGTGGCTCTGTCACCCTCTACACTCAACATAACAGGTATGGAGATACACCCATTAGTACCATAACACTGAACACCATAATGTAGCCAACTTAGTTACACTCTTTATTACTAACCATAACACTCCACTTCACTCAACTGTTCAACTTACCCACACTTCCCTTACACACTCAAACAATCAAAAATTAATCAGTAATTGTTTGCCAAATGACCTAAGAATCATTTCTATATTTGTAGGCCTACAAGACAAATATCTTACAGATAGAAAAAACAAAAAAACAAAAACAAACATTTACAGGCATTTGCAATAGTATGCTTGTGTCTCTTTACCTGTAGCCTAGATATATGAATAGAACTATATAGCATACTGTACAGTATGCAACAATGATAGTTTCAAAGTCTCAGAATTAACCAACTAAACACACACACACACACACACACACACACAGACACAGACACACAGCCTCCTCAGAGTGTGCAGGCTGCCTGGCATAATGCCAGTGGAGGGCTCCAATGAAGAGCTGCCCTATGGTTTTGTGGTTGTTGGGCAGAGAGAGAGCTGTGGGTAAAAGAAGGAAATAGGGGGAAGGAGAGGGGCAGAAAGGAGGGAGGGGGGATGAATGAGGAAGATAAAGGAGAGGGGGAAAGAAGAGGAGGCCACTGTTGCTGTTTGAAGGCAAACCACACTGGCCTGACAGATATTTGGTGTGTGTTAAGTCCAGATGTAGGGATGACAGGCTGAAGAGGGTGAGTCACTGAGGGTAGACAGAGAGGTGTGGTGGTGGTGGGGGGGGTTGACTCACTAGAGCAGGTTTGCTGTTGCTGACCAATAGCCTATAACCCGGGTACACTCACAGCCTCGGAATGGGCAGCTGCTCTGGCAAACCTTAGATCTGACCCACCACAAAAACAAATATTCATTCATATATAGGTCCATAAAGAGATATGGTACAGTACCCGATTCAACCCATAAGGAGCCACAGCAGAGATTCCCACTTCTTCAAATGCACCAATCCACAGTAACCCCAGCCAAACTCCCCCACAGAAAACATTTCTGTGGCGCTCTGTCAGTAATCATATGTAAAACCTTAGATAAGAACATGTGCCACCGGCAGTCACAGTGCTAGAGAATGGAAGAAAACAAGTTGTTAGGCCAAACAAACTGGATCATGGAAGCCTGCTTCACTTAAAAAAAACATATAAATTATTATTAATATAGTTAATGCATCGTTTTTTGATCGGACCAGTCCAAAGCATGGGCGAAGTAGGCGATCGCTTATGGCCCCCAAATTCAATTATTTATTGTTGTATTATTTTCTAGTTATTATTTTTGCCATGTATGAGCCACGAATTCGGGCTGCTTATTGCTTCAGCGCAAGCTGTTGGTGCGACTAGCAGCACAGCGAATGGAATTTGAAAGCCGTGACAGCGGAGCAAGCAGAACTTTGATAATTCAAAGTTAGGAATCTCAGAATTAGTTTAGACTTGTATAGAAGGCAAGATGACCCTATTAACAAAACTACAGATTTCATACTTTGTATCTCAACTAGCTTACAGCTGCGTTAGTGCTGTTTAACGCAAGATAGACACTGGCTGGCGGAGGTCTGACTGAGGTACAGGGGCAGTATTGTATTTTAGGAAAGGCAGAAGTGCAAGTTATTTCATCATTAGGCTCCAATTAGCCTCTTTTTACAGGCGATGTATCTCCGACACAACGCCTGTTATCTTTATATTGACATTCTGAGGTGGAGACCCAAATAAAAGATCCAATGTGATTGGATCTTCCTCGAAACACAGAACAACATTCTATTGAGCCTGTGAAGGCTCCTCCCTCACCCGCCAGCGAACATTTTAAGGTCGATTGTTGTTGAGATCACGTCCATCTCCGACAGCAAGGACCAGCAGATAATGTGCCCAAAGTAAAAGTTTGCTGACCCTTGAGGTCGTTGAAAAGACGTCTTTTTGAGGTTGTTGTTTCAACGGTCACATTTTAAACCCATTTCAACATGCTATATTAATGACACTTTAATACAATTCTCCCTTTCTACTATCTTTACCTTTATTTTTATATCATCTTATATACTACCACTATACTTCTCTGTACTCCACCATACACATTTTTATCAACACATAATTAAGAATACACAGTCAATCCTCAAATCAATCCCAACTCAAGTTGTTATTGAAACAATAACATGATTTTAATAACGTTTTAGACCAATGTCCTTCTGAAATTGATGGATCTGCGAACTATCAAAACCTGCGGATCAAACAAGCAGCAAGTTTTAGCAGCACGAAGATGACATCGCCATAGAAACATAATTTTGTAAAGGCAAACAAATATGTTATGTATCTGCTCCACGCACATCACATGCTTTGATTAGGATTTCACCAAGTATATGCACGGTCAAATTTCAATCAAATAATATGTTGTCCGATTTTGGTTATGGGACATAACATACAGTAGTTGCTTATCTAGCTTAACCTAGCTTTGATTTTACAACGCCACACGCCATACTTTGTGACTATCATTACTCCAGCTGGATTTAGTTTTGGCTATCCAGTGAGCGAGAGTGCTAAATGGTAGTGTACTAATAAGACCGTCTTTACTAACATAGAATGTATAATTATGTTTCCAGCACTCCATCAGATCAAACAATTCCCCTTATTTGCACAGAAAATAGTTAGACAATCTAATAGTGTACCTCTTTTGTGTGTTCTAATGTGAAAGATGCACGTCACGTGTTCAGTTCTTAACAACACACTTCAGCAAAGTAGTGCCACCTGACAGGAAGTGGTAGTGCGCCAAGAACGTTGATAAGTAGGTCCCACTAGACATGTCCATTAAATACCTTTAAACCGTTTTTGGGGAACATTTATTTATCTAATTGCAGCATCTATCTCAATACACATTAGGTTTCAGGTCAAACATGGCCGATGTTTAAATAGCAGGATTTTCATTAAAGCCACAGTCTTGTCATTTTCCAAGTAATTTTAAAGAATGTATACTGTATAGGCCTACCCCTGGATAGCCTATCGATAAATATGACTTGTAATGACTATTATTCAATGTGTAGATGAATATGTAATGGCATGGTTTTGCACGCAATAAAGTAGGTTGATTAGGACTCTGACATCCGTCATGTTATTCTCTGAAATCTTAATTTTTGCAATGCACTCATCCACATCTCTGATGTTAAAAATGCAGTGATTATAAATAAGCAAGTAGGCTACAGCTTAAACTCTTCTGGGAAAATATAAAACAGCTGTTATGAATGTGATGTGTGAGACATAGCAAGTAGTCTTGCGTAACCGTAGCTTCAAATTGTGTAGTTCACACGCCTCTTTTGGGGGTCTGGGGAATTTTAGATTAGCAGATCTGGCTTTGATTGAACTGGACAGTGATGCGAGAATGTGTTCACAATTTCATGGGATGTTACATTCCAATAACCCTCCCCCCACATGCCTGTAGAATGGTTGTTTGTTGTTATGTGCCTCGTCTTTTCCGGTAGGACTATTGTTGCCTATGCTAGTTTGCAACATTGAAGAAAATGGAAGATAACCTGAAGGAAAAACTGAATTCTGTTTTTTCGGGGCTCTGCCCAAGCAAGGTATTTGATTAGTTTAACGTCTTGCGAGACGTCACTCATTTCAAACGGGATTCCACCCCTTTGTAGCTACTTTCTTCATAGGTATTTCCCAGGCTTTCCCAAATAGCAAAGCCTGGTCTCAACGAGGTTATGTAGCAAGCAACCAGTGTATTTCCCAAACCTACTCATATTCTTTCAATAAATCTCGTTTAATGGATTGAGAAACGTTTATTAAGCTGACTCATCATATAGGCTTACATAAACCAACACGGCGACAAATCCACATGTCTTCCACCTTTTGAATTAATTGCTAACCATTCCTGTTGTTGAACGAACTACGTTGTGTCAAGTTAAGACATCCGAAATTCCAAGTAAACCAGGCTGATCTTGTAGGCTACACCTTTATTAGGCTATGTTTATTAGCCACTTAATTCAAATTACATTTCCAATTTGCATCAAATTGAACATTTCTTGATCAGATGTGTGTGTACGGAATGATATTAAGCATGGTGCACACTCAGGCTGCTACTGTACATGGTTGAGCATGAAACACTTGTTCAGCTACAAACAGGGCACATTACAAGCTTTGATCCTTCCGCACGTGAACTAGATCTACTTGGACAGGTGTCAGACATCGAATTGAGCAAACACCGCAACATACTCGGTTTAAATAATGTCGAGGCTAATCTCTTTTTTGCAAATGCGATAAATTGTTACCAGGGCAGTGAGTTATAGGCCATTACCGATAGTTCTATTCCGAGGAACTTTCCGCAATTTAGCCGCTAACATGCTAGCAACGTTGCAAGTGACCCAATATAAGTATTTAATAATAATGTTCATGTTTATCCATCTAAGCTGGATATTCGTACACTCGATACACTTTTATACTGTTTGTTTTTTTCGCTCGCTCGGCTCACTTTTCTGAAACGAAATCTGTTACACAGTTAATCAGGTTTCTATGGCCTTAGTTGTTGTTTTTTTTCTGTTTTTTTCTTGCTCGACTATTTTAAACTCTTAAACACAAGCACTAAAAAACAACTCGCTTGGGCATACAAGTGCACTTTGACATTCTGAGACAAACGTGTTGGTAGCTTTCAGCACACATGACTTTCACCCAGTGAGTGTTGATGTGCGGTGTGTTGTCTTGAAGTTTGCTGATGAAGAGGAATCCGAGATATTGGAGAAGGAAGGAAAGTGGAGGAGAGTGGCGCAACCGTGTGTTGTTCAAATGTGCAGTTCATTCACCCACAGAGTCAGTGGTCAGACCCCATCCCTCCCTCCATCTCACATGGCTCGAAGCCCCTATCCTCTTTCCAGCCACCACACAATGGTGGCATGGTCGCATCAGCACAACGCATCACATTGTGTGCTTCACAGTTTGTGCATGCATGTGTGTGTGGCAGTGTTGTGCCTTCAGAAGATGTTTATGTGATTGAGTGTGTTTATGTGTAACTTACATTAATGTCATGTGTCTCTGTGTGTGCGTGTGTGTCACTCTTGTAAGTGTGAATACCCTCAGAAAGCAGAAACAGGAGTGTGTAGCTCAGCTCTTTCTAGACCTGATTCACATATATCAGCTTGACCGCTTCCTTTTCCCAGCTAGGTCGATCTCACTCAGATGCACTCTTGTATAAACAAAAACACATTCTACAGAACAATTTTTTATCCCCCTGGAGTCTGGTTCCTCTCAAGGTTTCTTCCTCCCTGGGAGTTTTTCCTTGCCACTGTGCCCTATATTTTTCTCCCTCTGGGGAGTTTTTTGCTTGGCTTGTTTTTTGGGGGTCTATGGTTTGGTATTAGATCATATTGTTTGTATTGTATTTATTGTTTATATTGTTTAGTATTGTTTTTGTTGTGAAGCACTGCAACATTTGTCTATGTAAAAAGTGCTATACAAATAAATATGATTGATTAATCACTTTTTATAGATATATCGCATAGCCTTCTGGAATCTTGAACCTTGACTAAATCCTGAGTCCTGAATTCTGAACTTTCTCCTCCTCACACCATAGACTGTTAAACTGGGATTCTCTTTTTGTATAACGCCTGTAGTTCTGTTTTCATACCTCTGTGTCGGTTGGTTTCTCTATCCAGGTTTGAATAGGACCAGCACCTTCTCTTGTGAGGCCCACAACCGCAAAGGCGTGGCCACCTCAGGCTCCGGCACAGTCACTGGTAGGTGTCAGCCGAAAGGTGAGAAAACCAGACAGGCTGAACTGACCTGAATATGCCTGTTTGTAAACCTCTATGTCCCCCCAACCCCCTTCTCCCGCTCTATAGTCCTCCCATCCCAGCCTCAGAAGTTGAAGGCTGTAGATGTGACCAACTCCAGCCTGCGTCTGTCCTGGCTGCCTGGCTTTGGAGGGGCCTACCCCATAACCCTCTGCACCGTCCAGGTACAGTAAGACAAGACAGGGAAGAAAACTTAAATGCCACAACTGGCTGAAAAAAAGTGGCACATGTGCATTAAGTGTTTGATAGACACTAAAGTTTGTGTTGATCACGACCTTACCTTCTGTCAAACTGATTTTAGAGAAAAGAGCTCTCTTCTCTTTCTTCCTCTAACTCGTCCACCACTCCTCCCTCACTTCAATCATGTAGCAGAGTGGATTAGGTTTCACTCTGGGAAAGTGGCCTCTTGTACTAATCTCATGTAGCACCACTCCCTCCCTCCCTCTGTCCTATTATGCTGAGGCCGTTACAGCACGTACTGTAGTAGAGTGGAGGAACATTCTCTCCTGTAGCAAAGAGCAGAGCACCACCCCTAAACGTCTGGTTCTAATAAAGCCGCCCCTGCTGCACCCCTCTCTGCCTGTACCCCATGCTGCTACCCCCAGCTCCCCCACAGGGGAACAGCCAAGGGGCCAGCTACAGCAGAATGGGGAGAAATTTGAATTTAACGGCTCATTGTGTGGTAAACAGAAACATGAAAAAGCTACAGTGCAGAGGAATGAAAGACATTTATACTTGAAACAGAGAAATAAAGTAAGAACAGGAAAGAGTGAAACACAATGAAACAGATATACTGTAGAAAGAAAGAAAGGGAGGGAGGAAGGGAGAGAAAGACAGCCACACAAAACGGAAAAGGGCACTAACAGGTCTTGGAGGACTAAGACATGAGAGGGGAATTCTCTAGCAGTGTGACTCAGGAGTAAGCTGTGGAATTAGATTAGCTAGGCTTGTTTACTGGGCAGATTCTGATTCACTGAGTCAGGCATGACTCCTCACTCACTCACTCACACACACACACACACACACACACACACACACACACACACACACACACACACATACATACACATACACAAACCCCCCATGAACATTCCATTGTAACACCACCTCACCCATGACACAGCGCCTGGCAACCTGCTCCTCCACAAATCAGGCTTCTCAATCATCTCAGTTTCTACTATTATTGTGTAGGCATACATACCATCAGTCCATACATTCATACCTTGTCTGTACAACCAACCCTCCATTCATTCTTTCATTCCTCTGTTCCCCATAATGTTGTGTTTTTTACTGTATAGTGCAGTGCTCAACAACAAGCCCACCCTGTAGCACGCAGCTCTTTACCTCCAGTAGTGCAGTGCTGTAGTGAGTAACATAGTAGAGAACAATAGGGCAGACTGGAGGCTTTCATGTGGTTTATGATCTAAACAACTGAGCTCTTTTCACCCTTGTGTTCCTTCCGTTTAATAGTGTTAATAGAGGCTTTGCCGAGGCAGCATGTTCCTTCTCAGTGATGCTTTGTTGATTAGTGCTGTTTTCTGTACACCTCACTGAGCTACACTGCAGATGAGGTTTCAGGAATTGAAGAAGTTACGCACACACACACACACACACACACACACACACACACACACACTACCCTAAACCCAAAGGGAAGAGAGTGAGGTTAAAGACATAAAGAAGAGGAAGCGTGACAGATTGCTTCCCTTTAAGGATAAACCGAAACTTACTTATGCATATCAAATCTACATTCATTGTGCAATATGAATATCTCTTAGATCCAAAACCCTTATCCACATGATAACAGCTCTGACTAAGCGTTACATTAGAGATTCTAATGTAGGCATTTGTTGTTATCTCAATGTTCCAGGCCAAGCATTTAGGAGAGTACTCCAGTATGGGGCCTGATTACATGATCCACAACCAGAACATCAACGTCCCACCAGCCAGTCACCTAATCTCAAACCTGGAGCCACACAGCTCCTATGCTGTGAGGGTGGCCTGCCACAGCAGTCAGGGTGTCTCAGCCTGGACCCCCTGGGTGGAGCTCCAGACCAGCGAAGGAGGTAAGACCACTATGGAACACAGGGAGGATTGATGTTTATTCTTTCCCTCATGAACTGGTCTGTAGGATAACCTATTCTGAATTGGTCAGGGCAGGGGTTTAGTAATCTGACCTTTGGCACAGGTCCAAGTCCAAACTACCTGCGGCTGTGTTGACTAGATACAGTAACCTGCTAGCTCTAGAGGTAGTTCTTGACACTGTTGTGTCTGCTCTATGCTGAACTATGGGCTCAGGAAGGCTGAAGTCTGTCTGTAGTCTGTATCATTCTCTCTAAGTGGGTCAAGGCAAGCAGGCAGGCAAGCAGGGATGGTATGTTCATCAGGGCAGAGTCTCAGGCTGGGTAAGCAAGTTACAAGAAAGGGCCCACCCCTGTGCGCCCTCAAAATGGGCTGTTTACTAAGAATGAATGGAAGACAGTTACTGAACTACTTTGAGTTTACAAATGAACGTAAACTGTGGAGGTAGAGAAGGGAGGGAATGAGTAGATCGAGACACAAAGAAGAGAGAGAGACAGAGAGGCCAGAGTAATTATTTGGCTGAATGCTGACCTCATCCCATCCTCATATTGACCCACACTGAGAGAGAGGGACTGAGAGTAAAAGTAAAATGCAAGTAAAGCCCAATGAGTCCCACTTTTTTAGGTCAAAAACAGCTCCCCATTCTGACATGTGCCCCCGTTGACTGGAGCCTGTCACATATGGATCCATATAAGGAGAACCTGAACCTACAGTAAGCCTGTAAATTGTGGAGGTAGAGAAGGGAGGGAATGAGTAGATCGAGATTGAGAGACCGAGACAGAGACAGAGAGAGAGAGAGAGAGAGAGAGAGAGAGAGAGAGAGAGAGAGATAGTAATTTCTCAAGAATAGCTTTGGTTAGGCTATTGGTACTCTCATGGCTGTAATGTTAGGGCTATGTTTCAGTTTGAACTGAGGTGGGTTTTTCCTGCCAACTCATGGGGTCTGCATCCAGGGATGATGGGAATAAACAAGGGTACATTAAGCAGAGAGATATGCCATGGGAGAGATGGAGGGGGCTTTCCATGATGGAAGTTGCTTACAGTAAGAAGACATTACATAATAGCATTTCTAATAAACAAAAGGAGGGAGCAGAAGTAACTTGGTTAATAAGGGCATGGTAATGGAGAAGAGAGAAGTGGTTTTGGACACTTTTTACTGTTTTGTCTTGAAGGAATGTTTCTGTTCTTAATTCGTCCAAGCTCTCACTCTCTTATTTTGTATTTCCAGTGGAAAAAATCTTTCCCCCACTTAAATGCTATCATTTTGTGGCAAATATCAAGACTGATTTAGACAGTATTCTTTCATTCTTATTTTGGCAGGTCCCATTGCATTTCTTCCCAGTTTGAATACAGTCAAATGGTGAGAAAAAGAGAGATGATAAGAGCAGGAATCAAGTCACAGATATCTAAGGTCAGTGAGAAGGAGATAGAGAGATAAAGAAAGAGAAAGAGAGAGGTAGAGGTAGAGCAGGAGAAAGTGAAGACGGCTGAGCGATACTTTCCATGTGTTTTATTGTGGTCTCAGAAGACTTTGACAAATTCCCTGGAGGTTTCATTTGCAAAGTTCTCTAATTCTTTTACCTTGGTGACCACATGTACCCAGTGTGTGTGTATGTGTAGCATTAGTCTTCAGAGTTAACTTAAAGATAACTTGTTTCTTCTCCTTATCTCAAGGTCTTACTACTGCTACATCCCTCTACCCCAGTGCTCTATTTTGCCCTCTATTTCCCTCTTCCTCTCTCCCTCTTTCCCTCTCTCTCTGGTACTCAAAGCAGTTCCCAAATACTACTCCGGAATGTATTTCCTGCATCTCCAAACAAGCATAACTCGTTCTTTCTCTCATTCCTGTCTTTCATGCAAGTCCCCTCCTCCTTCCTCTATGTTCCCTTGTCTTTGACCCCAGATGACCTGTGATTTTACTTTCTAGAAAAAAGAGGGATGAAATACAGCCAGTCACTGTGGGAAAAATTAAGAGAGAGAGAGAGAGAGATGGTGGGAGTAAGAGAGGGATGGAATAGCAGGAAAAGGGGAGGGGAGGGGATGGGGGTGCCTTGAAAAAACATGCATCTTGCTATTTTCCCAAAGCCCACTTGTCCCCTAGGAATGAGAGAGAAAGAGGGAGAGGAAAGAGAACCCTAACCCATAACTGCAATTAGATTTTTAATGCAGTGTCTTTCTTTAATAATAATAATGATAATAATAATAATAATAACAATAATAATAATAATAATAATAATTATTATTATTATTATAGATGCAACCAGTGATTAACAGAGTCTAAGCCTCATGGCAAGGTCACGGGATCAAATGGCTGTCTGAGAATAGTCAAGGGAGAGCCTTGGAGATGTCTACCAGGTTTATAGTGATAGGGCGTGAATGATTGGCGTAAATACGTAAATGCTCTTTTGCATCTGTAGATTAAAGGGTAGGGTAAAGGGTTGTTAATATTATTAACGAATCATTTAAGTTATTGATTAGCATATTGCGGAAACATATTAGCATATTGCGGACCAAATCTGAATTTAATCTCCAAACCCAAAATAGTGTAGATGTAGACATGAACAACAGCACTACAACTTGGCTGTCAACTGTTTTCATGGCGTATTTTCATCATAAGCTAGAGCCTAAGTAATACAATACCCAAGGCAGGATCGCCACCTACTGGACTTTTCAATTATCGCAGGAAAGTCACTTAGTAAGTTGCATGTAGCATTAACCAATCGGTTAGGATCCATAACATAACATAAACATAATAAAGTATTGAATTTGTACTTGGTCAACAGGCTAACTTGTCTGTTTGTTTTGTATGATTGAACATCTCACAATCATTTGGACTTTTCAACAAATAAATGTAGCCAATGTCTGTTCAAGGCAGAGGCTTGGACTTGCAAACCAGGTTTTATGGGGTAAACCATTTTTTTGTTATCAGCATTTACATGATTAGCTATACTCTAACAGTCCCACCATTTAGTTATGGGTGGATTTGCATTCAATTTTCCAGTCAGCAAATGACAGCAGGACACAATCTCACCTCACATTTGATGATGGACGAAAGACCGTTGAAAACCACTCAATGAAACACGCAGGCTGCATTAGTGGAAACTTCCGGTTCACATTTATCAAAATAAAAGGCCCACTTTTTACATCACTTTCCTATTCACAATTGAATCCAAAATGACATTTTAGTGTATTTATTTAGACGAGGGAAGTATTGTATGAAAAAGCTACTTTTGTGGTTGTGGTTGTTGAGGTTGGATCCCCAGGGAAGGAGGTGGGGGGTATGGGAGCACAGTGATGGCTGTGATGAGAGACAAACCAGAGCTATCCTATAGGCTCTCCCTAAAGGTGTACATACATGCCATATGTCTGTCTTCTGAGTCAACCCTGTTAAAATACCCCCTTAATCAATAAAGTTTTTATTTATTTATTTTTTTAAAAAGGTTGTTGTTCTTTTACCTAGAAATCAGAAGTCCCGCAAACATAAACCACTGCTGAGAGGCATGGACCGGAATGCCCAAGTTTTCATAGTGATGGGGCATACTACACAATATTGTGACTGCACTGGGTTATGCTATGCTGTCACGTCTCTCCTCCCTTTCCTATCTGTCTTCACTATCGCTATCAAACCCCCATAAAAATGGTTGGACTGCCCACTTCTAAAAAATGAAATATTTTATAGTGATAGGGTAGACCGTCTTTGTTTATCAGCATTTACGTGATTCAAACACCTTCACAACCCCAACATTTAGATCACCTTGGGTGGATTGGCATCAAATGTTATGTTCCTTACAGAGGTCTTATGTATGTTCCTTACAGAGGTCTAGACATGCGTTCCAAGTTTCACAATGATAGTGCCAACAGTCTTTGATTTATAGGCATTTATATAATAGACCACATCCACAAGCCCAACAGTATGGCCAATCAAGACCATGTTTAAGATATTGGCTAAGACTGTACCCCAGGGCATGTGTACGAAATTTCACATTTATATTTGGTGAATGACATCAAAAGATATCAAAATATGGCTTGTATGGCGCCCCCCTTTAGTTGATTTGCATATGGCTTCAGAGGTATGACCCTGGGAGCCTAATGGACCTGTAAACCAAGTTTCATAATGATAGGATTAATTGACTTTGACCTATAGCCATTTATGTGAGAGGCCACGTCCCCTGGGCAATTCATTGATTAATAGCGGCCCTGTTGTTTGTTCAAATGGTAAACAAAATGGATCCTGTGAGCACCTCAGTCCATTGACGCTGCATACCAAGTTTGGTGCAGATAGGTCAAAACAGTTTTTCACAAAATTCTAAATGGTGGAAAATCCTTCATAGCGGACCTTGATGGTCCTAGCGGTTTTTATGTTAACCCTATATCATGATGAGAAGGACCTATGTACCAAATTTGGTGACTCTAGGTAAAGGGTGTGAGAGATATGGCCTTACAAAGTTGGCTATTTCAAACACTTGTTATACCGCCCCCATTAGACCAATCTGGGTAATATTACATTTGGGGATAGTGGTCATCACTTCCTATCATTTGCTATTTTTCAAGTCTCTAGCATGAAGCATCTCACGGGAAATTGAGGGATGGCATCTTCACAATAATAATAACAAAACCCCTAACAATAACAATAGGGTTCTACACCCTACAAGCTTAGACCCCTAATTTTAATTGATTGCATTTATAAAGATACCCCCCAAAAAGAGATTTACCTATAGAATCTTTGAATAGCCCTAGAGGAAGATTATTTTCTTCAACCAATGGATAATATCTATTGTGTTCCCACTGTTCCCACTTCCCAATCATGTTGAGCGGGAGGCAGAGAGAGAGAAAGAGAGATGGAGGGGCATAGGCGGAGGCGTAGTGGAGTAGCTGACATGGAGGGTGTTTTTGTTGCCGCTGGCAGTCAGAGCTAGGGCCACATGTGGAAACAATCTGCCGCCAAACGCTTCCTGATAACATCATCTATGTGCTGGGCCATGTTTCCCCAACTCACAGAGACTGTGTGTCTGTGTCTGTGTCTGTGTCTGTGTGTGTGTGTGTGTGTGTGTGTGTGTGTGTGTGTGTGTGTGTGTGTGTGTGTGTGTGTGTGTGTGTGTGTGTGTGTGTGTGTGTGTGAATGCGTGTGTGTGCATTTGTGTGTGTGTGTGCATTTGTGTTTGTGTGTTTTGTAAGCATGTGGAAAGCGCGAGAAGCAGAGACAAAGAGAGCCTTAACTCCAACAGCAACAAAGGAAATAAGCACTGTCGTCTCCTTGTGAGAGATCTTGGATGTC